>NW_028261383.1:111315994-111658994 GCF_051295495.1 Thamnophis sirtalis
TGAAACATTATCTACTAATCAATTGCAATTGTTATTATTTTTATTCTGCTATATCATCTAGGGATTCTATAACCAAACCACAAATTATTCATTTGCTGAGATTTATTGAAATAAATCACAAATTATTCATTTGCTGAGATTTATTGAAATAGAAAAGAACACTGACATTACAAAGATCACGTAGGGATATAAGACATCTGGGAAAACCCACCAATTAGATAGATTTCCGCTGAATTATATAGAATTGTTATTGTCATCTATATTCTTGGAGGCTTGTAATCAATCATTTAATTTTTCTACATTTCCCTTATTCTGTGACACTTACACAAACAATAATACTAAAGCCTGGAAAATATTCCACTGTTGTACAGGTTATAGAATAATATTCATGCTAAATGCGGATTAAACATGCCTTGTAAGTAATGTAAACTTCATTATACGATTAAATGCATTTGTAAGTCAGTAATGATTGGGGGGGAAAAAGCATAGTATTGGATCATACAGTCTTCCTGTGTTCAAACTATTAGAATCTTACTTAAATATATGGAGCATGGAGATTTACAAATGGGTTCCAGAGACCAGTAGTACATCCAACACATCCCTCTTTTTAAGTTTTACCCAGATCACTCCTTGCAGACAATGATTTTTTATGTGCAATAAAATCGATTTATCTCATTCTTCAACATATACCTATATATTAATACTTTTGCCCCTTCATCCCCTCCCCTTTTCCATTCAATAGTGTCTCTACTGGGTTCTATACCTCTCTTGCTTTCTTTTCTAGATTCCTTTCTCTAACCAATCATAAAATCTTCCCCTTGTCTTGAAGTACATAGATGCCACCCTCATAATTGTTGCCAAGTGTTTGAATGTTGTCCATGTGACCATGGGAAAGCTGCCAAAGTCATAAGTTTGAAAAATGGTCATAAGTCACTTTTTTCAGTGCGGTTGTAACATTGAATGGTCACTAAATAAACAGTTGTAAGTCGAGGACTAGCTGTATTTGTTCATTTAAATTTTCACTCTACGTCTAAGAGAGATTTATTTCAGCAAATCCTGGCTTTCAAACCCATTTGGGTTTGTGAAAGGAAGCACAGTAAAAAGCAATTGAAAAGTACCATTCCTTCACTGCTAAGCAGACATGAATTTTCTCCCCAGAGTAGTTATAGCCTTGCTAAACCACAAGAGCTATCCTCACTTAGGCATTAATCACCACAAAGAGTAATTGTTCCCTAACCCATACATACAGTGATGAATGGACAGCAGTAGTAATCCCCAGTTGCTATTCTGCAGAGTTTGAAAGGTTGGAAATTATGTAAAAGGATTCAGAAATCTGTCCATCTACCTACTAGGCTATTTCTCTGCAGGATAACTATCTGAACACGTAACAGAATTGGACCAAATTTAATGCAGTGGGAGAAATCAGCAAAAGAATGATAACATCGCGGATATAGAGAAAGAGAAAAAAAACAAAACAAAAATATTTTCCTCCTAAATCTCAGTATGGAAAAAATATTGGACAATAGATCAGAATGCTGTCATCGCTCCATTCTAAACACTCCCCATCCTCCATCCTGACCTTGTTACCAACGTATCTGCAGTCTGATCTATGCTTCCCAATGAGCACAGCATCAGGGCCCTACCGTATATTTCTCAGTGAACACAACATACTCAGAGGCAACACATATGCATTCACTCTGAGCCTGGGCACTCATTCACTGGGCCCTATGTAACAGAATGAAACTCAATGTAGAGAAAAGTAAAGTCCTGCACTTAGGTAAGAAAAAAATCAAAAGTACACATATAAACTGGGTGAAACCAGGCTTAATAGCAGTGACTGTGAGAGGGATCTTGGAGTCTTAGCGGACAACCAGCTAAATATGAGCCAGCAGTCTGCAGCGGCAGCCAAAAAAAGCCAATGCATTCCTAAATTGCATTAACAGATGGATACAATAAAGATCACATGAGGTACTAATACCACTCTATAAAGCCCTAGTAAGACCACACCTAGAGTACTGCATCCAGTTTTGGTCACCACACTATAAAAAAGATGTTGAGACTCTGGGAAAAGTGCAGAAAAAAGCAAGCAAGATGATTAGGGGGCTGGAGACTAAAACATATGAAGAACGGTTACAGGAACTGGGCATGGCTTGTCTAGTGAAGAGGACCAGGGGAGACATGATAGCAGTGTTCCAATATTTGAAAGGCTGTCACAGAGAGGGGGGCAACCTATTTTCCAAAGCACCTGAAGGTCAGACAAGAAATAATGGATGGAAACTGACCAAGGAGAGATTCAACCTAAAAACAAGGAGGAACATTCTGACAGTGAGAACAATCAATCAATGGAACAGCTTGCCATTGGGAGGTTGTGGGAGCTTCATCATTTGAGACTTTCAAGAAGAGATTGGACTGCCTTTGTCAGAAATGGTGAAGGGTCTCCTGCTTGAGCGGGGGCTTGGACTAGATGACCTACAAGTTCCCTTCCAACTCTGTTACTCTGTTAAATTAAAACTTCACACACACGTACAGCCTTATAAGTACAGGAGAAAAAGTGTACACAAATGCAATACTTTACTTCATTACACCCAATAAATAAGAAAGTACTGCTATCTCCTATCACCATTGCTGGTAAAGTAGGTGGAAATAAAATTCCAAAATGAATTCCAGAAGCCACGTTTTGCATGGTTTCCAAATTTTGATAATGGCTACAATACACCTAATTTAAAGGCAGGTTCATCAGCACCATGGTGACAAAGCTTAGAGCCGTGGGTAACATTAGTTGCTGAAGTTATAGAAAGTACTACTAACCAGTGAACAACTTTACATTGCTGAATTTCCTACTCTAGTGGTCGTCAATCTTTTCGGCTCTGAAGACTAGCAGCAGTGGCAGCTGCGGGGGTGGGAGGAGAGGGGATGGTTTCATACAAATGGACCTTGCCTACCATTTGCATGGCCCGGTTCCCAGTGGGCCACAGCCCAGGTCTGGGCCATGGATCAAGAACTGGGGACCCCTGTTCTACCCCCATCCATCAAGAAACTAGTCAGGAACTGTCAATGAAGAAAGTGTCCCTCCATCTTAGTTCAGCCATTTACTGTTTTTATATGTTATTACTAACCAACCTTATACTGAATGTCATTCAGAGGTGATATTCAGCTGGTTCAGAGTGGTTTGGATGAACCGCTAGCGCCGATGATCAGTTGGCAATGCCCACTCAACCCTGCTCTATCCTGTCCTTTATTTCCTGCTTTCTAGCTCATCACAATCGAGCAGCACAGCTGATTTTTCCCCCTTGCTATTCTACTTACCGTTGCTGACTCAGAAGGTAAGCAACTAAGCTTCTAAATGCTCCATTTTCAGTGCTGTACACAGTGTTTTAGGCATGTGAACACAAAGTGCACACTGACCGAACTGGTTGTTAAACCGGCAGCATCCCACCATCACTGATGTCATTGGAACTCTTCCATTATTTTATTTTTTTTACTTTTTAACATAAATTTATATCTTTCCTAAGCTTATGGTTCTTTGTTTAGCAAAAAAAGTCTGTTTGAATAAAATTTATTGCTTACTGGTAGGTGCTATCTTAATTTTTGAAATCTACAAGACAGCGAAAATGACTGTCCTACCTCATTGGGTTGATATCTTTGGCAGTTCAGGAAAGGATAGCTATGGAACATTCCGGCAAATGAACACTTACTGTACTTTCTTTCCATGGTGAAATTTAATTATACAAAGAAGCAAGAAAAATCTAAAATATCATGCTAGCATTTATAAAGTGGCAAGGGTACTTATAGCCCAAATCTAAAAATTACATGACAGATGCTTGCTCTCCACTCTTAATTCAAACCAGGTTTTGCACATTTTATGCAACTTCCCTTAATACCTCTCTCATAAAGCTCAGTCATAAATAATGCATTTAAAGCAGAGATGCCATGGAAAGATGCAAGTGGAGTACTGAAGATTTGGAAAATAGTTTTCTCTAGCAGGTAATTGTTTACTAGGGGCCCAGAGGGAACAGTTTTCTGCCAGGGAAGTGACAAAGAGTGTGACTTGAATAATTGATTCAGACAGTTCAGCAGAACAGTCCTAGTCTCTCTGCTACTTGCCTATCCAAAAAACCCTTTGTAATATCAAGTTTGCATTTCTACTTTCACACCTATTTTCCCCTCCTTCTCCCACCCCTTACTGACAGGACATCTTATCTGACCTCACTGTGGAGGTCAATGCATACCTGCAGAAACTCTGAAAGCTGAGCGCTGTGCTCTTTATCAAACATTAGCATTGTTGTTGAGAGGGCTTAAGAGATCAAGAGACATTAATCATTAGCAGAATCATTTCTCCGTGGGGATGCATTGTAATTGGAACTGTGTCAGCTGCCAAAACAACTGTGTAACAACATATGGCCTAACTTCACTGACATGTGTTGTTGCTAAGGCTCTTTTGGTTGACAAGGTTAACCAGCAGGTTCTGCCTTTGACAACATCGGACCAGAAGTTCTACCTTCCTTCTGTTGTTCTTCCACTAGCAGCTTTTAATTCCTGCCTTTCCCTGAGGACTGAGGTCCTGCTAAAACAAGGCTATGTAACAGAAACTAAAGCCAACAGAATTCTAGCTCTGACCTGATTCAGGTCTTGGATAAAGGAGTGAGATTATGCAATTTTGTGCCAGCAGCTGAGGCATCAAGCTTTGCAAATATAATCATCTTTTGGAGAAATACATGACTTGGTTAATGAAACAAGATTTCACACCAGCCAAGTGAAGATAAGACCAAGCAAAGCACTTGATTTTGGCAAAAATACCAAATGGCAACACAAAGAATTAAGAAATAGCAACGGATTCATGCTTTGGAGACAAGCAACTGAAGTCAAGATTGCTGAGAGAAGGAGGAAAAAGGTTAATCCTTTCATCCTAGCAATCTTGACTTCAGTTACATGTGTCCAAAGTATGAATCCAGTGTTACTCCTTAATTCTCTGACTTATCACGGTATTAAACCTATCTCCTAGTAATCACTCTCTGGATTGCTAGATGGAACAAAATATTAATTTTCCCCTACTATTCACTGCTCCTATTCCTGTTCAGCCACAACTGTTGCTAACAAATCAAGCCTTTCTTTGCGGGAATTAAAGAGGATACTTTTCTTCAGACATGTGAAAGGAAGGATGCATGGTGCTAGAAATACCTTCTGTATGCCTCTCCTTCTCCCTTTTACCTTTGAGAACCCCTCCCCTCAAAATTGAAGGAGCTTAAAGCTGTAACTGAAAGTATGGTAGTGTCACACTAGCTGAAAGGAAGATAGAAAAATAGGTAAAAACATAAAAGAAGATGCAGAGATGGCATGAACAGGGCAATGTTTATGCCTCATAAGACATCAGGCAAGCAATTGCTGTATGGTCCAGAGTACTGGCATTTAAGAATGGTTTGGTATTTAGATGAGGAGACCCAGGTCATCAGCCACTGCCATTTCTGTAAAGATTCTGGACACTGACCGCTTCAAAACATCACCCTGAAGGTACAGCACTAGGCCCAGAGTAGTGTCAGTGGTAGAAAGGAGTCTGTTATAATCCCCAAAAACCCTCTTAACAACAAGCGCAAGCAATGGGCTGCATATTGCATGCAAATGGCTTTGGGATAGGTTTTGGCCTGGAAAGGCAGAGGAAAATTAGAGTACAGTAAGAAACTATAGGGATTGGTATATAGGATATAGCATAAATTACTAGTTATTTGTATAGGGGACAAGACAATGTAAAGTAGGCATATCCAACCTGTGGCCCAAGTACAGATCTGGATAGCTATTAAAAATGATAACAATTATTTAAAAATAAAGGAAGTTGGTCATTGAATTGTGTTTGAATATTACTCACTCAGGTTGATACTCAAGTTTTTTTTAAAAATTCACCTCATGGCTGCTGTTGTGTTGCAATATTTTTGGGGAGGATTTATTTTTTGGAGGAGGGCTTATTTTAGTGCATGCGCTCAAAAGCCCGATTGGGCTTATTATCCAAGGAGGTCTTATTTTCAGGGAAACAAGGTATGTTAAGTCTATATATTGAACTTGGCAATACCTGGAGGCAACACAATAGAAGAGAAAGAACTTCATAATAAAAAGGTCCTGTTGGTCCTCTAGACCCAATATCTCAATCTAGTAGACAATAAGCACTGCAACTTTCACTTGTCACTTCCAGAGTGGAATATCACTGACTGGCTGATAAACGCATCTTTGACATTAAAGGAAATCAAGCCTCAGCTTTCTTGTAAGCTCAAATGGCAATATTTTCATACAATGGACACATCATGCAAAGAAGCAATAGAAATTATAGCCACTAAGTTCAGAAGTAGAGAAGGAAGATGGCTTCTTAGTGCAACAATATCTTCTCCCCCTCCTTTGAGATCCTGGCTCCATAATTCGCTTTGTAAATCTTCCTCCTCTCCTTTCCTCTCCTCCACACCCCCACTCAAGTCTTTATCCTGCTCCGACATGGGAAACTGTTTTATTTGGTTTGTGGTTTTTAAGTTTGGACCTATTTTAATAGTTTGACAGAAATTAATTTTGTTAAGGATAGTTGGCAAAAGAGAGAAAATTATCAGGGTCCCAAAAACTTTCAAAATGCCTCTTTAAAATAGTATTCAAATGCCATGTTGATTATTTTCTTGTTTGTTTATTTGGGTATTTTGAAGACTGAACAATTCGTCACTGGTGCATTAATGAATAATATTTTTATACTGTGGATAAACATTCCAGATATGTGTATAGTCTCCTTTGAGTAAAGCTCACTTCCTGCCGAGTGTGTAGATACCTTCTGGTTATTTCTTGCTAACAATACGAATGTGGTTTGCTGTTCCCTGTAAGATTTGTTTTTTCAGCTTCATAGTCATTCTACCTGCATGATATTTCCTGTGGTTTTCTCTCCAAGTATTAATCCTGTTTAACTTTTTCAAGATCAATCGAGGTCAGCCAGGCTGATAACATCTTGCAAACATAAACGTATTATTTCCTGCAATGACTCTCACAGTTTCAGTAGTATGTATCTGCAGTAGAGTGTATTCCTCTCACACCAATTACATGTGCCTTTCTCACTGCTTAACTACCTGAATTCCACAACAATGATTCAATTTGGGTGGGCAATTTGTAACATTCCAGCTCCATCTTTGCAAATCCAAGATTAGGCCATCACATTTGGCAGAAAATTTTCATGTTTTTTTTTAATGGATTTGATTCCTAAAATCTATGTATTAAGTCTGCAAACACCTCAATCACAACTTTCCCAAATGCAAAAAAATTCTGGAAATTTCAGCTGTGCCTACTCTGTTTTGATATTAACACCATAAGGCAAAATCTCCTACAGCAGGTGTGTCCCAAAAACAATCCCATTCTATTTTCTATATATAGACAATCCTTTATGCCAAAATAAGCTTTTGAAAGACCATACATTGGTACTCCTTCTCCAATTCAGTCCTTCTAAAAGTACTAGAATTACAATTCCCAGTCAACATCTGGAAATTGTAGTCCCACACATTTACTATAAGATTAAAGACCGCCTGGGTAAACAAATCTAACAAGCTGAATTGTGGCAATTCACCACAATAGCAGATTAATGGCAGCGCTCTTAATTTCTGCACCCAGAATGTAATAGCTGGGGAAAACCAGCTTGAGGTGAAGGTTTCAGATGGCCTGTGATGTGTGAAAAACTACTGGTTCCAAGTGTCCCCAGTTGAAAGGTTTGCTTCAGCTGGAACAACTGTTCGTTTTTAACTATGTATCTGGAAGCTGGCACTTGACTATTAGCCAAAAGCACTAATGTGAATGCTGATGAGAAATGAAAGGAGAAAGTAGTCTTACAGCTGGATAAGCATCCCTCTAGGGTCATCTTACTCAAAGTTACGTACACAGAGAGGGAAAGCTGAAAGTGAACCTATTGGCGTAATTATTTGTTAAGTGGAATATGCTAAAGAACAGCTTGCATATAAAGTTTTGTATTCGACTTTTTTAAAAAAATCAAGTAAGTGGTTCTAGTATCTGGAACATGCTTAAGAATGTACACAGATTTCTTCAGGATTGAACATTTCATTTCAACCACATTATATAACTGTTAAAATTTGTTGTATATCATAACCTCTGTTCTGCATTTTCTGGAGGCATCTGATTGTCTTAGATTGAAGTAAACATAGGAAAAAGAGATTATATAGTGTGTGCTTGGGTGTGTGCAATGCATACAGAGTCGGTTTTTGTGAAATGGGTGGCTATACAAATTACTGTTGTTTTATATTTATTGTTTTATTCAATCATTGTATGCCACCCAGAGCCTTTTTTGGTGAAAAGTTAGACAAATCTGATTAGTGATAAATAAATAAAACCTCATAAAATGCAGAAACCAAGGCCATGATAGCAGTCTGCTACTGTCTCTCTACAAATTTGAATACTCAGAAGTATACTGCCACCGAATATGGAGAGCCTGCCTTCTTATAGGGAAGAATAATCCAGAGTTATATCCTTATTGATTTGTCCTTTATGTAAAAACCTATTATATTAGAAATAAAAGCAAGACTTTAAAGGATGACTGTATTTAGTGGCTCCAGCACACACTGACGCCAATGTGAGATGGTTTACATAATAGAAGCCTGGGGATACACCGACCAAAAGAATATGAACAAAGGACAAAGAGTAAATGCATTCAGACTGATCATTTATCCCCAAGTCCAGTCTTCTATAATCATGCTTGGAATTCCAGGATCAAAACTGTGAGCCTCAATTGAAGCATGTTTTCCCAACCCAAAGGCTACTACCAAGGAAAAACAAATAGGACTAGTATCAAGTGAATGTTCAAGAAGGAATGTATACTATAAAGTAGAGATGCATTTTCTTTTTTGATGAAACTCCCTTCTGTTAGTTTCCTAACCTCAAGCTCTAGTGCCATGATAGCGATCCTATGGCACGTGTGCCACAGGTGGCACACGGAGCCATTTGTTAGGACACATGAGGCCTTGCCCTGTCAGCTCCAGCACGCATGCGTGCACTGGGCAGCTAACTTCAGCCTTCTTTTTCGGCCATTTTTCACCCTCCAGAGGCTTCCCTGAAGTCACTTCCGGGTTGCCCATAGGGCCATTTTTCGCACTCCAGATGCTTTGGGGAAGCTACTGAAGCCTACAGAGGGCCTCCAGTGGGTTGGGGGAGGCTCTTTTCACCCTCCCCAGGCTCCTAGAAAACGTCTGCAGCCTTGGAAGGGTGAAAAACTGGTCCATCATGAGCCAAAAGTGGAGTGTGTGGGTTGCCCGGGCATGCACACAGGGGGGGGGGGGTTAGGGTCGTGCACATAGCATTATGGGTGTGGCATGCCCATGCATGACCCCCCTGCACTCCCCCCACTTTTGGCACATGATGCAAAAAAGGTTAGCCATCACTGCTCTAGTGCTTCTTCTACTTCTATGACCCTACCAAGGATGTGTTCCTTTATGTATTATTCAGGTCCACAACTCCTTGGGGGAGGGGGATAAAAGCACAATGACTACCGTATTTTCACCCATATAACCCGCCCACGCAAATAACCCGCCCACGCGAATAACCCGCAGGTTTTCGGGATCGTGTAAAATATTTTCCGTATACCCCGCCCACGCATATAACCCGCGACGAGTAAGGGAGAAGGAAACAGCTGAGATGGGGGGGGAAAGAAATGGCAGGAAGGGAAGGGGAGGAGGCGGCGGCGCGGCTGTGGCTCCATTGTCACACACACACACACACACCTCCCTTCTTCTGCTTTGCTCTGTGAAAGGGCTTCACTGCCGAAGCATTTTGGTTTAAAAAAAAAAACACAGCTGAGATCGGGGGAGGCTAAAGAAACGGAGGAGGAAGCCTGCTCAAGCGGGGGGGGAGTTGGAGGAACGCAGAAGGGAAACAGCTGAGATCGGTGGGGGCTAAAGAAACGGAGGAGGAAGCCTGCTCAAACTTTTATACCCCGCAGGGGGGCGCTGTGCATGTAAAAAACGCATATAACCCGCGGGTTATATGGGTGAAAATACGGGTATATAGGTATATGTCAAAATTAAATATGTATACTGAAAAGGAGTTATAAATACCATCAACCTAAAAGTGAGCTTGCTCAGAAGCTGAAATACACCAAGTAAATGAGATGAAGAGTGGGAAGTAGAGGAGAAAGGTAAGGGAAGAAGAGAGCGATAGGAGAGAGGGCAAGGGTGGGGAAGAGGAGGAGAGAAATGAGGAGTGGTAAGGGGAGGGAGGATAAGGAGAGAGGAAGGGGAAGTTGAGAAGAGAAGAAGGAAGAAAGGAGGTAGGGAGGGGGAGGAGAGAGGGAGAAGAAAGTGATGGATGGTACAAATATGGTGTATGGAGAACAGAAGAGCCAATAATTGGTTTTTGGGAGTTGTTGGTAAGATGAATTGATGTAAACATTTAATAATACAATATGATGTTGGTTATGTAATAGTATACATGTGATTATATGTTATGAAAGTGGAAAAATAAAAAAAACTTTAATTAAAAAAAAGGTGCTTCAGACCAACAACAAAAACAAAAATAGACATAAAAATGGTTGTCCGGTTCAGTGGAATTCTTTACATTTCTAAGTCTAGCTTAGACTCTCAGTTCAAGTTCTTGGAAAGTATGTGGCAAACAGACCAACTCTCTGTGAGGCAGAAGGGCATTTAAGAAGATAGATAGATGATAGATAGATAGGTAGGTAGGTAGGTAGGTAGGTAGGTAGGTAGGTAGGTAGGTAGAAGATAGATAGATAGATAGATAGATAGATAGATAGATAGATAGATAGATAGATAGATAGATAGATAGATAGATAGATAGATGATAGATAGATAGACAGACAGACGTACGGATAGATATAAATATAAATTAATAGGACTGAACAGAAATGTAATAGATTCTGTAATTGGTCATGGCTGGGTGTGCATTTTGGAGATTGTTGCTGAGATACTTGCTGTACAAATAAATGGAAACAACTACAGTTTGTTATTTTCTATGTTAACTGAAATATATCCAGCTGGGTTTATGCTTTACTCCGCCTCAAGATTTTAAAAACAAAAAAGTATCTTATGGAACCACAGAGACTAACAAATTCATTATGAGATAAGCATTGATTAAAGTCCAATTCATAAGCTAGAAGAGTTAGCATGGACCAAGTCAAGCAAAGCACTTACTGGCAACAGTGGCCAAACTGGCATTATTTATTAGAATCACACTCTTTTATCCCTCTGACAACAAGATTTGGCTGCTACATGCACTTTAGTGGGCTTGGATGTAAAATGTAAGGAGAAAGAAAATATCGAGTTTGGCTTGTTATTTTCTTAAGTATTTCATATAGATGATATTCTCCAAAGCACCAGAAGGCAGGACAAGAAGCAATGTATGGAAACTAATCAAGGAGAGAAGCAACCTAAAACTAAGGAGAAATTTTGGGTCAGCCAAAACAATTAATCAGTGGACCAAGTTGTCTCTAGAAGTTGTGAATACTCCAACACTGGAAGTTTTTAAGAAGAGATTGGACAACTATTTGAAGGTTGAAGGTTTGAAGGTTTGTTTTATTTATATGCCGCCCTATTCCCTGAGGGACTCAGGGCGGCTCACAAACCCAAGTGGGGGGAAGGTAAACACAAAGAAACTACAACAGAAAGGGTACAGGGGAATTTAAAAGACAACCAACAGTCACACAATTCGAGAGGGGAAGGGAACTCATCAACCCCAGGCCTGCCAACACAGCCAGGTTTTAACGGCTTTTCAGAAAGCCTGGAGAGAGGTGAGGGTCCGAATCTCTGCGGGGAGCTCGTTCCAAAGGGCCGGAGCATCCACAGAGAAGGCCCTCCCCCGGGTAGTAGCCAGATGACATTGGCCAGTAGATGGAACCCGGAGGAGGCCTAATCTGTGGGATCTAATGGGCCTTTGGGAGGTAATTGGCAGCAGGCGGTCTCTCTCTATTTGTCTGAATTGTTACAGGATCTCCTTTTTGAGCAGGAAGTTGGACTAGAAGACCTCTAAGGTTCCTTTCAACTTTGTTATACTGTTACTCTATTATAGCTAACTGGATGTTTGTTTGTTGTCTCAACTGAAAAAGTTAATATTAAGCAGAGGGGTTAAGCTAAAAAAAATATGCTAATGTAAGAATCTGGTTGTGTCATAGTCTCTTTTCAAGAGAGCTCTGAAGATGCCTCATGATTTTTGTTATATTTTTATCAAATAAAATCAGAGAAGTTACATATTTAGAAACAAAATTTGGAAGTCATTAATAGGACCCTAGATTGCAGCCTTTGTTTTATTTGGGGGGGGGCATTTATTTGTTTGTTTATTTATTTGAGCACCGCTAGAGATCCATTTCTCTTCAGCATCAATTTTTTTCCCTCGGTGACAATGATTGTGTGGTGATAGCACGCACTGTTCATAAATGTAACTGCTTTCAAGAGGCTGTTTGTATAGACAAGAAAGTACAACATATAATTGATGGAAGTAGAAAGTGGAATATTTTAATTGTAAAATAAATTTCTCACTGTTCATAGTTTATAATTATTGTGCAACAGCTTAAAGATATTCCTCACTTAACAACAGCAATGGGGACTAGAATTTCCATAACTAAGTGATGTGATCGTAAAGCTTGAGGTCACATGATCACATCATTTAACCATAGCAATCCTGGCAGTCTCTGTTGCCCATGTTAAATGAGGACCTTCCCACATCTTCCTGCTGGCTTCCTATAAGCAAAGTCAGTGAGAAAACTTGCAGGAAGTCGCAAGTCCAGGCCACCTTCAAGTAGGCTGATGGACAAGTAGGGATCTGCTGCAAGTTTGGGAGGGTAGGCAAGAGGCTGCAGAGAGGGGGTGCAGGTACAGCTATGCTGGGAATGGCTGATGTCAGGTGGATGAGACTTCCAGAGTGACTTGTGACCTTCCCTGCTGGCTTCCCCATTGGTTTTGCTGGTGGGAAATTGGCAGGGATGACTGTAAATGCAGAACCATCATAATTATGAGCCAGTTGCCATGCATCCAGCTTGTGATCATATGACTGTGAGGATGCTGGGATGCCTGGACTGGTTCTAAGCACAACATTATAACTTTGAAATAGGACCAAAAATTGTTATTAACAGAAGACAACCTGTACTCCTCATTTATCAGCCAAAAATATAGGTACTATATATTTTTGATTCAGCTAAGTTGATGCTATTCCTTCAATGCATGTTTCTTCCCTAATTTTATTAACATAATAATAATTACAGACTGATCCAAATAGTCAGGGCTATCTATGAGGAAAGAAAAATAGATTGTTTATATATATTACATCCTTCCCCAACCTTCCTTTCCCAGTTAATTCCAGTGGAATTCCGTGCTTCTCCTCCATTCACTTATTTGCAAGGCTTATAAGTCATTCCAATCAAACTGATTCTGTATAGCATTTCTCAAATATGTAACTGGGGAGGGGCGGGTAAGAACAAACAAACAAAAATAACTTCAATAGCATAATCAAAGCTAAAAACTAAAAATTGTAATAAAGGTTCCCCTCACACATAAATGCTAGGCGTTTCCGACTCTAGGGGGCGGTGCTCATCTCTGTTCAAAGCCGAAGAGCCAGTGCTGTCCGAATATGTCTCTGTGGTCATGTGGCCGGCATGACTAAATACTGAAGGCTCACGGAACATTGTTACCTTCCCATCAAAGGGGGTTCCTATTTTTCTACTTGCATTTTTACATGCTTTCAAACTGCTAGGTTGGCAGAAGCTGGGACAAGTAACAGGAGCTCACTATGTTATGTGGCACTAGGGATTCAAACCACTGAACTGCTGACCTTTCTGATCAACAAGCTCCATTTCTTAGCCACTGAGCCACCACATCCCATAAATGCATAAATCAAGAATCTAAATATTTGAAACATAAAAAGATAACTCATCAGCCAGAAAACAGTCACAACAACCCTGCCCCCAAGGTAAATCTTTACCAAACTAAATCTTTACCAACATTTTAAAAGTCAGGGGGAAAGATACTGATCAAATATCTTGTGGGGAATGCGGGAGAAATGTTGCAACTTGTGCAGTTTAGCATAATTTCATAATTTCACTTACTTGACATGATTTTACCAGAAGTGAAACTGAACAATGGAGAGTACTGAAATCTTGGTATTGTCTTTAGAGGAGCAAGACAATACCTAGGAAATCATAGATCATCAAACTAGTGTTTGCAAACACTGGGGCCTAAAAATAATCCATTTAATAAGTGGGTGCAACGCATCTCAATGAATTGCTCTATAGGCAGGCTATAATGAATTGCTCAATAGATAAGTCATTTTGAGTCATGTAACTAGGGAGGCTGGGAATTCTGGAAACTGAAGTTTGAGCATAACAGGAAAGTACATGGTAGGAAAAACTGCCAAATCACTGCTGTAGAAGGGACAATTGACTAAAAACTGTAGCATTTTATGACTTCATATTTAAGGGCATGCTTTCTTTTATTTTGATAATTCACAGCCAAATGTCATATAGAAAGCATTTATTGTTTATTCTCATTATCCTAATGTAATCGCTGATAGCTGAAGAACAAAAAAAAATTGACATACTGTAGGACATTTTATTTCAGATATATGCTTCCATTTTTAAAATGGTCAGATATAGATAATATAGCTGTAAATGTAGGTGATATGGATATATAAATATATATATATATACATATATAGCGTAGATATATTGCAATCATGGCAGTGTTGATTTTTAGTGACCACATTGATTTTCTCCATGTCAATCTGTCCCAAAACTGATTTTTCAAGTTTGCAAACAGTGCTCCATTACCACCGTAACTAAACCCATCTCCCTTGCTGCTGGTCCTCTCTTTTTTTCCCCACCTTTCCCATTATTAAAACCTTCCCCAAAGAGGAAACTCTTCACAAAATGTGTTTGAAGTAGGATAATAGGAGCCTGGTCATTTGTACTTTGAATGAGAACTCCGGTTTGATTTGTTTAAATGATTCCTGTGTTTTATTGGCTGTCCATGATATTCTCAGGAATTTTCTACAACACCAAAGACCAAAAGTGGCAATATTCTTCTTATACTGCTTCTTCAAAGTCCAGCCTTCACTTCCATAGAGTATCACAAGGATTGCAATTGTTTGCGTTATTATGCTCTCTGTGTATGTGTTTCATTGATTGATTGATTGAATGAATGAATTATGCTAAGATGTGAAGTATAGAAAAATTCAGTTTTGAATCTGGTCTTGTATCAAAGAAATAGAGTTCAAAGAATTGTGTTTTGGTATTTTGTTCTTCTCTAGTACGTGTTCTCTAGGATCTTAGAAAAGTTATTGGGTTTTTGCTTCAGAATTAGTCTTTGAATTTTATTTTCCCTGAATAACTGGATGCTCCTTAGCAGTTGTTATGCATATTTATAATGGTCATTTTGTGAGGTAAGCGCATCACTTGTTTATAACTACAGCCTTAAAAAGTTGGAGGCCTTCACATAGAAGATGACATTACCTAAACACAGGCAACTGAAGTGGTTCTGTTGTGATGATGCAATGTAAGGTATATCAGAGCTCTGGGCAAGGAAGAATAATTATAAGCTACCACTGCAACCTGCTGGTATTTTAGGTGGAAATTCTAACACTTTTATGGCTTCCACTTGATATATCACCTGAATGGAATCAGATAAAGAATTCTGTGGATAGAATCAAATGAAATGTTCCTCAATTTGAGAGGTTTTGGGCATGAAGATGTTCACAGGGTTTGACACTGGCATAGATAGGAAGGGGTTCATACAAAAAAAATCCAGTGCACCGCTATAGGATATAAAACTAGCTCATGAAAAGTTCAAATGTTCTATAATTATACAAGTCAACCAAAACAGAATATAAATATGTAAATCTATTACAAGTGTTTTGTCCCTTCTGTCCAGACTGGATTAATTATTTTCACTAATCCCATTGTAACTCCTTTTATTTTTCTACCTGAATTCATCTTTCCATACCCTCATTTTTAACTCATATTTGATCATATTAGACTTGCTCAGTCTTCCCAGGATAAAATCCTAATTCATCCAAAAATGCCTGGCACCATCTAATTTTGGTTTCCTTCTCTACCTTACATATCTGTGTTATGATCTAAGACCAGAATTTCTTTGTCTTTATATTATAGTCATTGAAAAACTTGTAGTAATAGCTATGTGTAAAAGATGCCTTCTAATGGATACTTTGGAGTACTTTTGGCAAAATAAACATTTGCTGAAAACAAATTTGGAACAAGGTTAGTTGAGGCTCTTAGCAAAATTATGTAATTGAAATTGCTTTTGGACCTTCGAGACCACATTCCAAATTTCTAGCTGATTAATTTGTATGAAGTTAAGAAACCCATAACTTAGCTGATTATTGGCCAGTTCACCATGGTCAATCCAGCTAATTAGAATGTTTCAATCTTAGAATTCAGACATTTGTAGACTATTAAAGTACAGAAACATCATACTGACATGGTTAAACCTATGATTTTCTCAGTTATAACATCCTGCCTGGCTAAGAAAACTAATCATCAGAAAGGATAAACTCAGAGAAATGTTTGATTTGTAGCACTGGGGGGGAAATGTTGCAAATGCCTCAGACCACAAGAACAAATAATTCAGAACAAACACCACATGAAGTAAAACCAGACAAGGCTCTGAAAACATCAAAATTAAACTAAAATTCAGACATTTTGGATTTTAAAAAATGCAATGGGGGAATGCAATGCACTGCCCAAATGTTTCTGATTCCTATAATAATATGATTATTGCATAGGTGGAAGTTGTACCTACCTCCCAACTTTAAAGAAAATAAATCAATGCCAGAAATTTGGTGATATTTTGGATAAGATGGATGGAACATTCTTCTGGCAGTAAAAAAAATGACACATATTACATGAGCCAGATATAATGGAGGCAGCACACTGTGGTTTCTGGATTTTATATTCTTTAGAGTTGCTGTAATGACTTTAACAAACTGGTTAAAAGAGAAAATGATTTCATTTATTTACTTTTTTTTAATAAAAGTGATTTATGGGGGAAAAAATCAGATTTCATTTAATTCAGCAGATGTTGATTTATCAAAGTGAGACTGATTTCATCTTACAAACATTGGTTTATCAAACAGAAGTTGATTGAATTATTACCAAAATAGTTTACAGAAGAGAGATTTGATTTCATTCCACAAACACAGGTTTATTAAAAATAGATTTTCCTTCAACTGGCCCAAACCAAGATATAATCTAATCTTTGCAAAAAAAAATTACTACTATTACTACTACCACAATAGATACCTCAGCCTCAAATAATAGAATGAGAGCTAGCTGGTGTAAAAGAACTATTTTATTTTATGCCTAAACCCAAATGAGGAATGGCATACAAAAAAAAATGGAGCAAAAATAAAGGAGGCTAAAGAACTGTTTCAAAATCGTACCTTATTATAATTACATAATCATTTACTTTCGCTGCTCCGTCTTGTCCTCTTTCTTTGGGTGTGTCCATGCACACTCCTCAAAATATTATATGCTTCTCAGAGTGTCTGGTCTTCAAAAAAGAAAAAAAATATGTAAAAAGTAGACCTGAAATTGTACTGTATAAATAAAATGCTTTTGGATAACTAAACAGGTAGTCATCCCTGGAGGCCTGGAGCCCCCTCCACTGAGTGCAGTAGCAGAAGTGGAGTGGGCCCAGACTTGCCTCTCATCCCAGAGTGCCTGGATTGAATGGCCTGCCGAGTAGAACAGGGGCCGTGGGAGATGGAGGGGGATCTACGGACATGGGGGCGGGGCGGAGCATTAGGGTTATGACTGGGAGGGGCAGATACGATGGGAGCTTTAGAGCTAGCCATTTCCAGGGAAGGAGGGTTTGCTACGTCACAGCAATCCCTCATTCCGGCCCTGATAGCTCAACTCGGGAACCAGGTGACATGGGAAATCAGGGCCCTGGTCTCAGGCTGCTGCTGCTGAATGCCAGGTCTGTGGTCCATAAAGCTTCCCTCATCCAGGACTTACTATTAGAGAAGGAGGCAGACCTGGCATGTATTACTGAAACCTGGCTGGGCCATGAGGGAGGAGTCCCCCTCTCAGAAATGTGCCCAGAAGGGTTTCAGGTGTTGCACCAGCCACGACACCAGAGAAGGGGTGGAGGAGTTGCTGTTGTAATCCGGGAGTCATTGATGCCTCGCAGACTCCCTGCTCCAGAGATTGTCGGATGTGAGCCCCTCCTTGTGAGGCTGACCTTGGGGGTCAAATGGGCTTATTGTTGATGTATCTACCTCCCAGCTGCATCGCAACAACCCTGCCTGTGCTCCTAGAGTCAGTCGCCGTACTGGCGGTTGAGTTCCCCAGACTTATAGTACTGGGGGATTTCAACCTGCCATCTCTTGGCGAATGCTCTGATGAGGCCCAGGAGTTCATGGCTTCCATGGCAACCATGGACTTGACACAAGTAATTCAGGGCCCAACCCATATGGCAGGACACACACTCGACCTTGTGTTTCTCTCGGAGCAGTGGAGATGTGATCTGGAATTAAAGGGGATTGAGATCTCGCCCTTGTCATGGACAGATCACTTCCTGCTGAGGCTTGATTTTCGGAAGCTACTCCCCCACCGCAGGGAGGTGGAGCCGATTAAATGGTTCCGCCCCAGGCACCTGATGGACCCTTCGGGATTTCAGACGGAGCTTGGGGAGATACCTGACTCCCTTGCCCACAATTCGACTGAGTCCTTGGTCGCTGCCTGGAATACCGCGGTGACTAGGGCTTTAGATCAGATTGCACCTTTGCGGCCTCTCCACCGCAGTGGATCCAGGAGGGCGCCTTGGTTCACTGAGGAACTCCGGGAGATGACGCGCCAAAAGAGATGCCTAGAGTGACGATGGAGGGCTAGTAACTCCGAATCCAACCGAACACTGCTAAGAACCTTTATTAGGTCTTATCTAGTGGCAATACGGGCAGCAAAATGTGCACATTTTTCCGCCCTTATTGCGTTCGCAGAATCTCGCCCGGCCACCCTGTTTAGGAGAGGAATTTGTTCAGTTTCTGTCAGATAAAATCGCTCAGATTCAGACCTTGACTCCACTTGGACAGTGCCAGCAGAGACGCCGAGGGAGAGTCTTGAGCAAACTTTGTGGAGTGAGTTCCAGCCTGCCACTCCTGAGGAAGTGGACAAGGCCATTGGATCGATGAGTACCACCACCTGTCTACTGGACCCTTGTCCCTCCTGGTTGGTCTCAACCAGCAGAGAGGTGACTAGGGGCTGGATCCAGAGGATTATAAACACCTCGCTTCAAGAGGGGTCCTTTCCACAGCCTCTGAAAGAGGCGGTGGTGAGACCCCCCCTCAAGAAGCCTGCTCTGGATCCAGCCATCCTTAAAGACTACCATCCAGTCTCCAACCTCCCTTTTTTAGGGAAGGTTGTTGAGAAGGTGGTGGCCAAAACCGCTTTGGTCACACTGACCGATGATCTCTGGTGAGCCAGGGATAGAGGGCATTCCTCTATCCTGGTGCTTCTTGACCTCTCAGTGGCCTTCGATACCATCGACCATGGTATCCTTCTGCGACGACTAGAAGAGGTGGGAATGGGAGGCACCGTCTTGCGGTGGTTCTCCTCCTACCTCTCTGGCAGGTCGCAGTCGGTGTTGGTCAGAGGACAGAGGTCGACCCCTAGGCCCCTTGAATATGGGGTGCCGCAGGGTTCGGTCCTGTCCCTCCCTCCTATTTAACATCTACATGAAGCCGCTGGGTGAGATCATTTGCAGGCATGGGATCAAATACCACCAGTATGCAGACGATACCCAGCTGTATCTGTCCGCCCCATGCCAACTCAGTGAAGCGGTGGAAGTAATGTGCCAGTGCCTGGAAGCTGTCAGGGTCTGGATGGGAATGAACAAGCTTGTGCTCAACCCTGACAAGACTGAGTGGCCCCCCAAAAATAGTCCAGATATTCCACCCTTAACCCTGGGGGGTGAAATCATACACCCCTCAGAGAGGGCCCGCAACTTGTGTGTTCTCCTGGATCCACAGCTCACATTAGAACATCATCTGTCAGATGTGACCAGGGGAGCTTTCGCACAGGTTCGCCTAGTGCACCAGTTGCGACCCTACCTGAACCGGGAGGCACTCCAAATGATCACCCATGCCCCCGTCACCTCAAGGCTCGACTACTGTAATGCGCTCTACATGGGGCTGCCCCTGAAGAGTGTTCAGAGACTATAATTGGTCCCGAATGCAGCCGCGCAAGTGATACTGGGTGTACCTAGGTACACCCATGTTACACCTATCCTCCGTGAGCTGCACTGGCTGCTCATCAGTCTCTGGACACGCTTCAAGGTGCTGGTTATTACCTATAAAGCCCTATATGGCCTAGGACCTGGATATCTCTGTGACTGCCTCCTGCAACGTACCTCCCAGCGCCCAATAAGATCGCACAGGCCAGGCCTTCTCCGGGTACCATCAGCCACACAATGCTGTCTGGTGGCTCCCCAGGGGAGAGCCTTCTCTGTTGCTGCCCCGGCCCTTTGGAATGAGCTACCCCCTGAGATCCAGACCCTCCCACTCTCCTGGCCTTCCGTAAGTCTGTTAAGACCTGGCTGTTTTGGCAGGCCTGGGGCTGTTGAGCTTAACTGAACTTCAGCCCCATTATAACTGAGTGCATGTTGTGTTTTTCCTGTTTTAAACTGTATTGTTTTTGTGTTTTTAATCTTTTTAATATTTTAATTGTTTTTATGTAAGCCGCCCAGAGTCCTTCGGGATTTGGCGGCATACAAATCTATTAAAATTCTAAATTCTAAATCCCTTTCTTGTCCTCATGCTTTGCCACTAGTGAGAAAAATAATTCTACATTTTCATCATGAGAATACAAAAAAAAAAGGTGCATTATTTAGCAATTCTGAGTGAAATTCAATGCTCAATTTTACCACCTTTTTTACTGGGACTGTTAAATGAATCACTGCAATCATTAAGCAAATCACATGTTCATTAAGTGAATCCAGTTTCCCCCATTGACATTGCTTGTTGTAAGCTCCCTGGGAATAATGTGACTCCTGGATGCTGCATCCATTGTAAATACATGCTGGTTGCCAAGCACCTGAATTTTGATCACGTGACTGAAGGGATACTATGATGGTCATAAGTCACATTTTTCAGCACTATCATGACTTTGAACAGTTATTAAACCAGTGGTTGTTAGTCAAGGACTACTTGTACCTTGCTATGTTTTTTTTTTCTTTTTATCTGCCTGTGCTTTCTGGTTCATATTTTAATGTCAGAGAAACAATTCAAATAGAGATCGAGTGATTTTTTGAAATATTTTATACTTTGAATCTCTTTTTAAAGCCACTTAAAGCATTTCCATACTTGAAATAGACTTACCATGTAAGTCTTCCCACCCCTCAATGGGGTGGGAAAAGGAATCACAGAAACATAAAAAGTAAATAGTAACTTATAAAGCCTAATGAGGTCCCCTCAGTCTGGAAAGAAACATCATGATAATGCCAGGAAACTACAATAGCCATCAGTTCTTGCTATGAAAAAGCAAGAGTCTGGTATCAATAAATTCACAGCACCCCTTAGTTAAAATACTGTATGCATGAAAGCAGGGGTGGGATTCAGCCGGTTTGGACCGGTTTGGGCGAACTGGTAGTTCTGACAATCAGCTGGGAGTGAACCAATTTGCTCTGATGATCAGATGGGCCTGCCCACCCATCCCTGCACTTTACTTATCTGTTGTGGCCCAGCAGGAGCCATTGGAGCTGCCACCAGACTCCGACAGTGAGGGGCCCTATGAGGAGGATCTGGAGGATGTGGAGGACAGGGTTCCGACTCCGAACAGGGCGCAGAGAGGCTGGTTGGCCACCAGGAGGCATAGGAGCCTTGGACCAGTGGGGAGGAGACAAGGAAGAGTGAGCCGGATGCCGGCAGTGAGTTGTTCCTGGATGCACGGCACCGAAGAGCTACTAGGCGTCAGGAACAGTTGCGCAGTTACAGGAGGTAATTACACTGGTGGTCATTAGGCTCCTCTCCAGACTATAAAAAGACTGCTTGTGCACACGCCCCTCTTGCAGAAGTCAACACATTGACTAAAAGTTGAAGAACTTTTGGAACTAGCTTGGCAGGCTGGATTGCTGCCGAGGCTTGTCTGAGTTGCTGCCAAGGTCCTTATCTGTTATGCTTGACTTTCAGCCACCAAGGTTTTGGTGTCTTGCTAATAAAGTACATTTTAGTTAAGCTTGTCTCGGCATTCGTTAGTGGACGGAGGAGGGGGTCAGAACACTTATCTATATCCTCTCAGCTGATTTGCAGGGCAGAACAGATTGCTGCGCTTCAGCTGTGTTACTCCCCAGAAGCAATGTGGATAGTAAGTTTTGTTAAAACTGCACACGCATGGCAATTACCAAACCACAGAGGTGGTATTCAACAGGTTCTGACCAGTTCTGGAGAACTGGTAGGGGAAATTTTGAGTAGTTTGGAAACCGGTAAATGCCACCTCTGACTGGTCCCACCCCTATCTATTATGTGTCTCCGAATTCCAGCTGATCAGGAGGAAATGGGGATTTTGCAGTAACCTTTCCCTGGAGTGGGGAGGGAATGGAGATTTTACAGTATCCTTCCCCTGCCACGTCCACCAAGCCATGCCCACAGAACTGGTAGTAAAAAAATTTGAATCCCACCACTGCCGAACCAGTTGTTAAACCGGCTGGATCCCACCACAATGAAAGTAGTAACAAATTGTCTAGTGCTCAAGGCACCAGGCTAGAAAGGAAAAGACTGTGAGTTCAAATGCTGCTTTAGCCAGGAAAGCCAGCTGGATGATTATAGACCAGTCACTTTCTCTCTCAACCCAACCCACCTCCAGAGTTATTGTTGTGGGAAAAATGCAAGAATGAAGGTGCATTTGATAGGTTCACTGCCACGTCTTATTTGTAAAAATAATAACAGTGACATACAAATAAATAATAGCAATAGCACTTAGGCTTATATAGAAATCCATAATGATTTACAGCACTCTGCGAGCAATTTTTAAAAAATCAGCATATTGCCAATTTGCCCCCAACAATCTGGGTCCTCATTTTACCATCCTCAGAAGGATGGAAGGCTGAGTCAATCTTGAGCTGGTCAGAATCGAATTCCTGGCAGAGTTAGTCTGAAGTACTGCATTCTAACCAATGTACTACCACAGCTCTTACTTATTTTTACAGAACTATAAATATAAAATATAAATATTTTGCCTACCAGAGTTATTCAAAATTTATGCTATGCATCAATCACTGATTGATAGAAGGAAAATGAGACCTTTAGTTACATTAGAGGAAATATCTGAGATGGTAAACATTATTTGAAGATGTAGATGTTAAAACAACCGTAATCAAACGACATGCTGCATGTGATGATGGGTTTTTTTTTCTGTTTTTTTTTTTTTTGTTGTTTTTGTTTTGTTTTGTTTTTTTCCCCTTTCCCTCTTGGACCTTTTTTTGTCCTTTTTGGCCTCCCCCCCTCCCCCCACCCTCTTTTTTTTTCTTTTCCCTTTCCTTCTTGAACCTTTTTTTTTTGTCCTTTTTGGCCTCCCCCCCCTTCCCCCACCCTTTTTTTTTCTTCTTCCTCTCTCCCTTGTTTTATTTTCTTGTTTTTTGTTTTTTAAACCCTAGCTTATTGTGGTGCTTATTAAATATACAATACAATACAATATACAATAGGGATGTATAAACTTAGTAGGGATGCACCTGTGATTAAACGACATATTGTATGTGAAGATGGGTTTCCCCTCCCCCCCTTTTTTTTTCCTCTCCATCCTCTCCCTTTCCCATTGTTGTCCATGTAACAAAAAATAAAAATAATTTATATGAAAAAAAAAATCACTGATTCTTTCTGCAAGCTTGTTTGTGAACAGATTGTTTGTGAACTTTGTGTGGCATTTGTCAATCTTGACCTAAGGTAAGACAGAGATGATGTGCAGAGGTGGTATTCAGCCAGTTCTCACAGGTTCTAGAGAACCAGTAGTGGAAATTTTGAGTAGTTTGGAGAACCGGCAAATAGGCTGGCCCTGCCCCCGCTGCCTCCCAGCTGATCTTCTTTTGTTGCCCTGATAAGGAGAACAAAGCTGGAAAGCAGGTTAGTGGGGTGGGGAGGGGGATTTTGCAGTAACCTTCCCCTGACACACCCAAAAAGCCACACCCACAGAACTGGTAGTAAAAAAAATTGAATCCCACCACTGATGATGTGCTTTGATGAGCAAACATTTACCATGATAGAGCATGTGAATTCCAGTATTCCCTCCACCTGGCTGAATTTGGGCTATAAGGTCCTCTCCCACATTGACTTCCATATGGAAGTAGCACCTTCCCTGTATTTAACTGAAAGAAAGAAGCCTAATTTCACTAAATAAAAAAAAATGCCCAGTGTAAAATACATAGCTTTTTAGTTTAAATACTTTCCAGAATGTAACTTTTTAGAAATGTCAAATATGGTAACTCTTAAAATATACTTAAATTATGTTCCCCTGGACACCATCTACTTCATACTTAATATATCATTAAATGCTCTAGCAGACTTTGATTTAAGTAGCTGTTTCCAATGCTACTAACAGACTTACTTATTGCAAAAAAAAAAAAAGTCATCTAAATGTTCACTCATCTTCCTTGGAGGAAGAAATTTTATAATAACTTTTTTTTCCAGCTTTCATCATTACTGCATTTTGATTATTCACCAAGGCATGGAGGAAGAAATAGAAGCAAACAAGAATTTTAAACTACTGTAGTGCAAAAGCAGAATTGCCTGATGGATGAAACCAAGAGTTAATTTTATCCAGGAATTTATTTGGAGAAGCAATTTCTAGATATCTCTGATCTTGATATCATCCAAAATATCAATTGACTTTTCTGACTATTAAAATGAATCTGCATGCCTCTGAATACTAAATACCTAGGACAAGCAACAGGGAATCTATTTTTCTTATTTCTACTTTAATCTGTTATTACATTTTTTTAAAACACAATCGTTTTGTGCAAAAGGGCTAAGAAGCTGCAAATGCTCAGAGGCATAGCATAAAAGTGATAGTCAACTTTTTTTTATTGGTAGCTTCCAATTAACAAAATTAATTTCATCCTAAATAGCTGGGATTCTGTATTTAGGTAGGAAAAGCAGATGCAAATTTATAGGGTTAGGGGATTCCTGGCTTTATGCCTGCTTATGTAAAACGCCATGAAGTGTCTTCACAGACCATAAGCAAGCCATGAGTTAGAAATGGGATGACAATTAAATTTTCTTTAAGCTGCCAAGATTCTTTCTGGTTATATTAAGATAGCAATGCGTTTATAAATAAATAAAAGTTGCAAAAATGGACAAAACACAATTCTAGCATATTCTAGGTTCTGAGTTTAGGAAACAAAGGAGTTTTTCAAAACCTAAGACACGAGAAACCAATGGGCATTTTAGCCCTTTCTCTTATGTCTCTTCCATCTATTAAGGACTTTATGAGAAAAGGAAATGAGAAATAACTCACAGAGACTCATACCTTAATGTACTCACTAATAAATGAAGTTGTGGCTGCTCCAACAGTGGAAGTTTTTAAGAAGAGATTGGACATCCATTGTCTAAAATAGTATAGGGTTTTCTGCCTAAGCAAGGGGTTGGATTAGAAGACATCCAAGG
Source organism: Thamnophis sirtalis (assembly GCF_051295495.1). NCBI lineage: Eukaryota > Metazoa > Chordata > Lepidosauria > Squamata > Natricidae > Thamnophis > Thamnophis sirtalis. The sequence goes on from NW_028261383.1 coordinate 111,341,615, forward strand.
TCCCTTCCAACTCTGTTATTCTGTTATTCTGAAGGCTGGAATATATCTAATTCCCAATATTCTGTAATTTTCTTTTACTTGGCATAGACTTTATGCATGACTCTCATTTACTTGGTTATAGGCTGCTATTGAGGATTGAAGCATCTAATTCTAGCAGGAAAGGTATTCTATCCAGATTGCAAGTAGCAATAGTATCCCTTTACTTGCTTTGTTCAACTGTGACCTGAACTATTCTTTCAACCATCATTTAAAGATTCTCTACCAAAAAAATGCGGTATGAGATTGACAAAGATGAAAACACATTGGGAGACCAAGTTTCACAAAGGAATTGGATACATTTATCTTGAAGAAGACAATGAAGAATTGACGCTGTCTTCTAAAATCAGGCAATGCCTGTTGCCTGGGATAGAAAAATCAGAATCATCAGGATCAAACTAAAAGGAATTGTTCCAATCTCCCCTCTTCTGCATCTTGATAGCTAAAAGGCTATCTGCTCTTGCAGGAATCTCCCACACATGCAAAAAAAAAAAAAAAAGACCAACCATACAGGCTTCTCTACACATTTACAGTAAAATCAATTTTGTATATACAAGAAAGGGGGCTTTTCAATGGCCTCTGAAACATTTGTAGAATTCTTAACCCAAGAAATTCTTCTAATGTCAGTTCCCTGTTTTAAGGCAATGCTGAAAACTTTCCAGGTAGAAGGGATGCCTTCAACTTATTGTTGACTACTGGTAACTGCCTGGACAAACCTTAAAGTCAGATTGGTAAAGTTTTTCTAAAGCAGTTGCCATTGCCTCCTTCATGAGGCTGAGAGTATGTGACTGGCTCAAGATCCCCAGCTGGTTTTGCGCCTAAGTCAGGACTAGATTCCCTCACAAATTCTGTTTCTAGCCTTCTTAACCATTGCACCAGACTTATCACCCTTCTGGTTGATATTATAAAAGTTTCAGATATCTACATTTCATTTTGTTCTCTTTATCCCAATGTTAAATGCACACTATATTTTAAATTGTCTGTTGTCTGAATTTGCTTTTTCGAATGCTTTTTAATCAAAAAAACAAAGTACATTCCAAGGGGTGAAAAAACCTATGACTGATTACTCTTCTCCAACACATAACAATCCTTGTCAGTCCTTTTGTATCCAAGACCAGAGATGGTATTCAGCCAGTTCTGACCGGTTCTGGAGAACCAGTAGCAGAAATTTTGAGTAGTTCAGAGAACCGGCAAATACCACTTCTGACTGGCCATGCCCTCAACCTATTCGCTGCCTCCCAGCCTCCGAGCCCCAATTGATGGTCGGTCTATTGCTGCCTCCCAGCCTCCCAGCTGATCACTGGAAAGCAGGTTAGTGGGGTGGGAAGGGAATGGGGATTTTGCAGTGACCTCCCCAGGAGTGGGGAGGGAATGAGGATTTTGCAGTATCCTTCCCCTGCCATGCCCACAAAGCCACACCCACCAAGCCATGCCCACAGAACCGGTAGTAAAAAAAAATTGAATCCCACCACTGTCCAAGACACTTACACTAGCAAAATAGAGACAGGATGAGATAAACAGCTGTTCTTTGAACAAAAATGCAAAGAAAATATAAAGATCTCTACAAAAACTATAGGTTTCCACACAGTATCAACTTCAACTGAGAGATACATTTTGTACAAAAGTGAAAGAGTCAGGGGCTGCCTAAAATGCTGGCTTTAGTGGTAAATATTATGCCACAACTCAGATACTATGTTTCCAGGCTTCCAAATTCCAAATGTCTGTAATGTGTCCTAATTGCATCAGGGTTTAAAAATTAATAAGAAATCTGCTGAGTTATCATTAGGGTTTTGGCTAGAGGTGTTTTGACTGCCTACGTTTTCACCTGTTGTAGAGAATTGAAACTGAAATACTGAGAGACCGTATTCAGGAGTGGGTTGGATTTAAAATAGTAGATGAGCACACTCTGTGTGACTGTTGGATGTATTTGCTGCTTACAAGGACCAGGTGTGTGTTGTAAGTTGTAATTATCCTTGCTTTTAATTTTGCCCCTCCAGGGAAATGGTCTTATAAGCAACAGTTTAACCCTTTCTTATCACAAAGGGCTTTTTCTAACAATAAGGACAAAGATGAATATCAGATTATATTTTCCTGTTTTTGCTTTTTCTCATATTCTTTGCCTCACCACCAATCCTGGTTCCTTTCTTCCAGCAACAAGGAGGCAAAGAGAGCAGAGCTTCAATCAGACAGAAACATCTCTACACGTTCATTGCACACAGCGAGCAGGATGGGATTTCCCCTTAGGTTGTCAAATGTCAGCATCTGCTATGACACAGTTCACTGTGTTTGTTTGCTCTATAAATCGTTTAGGTTTGAAGGTTGCAAGTAATTCTGTGTGTGTTTCATCATTTCCTGCAAGTAATCAACCATGTGTTTCTCTTTTGTTTCTTGGGGAAGCATTTTTCTTGTACTGGATAGCCTTTCATGCAGCAGGTAACATGTGAACTCAGAACCTAGGAAGAGGTGCATTCACTTCCAAGCTAGAATTGTTTTTCAGTTCCTGTTCTGTGTTTGTGTTTCAGACATCCCTTATCAGTGACCATGACTTTACCAGTTGACTCGGCTACGTACCATTGGCAATGGCCAAAAGAAGAAAGTTCACAGTTGGAATCAACACCTCTCTTATCCTCTGACAAACCAAGGCAGAACCAGAAACACAACTGGGACAGATGCAGGATTGTCTTTCCTAATAATGCTAGATTTCAAAAGGAGTTGGAAAGAATCCTGAAGACATATTGCAAAAATGGGATACGAACCACAAAATATACTTTGCTGACCTTTTTACCCCAAAATCTCTTTGAACAATTTCACAGGTATGAAAATGCACCACTACACCAAAAGAAAACCACAATGGTGGTTATTTTTATATCTGTTTTCAGTAAATGAAAGAAAAGTATCCCCCCCCCCCAAAAAAAAGAATCATACAAAAAAGCAAATAATGCCTTTCGTGAGGTAAGAATCAGATATTGTTGCAGATTTAAACTCCTCCTTCAGATTGTCATTAAAGGTTTTCCATTATATAAGTCTGGAACATACAATACAGCATTGGCGCACACAATGTTATACACCAGTGTTGCACAACCTTGTCAAGTTTAAGACATGTGGACTTCAATTCCCGGTATTCCTCAGTCAGCATGCCGAGATATAGAAACCCTGGTGTAGATGATGTTCCTACATAGCATCAAAATTACAATGAAATAAAATTGTTTCTTTATTTTAAAATGACCAAAATGTTATGAGATTTTAAGTGACAATGCCAAAACCTTGGAAGATTTAAGCTAGATTTTGGCCTAGTCATAGTATCTCTATTGCAGATCTGATAGACCCCAGATATTCAACGAACTCTAAATTAAAAGTGGGAATGTTTTATACAGTGTATAAACATTGTATATTAGAAAGTGTACAGAGAAGAGCAACAAAGGACTGGAGACTAAAACATATGAAGAATGGTTGCAGGAATTGGGTGTGTCCAGTTTAATAAAAAGAAGGACTGGGATGACATAATAGCAGTATTCCGATATTTGAGGGGCTGCCACAAGGAAGAGGGGATCAATCTATTTTCCAAAGCACCTGAAGACAAGACAAGAAGTGATGGGTGGAAACCTATCAAGGAAGAAGCCAACCTAAGTCAAAGGAGAAAGTTCCTGACAGAACAATTAATCAGTAGAATGAGTTGCCTCCAGAAGTTGTGGGTGCTTCATCAATGGAGATTTTTAAGAAGAGAAGAGACATTTGTCTGACGTGATACAGGACTTCCCGCTTAAGCAGGGGATTAGACTAAAAGAGCTCTAAATTTCTTCCAACTCTGTTATTCAGTTCTGTTCAGTGTATTAGAGTGGAATCTAATACTCCTCTTTGGCACCATCTGTGGATGTGCGAATGAAATTCACCCCCTCTCCCCTCCATATACACACATGCTCTAAACTTTGTTTAAAGAAAGTCAGAAGAAACTCCGTATCTCATGGGGAAGACTACAGGAGGGAAGGGAAGGGAAGGATTGGATCAAAGTCTGATTGTGCAACAGGAAGTCACACAAGCAACACTGAATTCCATATTTAAATATGGGTGATGATTTATAAAATGAATAATAAGGGACAGTCCAATATCATTTTTAAAAATAGCTCATTTAGTATGACATGAGATACTATACAATCCTTTCTCAGGCTATTTAGACAATAGATTGTGACGTGTGCCAGACGTTGCCTAATTCCAGTCTGTTGGGAGAGGCTTGGTGATTCATTGGGAGCTATAAATAACACTTCTTTAAGTAACGAGATGGTCCAGATCCTCAGGAAGCTATTCTAAGCACCATTCAGAAGAAGCTTTAATTAAATTCATCTGACCTGAGAAATTATAGACCAGTCTTGAATAGCCCAGTCAGAACAAATGGGTCATGACAAAGCAGCTATATATTATCTCTGGTGGAGAAACAATTTCAACCATCCCAAGACCTGGTTGGGAAATTGGAGTAGAAGCCATAAGATAATCGACAGCTCTGCCTTGTCTGTCAACAGTCTGTAGGTCAACATTATGTGGCTTTAATCTGTATCTAGTTTTACATTTATGCATAAGAATGTTCTTGACATTGTGAAGGAAGATAACAGATGTGTGTGTGTGTGTTTGTGTGTGTGTGTGTATTATACATACATATACATATACACATACACATACACATACACATACACATACACATACACATACACATACACATACACATACACATACACATACACATATATATATATATATGTAGCTGTGTTATCTTCCTTCACAATGTGAAGAACATTATACACATACACACACACACACACACACACACACACACCTGTTATCTTTCTTCACAATGCCAAGAATGTTCTTATGCATAAATGTAAAACTAGATACAGATTAAAGCCACATAATGTTGACCTACAGACTGTTGACAGACAAGGCAGAGCTGTTGATTATATATAGATTAGATTAGATTAGATTAGATTAGATTAGATTAGATTAGATTAGATTAGATTAGATTAGATAGATAGATAGATAGATAGATAGATAGATAGATAGATAGATAGATAGATAGATAGATAGATTGTGTCACTGGAAGCACAAATGCAACACACACACACACACACACACAAACATAGATAGATAGATAGATAGAGATGATAGATAGATAGATAGATAGATAGATAGATAGATAGATAGATAGATAGATAGATAGATAGATAGATAGATAGATAGATAGATAGATAGATAGATAGATGTATTGTGTCACTGGAAGCACAAATGCAACACACACAAACATAGATGATAGATAGATAGATAGATAGATAGATAGATAGATAGATAGATAGATAGATAGATAGATAGATAGATAGATAGATAGATAGCCTGGGGGTTGGGGACTCTGCTGTACACCATCTTGCCTATTTCAACCCTGCCCAAACAGATGCTACAGCTGACTTGCCATGGGCCACAAACAAACTCATCACAATTTAGTCTAATATTTTATGAAAAATCACCCTGCATGGTTAGTGTGGTTCAGTGCATGATGGAAATACAAAAAATTAATTTGGTTAAACCCGTGACCCGTCAAAAGTGCGGACGGCAAAAGCGCGATCGACAAAATCGCGCCTTTGACGTCATCACAGCGCGACGAAAAAGATCGAAAAATTCAAATAAAAATTAATAAAAATTAAATTAAAGCAAGCCAATTCACATAAAGGTAAGGGTTAGGTTTAGGTTTAGGTTTAGGGTTAGGGTTAGGTTAAGGGTTAGGGTTAGCTTTAGAGTGTTAGCGTTAGCGTTAGGGTTAGGTTAAGGGTTAGCGTTAGGTTTTTCGTTACTTTAACGGTTAGGTTTAGGGTTAGGTTAAGAGTTAGGTTTAGGGTTAGGTTTAGGGTTAGGTTTGGGGTGCTTAGGGTAAGGTTTTCGCTTTATTTTTACATTTTTTGAACTTTTTCGTCGCGCTGTGATGACGTCACAGCGCACTTTTGTCGAGCGCGATTTTGTCCTATGCGCTTTTGTGGTGGAACCAGTTAAACCATGGTACATGCATTGCATAGACAGAGTTTTTGGACAGAGTTAAGTTTAGCCATTAAAGCAAATGAACGAATAAGTGAGTGGTTGGTTGGTTGGTTGGTTGGTTGGTTGGTTGGTTGGTTGGTTGGTTGGTTGGTTGGTTTGATTAGACCCAGAAATCATTGCCTCACTATAACAATAAGAAAGATGATAAACATAACAACTCCATTAATTATTCTATCCTTTTAGGTTGGCCAACATTTACTTCCTCCTCTTGGTGATCATCAACTGGTTTCCACAACTGGAAGTTTTTCAGAGGGATATCACAATGGTACCTTTACTTACTGTTCTTTTAACTATAGCAGTCAAGGATGGCACTGAAGATTATAAGAGATACAAACTGGATCAGCAAGTCAATTCTTCTAAAACGAAGGCATACAATAAGTAAGTCTATAAATATGCCATTACATTATTATTCCTTATATCCCTAACCCATCCCCCATATTTATGTAAGCAATAAACTATCAGAATACAATTTGTGGCAGAAGATTTTTTTTCTTTATAATATCGGTATTGCTGTAATTCTGTTGGTACATTCAATTTCCTGTTTAAAATTGTATTTCAAACATCAATTATGATGAATATCACAAAATTCAACCCTATGCTTATGCCACTGTTATTTAGATTCCTACAGAACAGTGGTGTGTTGCAGGAGGTGCGCCCCGGTACTGGCGTACCGGTGCCTGCCCGGAGCACTGGGTACCATTCCAGTACGGCGCTCCAAAGGGCCCACCCTCCCGCCCAAGCTCCTTACCTGTATTTGAGCTCTTCGGCACTTCCGCACATGCGCACGGAGCGCGTGGCACCTGTGTGATGCTCTGTCGAGCAGCTGGAGCATCACAGAGGCATCGCAGGAAGTAAGGAGGCATGCGCATGCTGCACTCATTGATGTGGTGAACGTTGGGCCCTGTTGCAACCATACCAGTTGCAATGGGATTCAGAACCCACCACTGCTACAGAAATATGATTTATTTCACATAAGCAATCATGTAATATACCTAGTTTTAGCTTACTGCTTTCTACAAATTCAGCCATTGAATGTGTAAACCACAGTGCTTTCTTTAATAACCCATAGTTAAAAATTGGTTTAGGGTGATGTGTGAAGCCATTCTACAGATCCTCTTTGCATCGCATAAAATATATATCCACTCCTTTAGACATTGCTTTGAATATTTTTTTGACAATGCAGACAGCTGGAGATGCAAGCATTTTGGAGAATGGCATACAAATTATGGAAAACAGTGTACAGACAAGTTTCCTCTGCATATAATTTCCATGCAGAGAAATGTAATTCCTTGAAGTTGTTGTTTTAAATTTCAAGTATTTAAAATGATAAAGGCCCTATAATCCATACATATCTGAGATTCAAGTAAGAGGCCAGTGAACTTCTAACTTCTATTTTATACGGTTCAGAAAGTTTCGGTCTCATTGTACAGCCAAGAAGAAAAAAATCCAGATTGGCAGCAAGGCAGGCACTAGGACCCAGGAGCACTCTTTTTGATGGCAGCAAAACTGGTTTGCAGAAGGAGGACACCTCTGTGTTTCAACAGGTGTTGACTAAAGCAAGCAAAAGCAGTTGGCTCAATTAAATTCAACCTGACACTTCTCCCTGGAAGAAAACAACCGGAATAGTTTGTGTTTTAATTCTTTAAGTGTAGCTTTAAAGGGGCAGGAAGATGTCAAGGAAATGTGCTCAGTAACATTCCTACAGGATATACATTGGTTCAGAAGTCTGTGCTGCCAGAGCGTTGTCTCAGAGTCTGCGAGTGTGGAATCTGTGACGAGAAGGAATGGGAGAAAGAATGAAGAAACTACACGAGTTGTGCTGTCGAACTTGTCCTTTGAAGCCAAGTGGAAAGAAAACCCAAACAGACATTATGCAGGCAACAAAATCAAGACCACCCGATACACATTCCTGTCTTTTATCCCTAAAAATATTTTTGAACAGTTTCACCGCTTTGCCAACATATATTTTGTGGCCATCGTTGTTCTTAATTTTGTGCCGGTAGTCAATGTTTTTGAGCCAGGAATATCTGTGTTGCCCGTCTGTGTTATAATGGCCATCACTGCTCTTAAAGATGCTTGGGAAGACTTCCGGAGATACAAGCTGGACAAGGAGATCAATAGCATGGGCTGCCTAGTGTACAGCAGGTAAATACCTTCTGAGATGCAGTTTGGGGAGGTTTCAGAAGCAACTTTAATAAGCCTTCAAATATTATCCAATATTATTTACTACTAATGCTAATTTGTTTTAAATAATCTAGCTAAAATTAAACTAACTAAAACAAGTATTTTAGTATTGTAGAAGAGAGGAAAAAAAATTTCTAGTAACCCCACCCAGGTTGCTTTCTTCTGCTTTTTTTCTCTGTTTCAAACTAAACTTATGTGACGTATCATAGAGATGTAGTGTTCATTGCAAAGACAATAGCCAAGAATTAAGTTTCTAGTTTTGGCAATTTCAGTTTTCAATCCTTTCTAAATGATTCCCAATATGTTTTGTTTTGTTTTTCTGTTTTTTTCACAGCTGTCATATACATAGCGACCCTTTTATATCACTAGTCAGATTGCTAGTCAGAACCTATAAATAGTTAGGTAAAATCAGAACAGTGAGCAAAATATGTGTACAGTTTCTGTAATACTTTGAGTAGTTCATCTCTTGGCTTTTGAAAAATGATACCCGTGCTGCTGTCATCATTTACTGAACTGTCAAGTTTTGATAATCATGTTTCTTTTCTTACAACCATTCTAAAGGTAATATTTAACATACAATTATTGTTAGTATTTAGTTTATTATTATATTTCTGTTCCTAATTTCTTGGCCTAAAGGAGAACTATTGAGGAAACTAAAAATTTGCATGGGAACACTGGTCCAGACACCACAATCAAACCACAAACCAACCACCAGAGTTTCCTTCTCCTCCTTCCTTCATCCTTTTGGTATTACAATTCCTTCTCTCACTTCCTCCGTCACCATAATTTGTCATCTACACAAAGTAAGGTCAATGATGAGTCACACAATAGTACTTTACATACATACCAGAATTCAAACCCATAAGAGTTTCTTATGCTGCCTTACAGACAGCAATTAAGATCCCCCCCCCTCAAATTTAGTTGTAATCTATCTATTTTATCTGTAAACTATGAAGAATCAAGAAGAAAAGTTGGAACTGAATTTGTGTGAGTGAACCACTGAACCATATGAGGAACAGATCACCTTTAGGTATGGATCCTGAAGTAATGATATCTAAATTAGGTCCTTTTAGTGGCACAGATCCATATTATTGTCCTTACTAGTGCTCTTAGGAATAGGAAAAGAGATTTATTATCTGTACTTTATTCCTCAGTTTCTAAAGAATGGAGAAGTGAATGCAGAATTTTGCCACATATCTCTATCATCACCTCTACACCCTGCTTTAAATTTAGATTAACACAGTACATTCCACATTTTTTCCTAGGCCTCCCAGTCTCTGTAGCATGCCACAGGATTCTGTTTTTGGCTAACAGGCCAATTTCTGAATGTTTTAAGTAAGGATGGGAAAGCATTTCCATGCACATTTACTATAAAGGCTTTATTTCTTTTTAAGGTTATTATATCCAAACAGTGGCCTGTCGTGATGTCCAGCTATGGGTGGAACATTCTTTGTTACTATTTGTCATCCAAACAGCAAGTTGGCACCAATATGGAACTTAATTTCAGATAAAAGTCTAGGAAATGATATTGTACAGGTGTATATTTGAATACCATACTATTAGACAAGATCTCTGCTTCCTTGCCACATAAGAGAAGAGTAAAATGAATATTTTCTTCAGTGGCAACAAATTTTGATGATTCCCCTTACTCAGATTTGCCTCAGGGCTGTGACCTAAACTCAAAATTAGAGGAAGCTGAACTAATAGATGGGAACTGCTTTCTCTAAGGAAAATTCGAATTTTGGCTAGTTGGACAGAGGCACTTAATTTACCTTCCGATGCCATTTGGAACTTTCCATATCTCCAGATGGTAGAAGACACTTGGAATTTTCTATATTGTTGTCCTTCAACATTTCCGTGGAGATATGTGTTATGGGTGCATCAGAACATCTTAATTGCCTTGATGTATCAGAACACCTTGAATTTAGATTTTTTTTTCAATTTCAGACGACAAAAACATACATCAAGTCACTATTTTTCTTAAAAATTAATTATATTGGCCACAAGGAAAATTTGTGATAAAAAGTTGAAAGTTTGTAAAATGGATGAGATCCTTTATAATTGTTTTTAGCAGTACTCTATCAGGTCAGGTTTAAAGATATTGATAACATATTTAAACTGTGTTTCCCATAACTTACATACATGTTCACATATCCAGGATCTGTTTGGAATACAAGAATTTTTCACACACTTCTACAATATTATAAATTGGGATTCATAGAATGCCAGTTGGATTCATCTTACACATGATTTCTTATTTTGAAGTGTTCCTGGCAGATGCTTCTAATGAAAGTTCTTCTATAATCTTAAGATCATTTCATCATTGCTTTTATTTTTAAAAAGTTTATTTTAGTCTTGCTCCTGGGCATTCTTCCTTATAAACAAAAAACCCGAGGCCTAACATCAAGGCACCAAATGAGAAAATATTTTATTTTATTATTTATTACATTTTTATGCTGCCCATTTTCCTCATTAAGTGACTGGTTTCTTACTATTTATATCTAACCCTGTGAAGTGCTTATTTTACACAGTTTCAACTACTGTGGTAGTTCCTAGAAAAAACTTCACAGGCTGTTGTGAGATTTCTCTTAAGAAATGTCCTAATACCATATTCATCTTCAGCTGATCTTGAAATTCTGCTTTGCAAAAGGCTAACCAAGGCTTCATCTTAAGTGGAATTGATTTGCATAATGTTATTAATAAACATGCTGCAACACTGAAATAACTCCAGGCAATGAATTAATGGAGGTACAATATTTGTCAGGGAGAGAGGCTCTTGCTTCTTCTTGCCAAAACTTCCATTTACATGCAATTCCCTTATTGGAAAAGCCAGGTGCCTCTTCAATCATTGCCTATGCCACACCTTTTGATTCCAGTGCTTTGTATAATGTAGGTTTTGGAGAAAAGGCATTCTCCCAATAGACAATGAATGTTTGAATGTACATATTTATAGAAGATTTCTTGCACATCTTAGCACATGATCAAACTGTTCCTGAAGATATCGCACTCATTTTGAACATTGATTTTTACATAGAGAAAGGGAATGCTAGCAACACTTCACAGTGTTGTTACTGTTAGATTGGATTTAAATTGTCTTCACAAATTCCTACTGGTTGTGCTATTCAGTCATCTGGGAGGAGGAGAAAATTTAGCATTGACAGGAAATCTTTTGCCACATATCCAAAGCAAGACTGCAAGGAATATAAAGAAAATCAGGCTAGTATGATCTGCGCTTTCTGTGTACAGTTCTAAAAGATCAATTCTTGTTGAGAAAAAGAAAGGGGGAGTTGTTCATTCGGGCCTGACTGGACTTGGCCCAAATGAATTGAATCCAAAGTAGATCCAACCCTCTTTCATAAATCAAGGTTGGGAACAATCAAATTATGGATATAAAATATATGGAATCCGCTCACTCCAGTATGGGAACTCTATAGGCAATCACCATCTTCATTTCCTATTAAACATTTCTAGCTTTGAGACACTGTGAATTGCTTGAAAACACAAGAAGCAAAATTAAAGAAGCCAGATGGAACAAAAAGTACATGCCCTAAAATAAAATAGTTATAAAATGAAAACCAGGACATAGTTATCTACACTATCTACCCCCATTTCCAAAAAAACCTCAAAATAATTTGCTAGGACTTGGTGGCTTTAAAAGGAATCAGTATTATTGTTTGGTGTAGCGTAATGGTAACCACTACCAAAACAGTATGTAGAGAGTTTTATGGAAGTTTCATGTTGAAATATATACATCAAACTAAACATAATATGATTTCATTTGATCTTAATATACAATATCCTTTCTGAACTCAGCCATTCTTGCTAAACATGTGGTTTCTGGCTTCATGCATTGTGCAGTCTAGATCAATTGTGGTCTGTTCACAACTGATCCTGAGAAAGGAAGGTAATAAAGGAAGTTGAATTCATGAGGGGCAAGGTTGCATTCCTCAATGAAGATTATAAAATAATTTTAATCTGGTCATCTTTTTAACACATACTGGGTTGTCCTGGATCGTTATTTTAACTGGGAGAAAGCTTTAGAATTACAATTTTTTTCCTAATAGAATATTAGAGAATTAGAAGCTACAGTTTCATTCTTATATGGTAGACTGTTTCTAGAAAGCAACATTGGAGACTTTTGCTCTCTATTGAAAATGTCAGGGTAACCATTTCAATGTTTAATGTAAATTGTCTCTGGTGTTTTGATATAAAGCAAAAGCAGTTGGGTTTATCATGAGAAAAGCAAAACTTTATTAGGCTAACTGAAATTGTACAAATTCTGAAAGTTCAAAAATTCTGCCAGCTAATATATAGATTACATTTCTCCTTTCCATCTATTTGATTGGATTGCAGGAAATGCCCAGAAAGTGTCTAAAATCAGTAAAGAATTGGAGAAATATAGTTGAAATGTAAATAAATGTTTTATTTGACCAGGGAACTAGTGCTAAATGTTTTCTCATTTGGAAGTCGATATAGAGTTTAGGATGCTATTAGATTTAATCTTCTCTCAGAATACCAATTTGGCATCTGGACATGAAACATACTTTGTTATCTTAGATGGCTGAACTTTTTCAATCACAGAACTAGCCCAATGATAATGACTTCTGCATTGGAAAAAAAACTGTTTTAGATTACCATGGTGCACAGTAGATGGAAATTCTCTTGAAGCAGTTTGGAGATTTCGGATAGTAACTACATGGCATCCAAATTGTTTCCAACCACATGGAACCTACTTTGTCTTTAATCTCTTTGGTTATGGGCCCCCAAATACAAGTCATTTAAATTCCCAAATACAAGTAAGGGGACGCGGTGGCTCAGTGGCTAAGACACTGAGCTTGTTGATCAGAAAGGTTGGCAGTTTGGTGGTTCAAATCCCTAATGCCGCATAACAGAGTGAGTTCCCGTTACTTGTCCCAGCTTCTGCCAACCTAGCAGTTCAAAAGCATGTAAAAATGCAAGTAGAAAAATAGCAGCTTCCTTTGTTGGGAAGGTAACAGTGTTCCATGCGCCTTCGGCGTTTAGTCATGCTGGCCACTAGACAGGGAGACATCTTTGGACAGTGCTGGCTCTTCAGCTAAGAAACGGAGATGAGCACCACCCCCTAGAGTTGGGCACATATGTGCAAGGAGAACCTTTACCTTTACCTTAAATACAATTCCAATTGCTGGTGTTGAATATATAAAGGCCCATACAATCCATGAACACAGTTCTTTCTCTCTCGTCTATCATGAAGGATTAAAAGCTTTTCTCCAAGTGTTTCTTCTCTTAAAAATACTCACATGTCTTCAATTCATTAGTTATCCTCATTGTAGAAAGCCATCTTAAGGAATATTTACTTGCTACCTGATACGCTGAGTTTAAAATGCCAGTTTCAATTAAACAGCTGGGGGGGGTGGTTGGTAAACTATCAAAAGATTACAACCAGAATATGTCAGTACACCATATATATTTCCTAATTGATAGATTCAGGGTCATAACAGTAGTGTTTAAAACTTATATATTGTTCCATAGTGCTTTACAGCATTCTCTAGATGGTTTATAATGTTAGTATTATTTGCATATGGTCCCCAACAATCTGAGTCCTCATTTCACTGACCTCAGAAGGATGGAAGGCTGAATCAACCTGAGTTTGCCTGCAACACTGCATTCTAACCACTGCTCCACCAGGCAATAGCATGCTGCCTTCCAAGCCACAATTGATTAGGTGCCCTCATTTGCATAGGATAGCATAAACATTCTTGAGCAGAGTATACCCAAAACTAATCACTACTGTCCTTTTAATCGGCATGAAATGCTGTATATGGCCAGGCATGATTATGACTAATTACTCTTTCCTTCTCTTATTAAAAAGCATCATGTGAAAGTCTCAGGCAACCAAGACCATGATGACCAACAAAGGCCAATAACTATGAGTCCATGTGATGTAGATGATGGCATATAAAAGTTTGTGACTTGGAATGTAAGAGGGCTGAACATCAAAGTGTATGCAATGCATTAACAAATGGAATGAAAGAATGAAAGAATATTGTGTGTAAATACAGTGCGAAACTACAAGGAAAGGGAAGTTTGTAATAGTTCCAAATAAAAATTGAACGGTTTTTATTGAAATGGAATTGATTTATACATGAATGGGGGCAAGAGCAGGCTTAATTAGGAATGACATGCTAAAATATATTAATTGTTGAGGGTTGCATATAAAAACAGGAATCCATACAGTTGCAAATTAAACTCCAGTGAATGGGGATTATAGAAGAACCGGAGAACCATCTTGGGAGAAATAATGCAGCATTCTGAATGAATGTTATCTGGATAAAACATCATTCTGTTAGGTGACATGAATAGCTGGTAGGAATGAGAATGCAAATAACATGACTGGGCCTTTCAGAAACCCAAGGGAGAATGAGAATGGGAATCTATTTCTATTTTAAGAAAAAAATACCTGTTTTAAGTATAAAATGATTCATACATATGCATGTCAAAAGAATAAATATAAATCTGAAAGCATGACTGATTTTATAATTTACAAAGAAAGACTGTCTCTCAGTCTATGAATAAAGTATGTGAATATATAAAGAGTCGAGGTGGTGCAGTGGTTAGAATGCAGTACTGCAGGTACTTCAACTGACTGCTAGCTGCAGTTCAGCAGTTCAAATCCCACCGGCTCAAGGTTAACTCAGCCTTCCATCCTTCCGAGGTGAGTAAAATGGGGATCCAGATTGTTGGGGACAATATGCTGACTCTGTAAACCACTTAGAGAGGGCTGTAAAAGCACTATGAAGCGGTATATAAGTCTAAGTGCTATTGCTATTGCTGCTATGTGAACACAATGAAGCTGTTAAGTCCTGCTATCCTGAGTCATTGTGGTTGGGAGAATGGAACATTCCTGAGAAGGATGAGCAAAATGTATTGGGAGTGTATGCCAGTGTATTCTCCAGGTAGAGTCAACCAAGTAAAGATGGTCATCTGAACAGCCCACTAAAACAAACAAGCATTGCTATCAGACAGCAATAATATTTACTGGAATTGGGTGGTCATTTGAACAACAACACAAAGGCAAGAACACATTTTTTAAAAACCTGGATAGATAACAAGATAAAGTGAAGACGATACACAGTGTTGGATGGTGTCCTTGATGTAGCTAGGAATCTTGCTGCTGGTGGACCAATGCAGAAAAAAGAAGATCCAAAGCTGGAAAAACAGAATTTGGTGGAAAACTGGAAACATGGGTTAAACAAAAGGGAAGGGAAGGGAAGGGAAGGGAAAAAGAGAAAGAAACAAAAAATATAGTGGGTACAAAAAGAGGATGTATGAGTTCTGTTGAAAAAGCATTAGTAAATTAATTGAATAAATGGCCAGCGGATATTTTAAAAATATATATGGGAGTCATTTGAAACAAAGTGAAAAATAAGTTATTACACATTATCACGGAACTATGGTAGTGGAATGGATGAAAAAAAATCTGTGATGGAAAGGTGGCATGAAAAAATCCTGTCAATAAGGAAAAGTCCATATAAAGGAATGATTGCTACAAAAACTAAAGATAAACATTTTATAATACATATAGAGAGAAGACTGAAGTGGGCAGCTGTAACAAATCTAAATAAGTAACGTGGGAACACTTTTCAGTGTTGACAATAATTTAAGAGTGTAAGATGATGCTAATGTGTTTTGACTGCATTTGTGAAAACAAAAGCTATTTAATTTTATACACTGCCATCCTACAGCTTAAGGCAACCCAAGCATTTTTTGCACTAACTCAAATGTTTTTTTTTAATATTTATTAGCAGTAATCTGTTTTAAAATGTTACTACCCTGTTGACCTAAGGGAAAAAAATATACCTGAAATTTTAGTCCGGTTTTACCATTATATGACAACATAGATTAACTAAACATTTTTTGTAGATTTGTCTTAAAACTACTTGATAACTTATTGATCCACTTGAACTTAAAAATATGAACTTAAAGGAATCTCCCTGAGTAGAGATATCAATGATATAATATCAACTTTCAAAGCATCTGATTGCTTATAAAAGTTGATATGATTCACTTTCTATATTTATCTTAGCAATTGTTTTTTTTTAAATATATTTTAAGATTCTTTTTCCACCCAGAGTCACTTGTTGAAATGGATGGATGGATGGATGGATGGATGGATGGATGGATGGATGGATGGATGGATAATCTGCTTTCCCCATAAATCCACTTGCATTAAAAAAATGTCTTTAAACAAAATGCTTTCCTGAGCCCTAAAGAAAAGAGGTGCTCTGTGCGTTGATAGGGCAGTCACAGATTGTTAACTGATGGTGCATCTTCTCATAACAGGAGCCAAAACACCTACATTGAGAAGTGCTGGAAAGATGTTCAAGTGGGAGACTTTGTGCAGCTGCAGTGCAATGAGGTCATTCCTGCTGATATTCTGCTGCTCTACTCCTCTGACCAGAACAGGATCTGTTATTTGGAGACAGCAAATCTTGATGGTGAAACCAACCTTAAACAAAGACAAGTTGTGAAAGGCTTCTCCCATCAGGTAAGCAACTTTCCTCTCTCTCTCTCTCTCTCTCTCTCTCTCTCTCTCTCTCTCTCTCTCTCTCTCTCTCTCTCCCTCCCTCCCTCCCTCCCTCCCTCCCTCCCTCTCTCTCTCTCTCTCTCTCTCTCTCTCTCTCTTGGGGGGGGGGGGTAGAAGAGAACAGGGCCACCACCTCCTTTAGTGAAGGAAGGTGCACTTGTCCCAGGTTTCAAATATGGAGAAAGACATTTTCAGTATGTTTCAGGATTTGAAATCATTGATTATTTTCAGTCAAGACTAGAAAATTAAATAATTAAATATAACCTTCCCCCCACTTTTTTTCTCCTGAATTTTAAGTGTCTGGAACAGTTTTCTAAGCCACTGATTTTTAAAACCGACATAGAGTGCAGCAAGATAAGAGCATAAGCCTAAACACTTAGGGAATCATTTATATCCACCTTTGTTTGCCAAATGCATGAAGATGGGACCATTTCAGGAGCAGGATTCACGGTTCCTCAGGACTCTTCTATGGAAGCGCGGTATGGAGGTCTTGTGAGACAGCTTCAGATTCTTCTTCCAAGTTATAATTATTAGTAGAAGAGAGCAGAAGAGAGGAGAAAAGTAATCTTTATAACATATCAGCTGTTGAAATGTTACATTAATCTTATATAAAAGCTGGGTTTTGAAACATAGGTTTCGAAGTTTTGTCAGCACAGGAAAGAGGCATGCTCTACTCCAGACCTTCACAGAAACTCTCAGCCTGTCAGCACTTTTGTGTAGACTGTCAGATGCTTGACAAGCCTATAGTTGGGGGTGGGAGTGAAAAAACAGGTGATTTATTGTGCTCCATTACGATGAGCCAGCTTGCAGGCTGTACTGTCAGATGGTCATCCACCTGTGCAGATCGATTGATTGGTTATATTAGTGTGTACAGCCTCGGAATGAGGTTCTAAGTTTACCCCTAACCAAAACACAGTCATTAATTTCAAGCAAGCCACTAATGGTCCAGAAATATAATTTAAAGAGAATGTTTAAAAAATTCAGCAGGCAAGCAGTGACTTTTTACCAATATGTAACATTTCCTTGCACCTTCACTCAGTTTTCTTCAGAATATTTTTTTTAAATAACTATTTTATTTATAATAGTAAGAGATAGAGGGACAGCGACAGAGACAGACAGAGGGAGATGAAAATTGTGAAGGAAACGTAAAATCAGAAAAAAGAAAGAAAAAAGTGAAGTAAGACGGTAAATAAAAAAGATATAGAAAGAAGTGACTTGCAACCTTATCACATAGAAATAAACTTAGCAATACTTCACCCCTATATAGAGGCATATGTGGTATTGTGTTTTTATTCAAATGCATTGAAAGGACTTAGGTGAACTAAGTCCAATTTAAAATCACTTACTTCGGGAGAAAACTAAAGCTTCATCCACCCACTGGAAATGTTAATATCCATGTGCATTTTGGGATGCAAAATTTAGTGGGATATGAAAAATTGATAATAAATGTTAGTCTTACTTCAAATTTAAGCCTGATTAGCCAAAAATAATAGGTATTTTAATATCTCTGTTCCCACATTAATATTTTTTCAGAAGCAGTATAATTAATATTTCCTTTTATCCATTTTATATATAAATCCATTTGTGAAATTTTTAATTTTGGAAAAAATATATTATTTAAATTATAGAGTGATTTCTCAAACACCAGAGGTGTCAAACTCAAGGCTCACGGGGTGGATCCGGCCCATGGGGTGCTTAGATCTGGTCCATGGGGCCGCCTTGGAAACAGCAAAGGATCAGCCCATGGTGCCTCTGCCAGGGAAAACAGACCCTCCCCAGCTCCGTTTTCACTCCCAAGTGATTTGAATGGGCCACCCTGGCCACACTCACCCAGCCCCCTGAGGTCAAGCACAACCCTGATGTGCCTTTAATTAAATCAAGTTTGACACCCCCGATCTAGACATCAAATGTAAAGTATTTTTAAATGTTTCTGTTTTCAGTGCTACAGATTTAACCTTTTCTTGCCTTGCCTGTGTTGTATCTTCCTCATTATGTTGCATTCCAGATATGTTGGATTTCAGCCTTTGTCATGATGGACATTGAAGTCCAATAAATCTAGATTGTACCAACCTGGGGTAGGTTGGATTAATTTATTGGCTTCACTCAGCTACTGTTGTATTACAATAAGTACTTGGATGGGGTCACATTTTAGATTCATTCATGGCACATTAATCTGCAATTATCACTTCTAACCATTGAACAAATATTGGGACAGCTCTTATAAACCAGTTTAAAAAATATCCATTTGCTATTACAAATCACTAATTTTGTTTTGTTTGTTTCTTTACAGAATACGGAATTTGAGCCAGAATTATTCCAAAATATTATTGTTTGTGAAAAAGCTAACAATGATCTCAATAGATTTACAGGTTACATGTAAGTTACTGCAGTTTTTATTTTTACCATTCAATCACTATTATTAGAGCCAATAGAGAAAAGGGGAAAGTAATAAAATATGTATGTGTCATGATTTCACAGCATTTTATTATTTTTCATTGCTGCAGTTTGAAAAGGATGCCATAACAGTGTTGTGTTGTGTTGTGTTGTGTTGTGCTGTGCTGTGTTATGTTATGTTATGTTATGTTATGTTATGTTGTTATGTTATGTTATGATTGTATTCTACTCAAAATGTTTTGAGATATTGTGAAAAATTTACATAACTATTATTGTACTCTCCCAAGTATGCAAATAGTCCAGAAATAAATATATTCAGCAATATTTGCTATATTCATTCTTCTTCAGTGAGGATTAAGACTGAATAGACTGTTAGTACTGCTGATGTCCTTCTGCAGAGAACTTTGTGTTTGGCTATAGCACTTTAACAATAAATTTTCTTTTATCATCTACCACAGTATCGTTATAAAGTGGGAGCAATTGTCATTGTTTAAGTATGGAATTAGATGAATTTGTGTGATTATTATAGGGTGAGCAGCTAACATCTTCAGAAAGAATTTGAATGAGCTCATGAACTTTGCAGTGCATCCTATGTCGGAATTAGGAATTCAGAAGACTATTTTGTGACTTCGTTTCAAACAGATACACTATATAAACAAGTCAACCACATTTCTGCAAATTCTGCTTTCTTCAACTTAAAGTCCCCTTAGGTCCTCTTTAGGCTTTCCAAAAATGCAAATGTGGGGGATAGTTAATGAAATATTTGCCTCAACCATTTCCATCCTCAATTTCCTTTAATAATGAGAAATATCTGAAAAGCTGTAACCATATTCATCTTCCATAGATTCAGAAGTCTATCATTTTCATTCCAAAGGATGCAATCCTTTATTTGTGCCAGCCTGGCTGTTTCCTGACAGCAATATCAGGAAAAGAGAAGTGAGGCTTAGGTATTCAACCCTGTCTGCTCTTTGGGTTTACTAGGTGAATTACTAAAGAAGGCCCATGAGCTTTCCAAAAATATATTCGCCAATCAGGTTAATCCATCCAACTCCCAACATGATATATAAACTAGTGGGAAGTGTACTGATAAATTATTCCATAACGCACTGAATGTTTTATATTTTCTAAAAGTGAACTAATACAGCCTTCTTCTATATTGCCCCATCTAAGCACTGCAAGTTATCCAGAATATATTCTTGTTGCTAACTATCTGTAGTTAATTATTCTGACTCATGAAGAGTCATTGGGTTTATACAGCCCATGTGATATGAAACTAGTACTACTGAGCCCAGAATATTTAAATATGCAAACAAATGTCAATTCGCAACAATGGCAAATGTAAATCAACACTGCTGGGTGTGTCTCATGATTGCTCTTCCTAGAAACTGTCTTATGGCATGCCAGTATCGGGATAATCTGAAGATAGGCTATAATTATTTTGTTTCTATGGATCTTCATTTTTTTTGAAGCCAAGTATTTTAAAATTGGGAGAGGCCCAAGCCTCATTGAATGTTATTATTGATGAGGTCTGAGGCTGATCCTTTATCTGTTCCTTTTTTTAGTGGAAAATTAACTTGGTTTCCTACATTAAAAGCAAATATTCAATGCATAGAACTGTAAATACAATCACCCATTCCCTAACCTTTCCCATAATTATTTTGCAGTATGTACAGATAGCAGTTAACAGAAAGACTGGCATAAGAAATGAAGCAACCTATAGTTTGCATAAACCGTCCCAAACTGTCATTTGTAGCATCCAAATTCAATGGTCAAATACTGGTAGAGAAGTTTTCTACCAATTTCTGATGTAAAGTAAAAGAAATAAGGCATTGACTTGGACAGGACAGGACAGGACAGGAAAGGAAAAGACAGGACAGGACAGGACAGGAAAGGAAAGGAAAGATCCCTCACAGATAAATCAAACAACCCACTTGCATGGCATCATCCCCCTCTCCTCTGTGAGAAAGAGACAACAGAAATAATACCAAAATGGCATTCCTTCTTGCTGTTAAAACCTCATTTACTCCAATCCTGAATATTAATTTGCTAGAAATGTCTAGCAAAGTCAATTTTTCTGAGTGTCAGGGGTCTGATAGCTTCAACAGGTGGCATTTATCAGAAATGTGGTGATGTTCTATATGGCCCTCCAAAGTCTTTCTCTCGCCTTAGAGAAGGAGAATTTGTGATAAACATTCCATTCAGAATCCTCCAAAAGTAAGCTTGAAAGATGGGTCACAGAAAAAAGCTGAAGCATTTTGAGGCCTTTTTTCAGACAAAAGACAGATGGTTGCTTTAAAACAGCCTTTGAGCATTAAGTATGAAGAATCCAATCAAGTGCCTGTGAGCGTTTCACCATGTACATAAATTTATCTGCAGTGGCAAGGACATCCTTTTTTAAATGCTGCTGGCAAATATACCCAATGTATTGAATTTCCACTGCTGACACTTTGGTACAACAGAAGGTAGGAAGAGCCTCCGAGATCTTTGAACACTTACATTAAAAGAATGTATTGTGTCAAATTTTTTAAAAAATGTGTTGTGTCAAAACATTACATGGTGATCTGTAGAAGCCTAGGGCTCAAGACATCAGAGAAATCATCTTTTCTGTAATGTAAATTCTCAGCCTTTTAACACTGATTTGAAACCGCAGCATGGTAGTGATCCCCTGCAGTACTTTATACCATCAGTGAGCCTCAAAACATAATCACCCACGGTCACGACATTAGTAGTGTATTATTTAGCATTGAGAGAACAAGAAAAAAAGATATGAAGAAAACAACACACATATTTCTTCTTTGCAGGGAACAGCCTGATTGCACACGAATTGGACTGGACAATGAAAGCCTTCTTCTTCGTGGTTGCATAATAAGGAATACAGAGGTTGCTATAGGAATTGTTATCTATGCAGGTAATTACTGGATTTATTTTTCATACAGCTACAGATTGATACTAGGGTCACAAAAAGTTCTTTCCCCCAGTACTTTTTGTGCAATGTAAAATTCGTTTTGCCTCTGGAACTTTCTCTGTAAAATGCAGAGTTGAAGTTGTTGTTGTTAGTTGTGAAGTCATGCTCGACCCATTGCGACCCCATGGGCAACGTTCCTCCAGGCCTTCCTGTCCTCTGCCATCCTCTGGAGTCCATTTAAGCTCACGCCTACTGCTTCGGTGACGCCATCCAGCCACCTCATTCCCAATCATCCTCTTCTTTTTTCCCTCAATCTTTCCCAGCATTAGGCTCTTCTCCAGTGAATCCTTCCTTCTCATTAGGTGGCCAAAGTATTTGAGTTCCATCTTCAGGATCTGGCCTTCTAAAGAGCATTCAGGGTTGATTTCTAGGACTGACCAGTTTGATCGCCTTGGAATCCAAGGGACTCGCAGGAGTCTTCTTCAGCACCATAGTTCAAAGGCCTCAATTTTTTGGCACAGTCTTTCTTATGGTCCAATTTTCACAGCCATGCATTGCATCTGGGAAAACCATTGAGTTGAGAAATCAATCCCTATTAATTTTTTATGCCAGCTTCCACACTTCATTATTTTGGATACTTTTTAATCTGAGCAATAATTTTAGAGAACTCAAAAACTGCCTGGGTCACCATTTGTAGTTTAGTCTGAGAAATATATTCTTACTTAATGCATCACTTTGGCTAATTATATCTTGCTTCTTGAAAGGCAGCTTTATAATTTGAGTGAAGAAGAAGAAATGCTGCATTATACAGTACATACAGGAAACCAAATTGTGGCCTTTGATGGCACTCTTCACAGGGTTGCGAGCAGGAGGATTGTGCTGTTTTTGTAAACTACCTTAGGAATACTTATTGAAGATCACTACAAAAGCAGCACTTAATCAAGATGTGTAAAAGGGAAAGGGAAGAAAGGTTTATGGTGTGTTTCATTAGTGTCTGAATATAGGTGAATGGTTATACTACACAGAGAGAAGAATGCATTGTCAAGAATGATTTTTAAAATAATGGGTTCTGGAACTCTTCAAATTCTTAGAGTGGGAAAAGAGGAAGTTGCAATCTTAACTGATCTGAAGAGTTGTCTTCACCTTATATTGTAAATATAAAATCCCCATCCCAGGTCCTCAAGAACTGCTTAAATTTCATTCCGGTTTTCTCTGAATAACTTGGATTCTGACTGGGATGTCAGCATGCACTTTTTTGGGTTTGCGTAAAACTGTTGCAATTGCTGTGCTGATAACAACAGTAAAACTATCATTTGGGAAAGAGACATTTGGAACTAATTTCCATCCTTATCTTGTCACTTTAAATGCTGTAGCAGCTCTTGACTTTAAGAACACAGGCATAAACCTAGCATACCTCTTGGGAATACTTTTATTTTCCTAATAAATTGCTTTTCAAAATTTCTTTTCTTTGATGCCAGAAGTGTTCCCACAATACCAATTGCTCATGAGCAAGGAAAAGTGGAAACCTCATATCACAATTATAACACTGGCTTTGTTTTTATATTGTATTTATTAGAAATGTGTAAGGCCACCCAACTCTACAATAACCCTGAGCAGGTTACAGTAAAAAAAAAACAACCATATAAATACCATTAAAAACCCAAGTGCCAGAATAAAAATAACCATTAACTAGCACTTAGCAATTGCAATGGCACTTATATACTGTCCCACAGTACTTTGCAGGGCTCTGTGAGCAGTTTGCAAAGTCAGCATATTGCCCCCAAAATTTAGGTCCTCATTTTATTGACCCCGAGAAGATGGGAAGGTGAGTCCACATTGAGCTGATCTGAATTAAACTCCTCGCTGTCAGCAAATTACCCTGCGATACTCTATTCTAACCACTACACCATCAAGGCTCCAAATAATATTCAAATATATAGGATTATCACCTAGACTCTAACCCAAGTCTTGTGGAAAGAGCTCAGATGGGGGAATAATGCATCTGGGATGGTGCTCCAGATGGCAGGGATTTCAACAGAAAAGGCATGCCTCCTAGATCCCATCAGGTGGAGCTGCTTAATGCATGGGACATTGAGCGTGCTGATTGAATATGCCTAGTTGCGCATGCCAGACAAAAACCACAGAAAATACATGGTGCTTTAAATAATGAGGCCCTATGTAATGAAATTCCTTGGTTACAACTTTTCCTGAAATGGGAACCATTAGATTCCAATTTACTCTGTGTTTCTTTCTGGCCTGCTGTTTTGTTGGTACTTCAGATTCACTTTGGGAAGAACTAAACAGCATTAAAATTATTCACTGCTGGATCTAACTTATTGGACTTTCTTTATGTTCACCCAGAACACGCACTAGTAGATTCTCATTAAGTCACTCTGGCAGCTGTGAAACAGTCAAACTTACTTAGAAATCAGTCGGCCATCTAATTAGGTTTTAAGGCATTAAAGTACTCTGCATTTTTTTTGGCTCAGGTTGATATTCATTGTGAACAAGGACTTCTCTAACCACCAGCCTTTCCATTTGCAAATAATCCCCAACAGACTTTAAACCTTATCTATGATTTCTCCACATTGTTCTCATTATCAGTAATCTCAAGCACATTCAATATGATGTTGCCTATACAACTGTACCTTTAAAGTTGTAGACAGCTATGCACAAAGACTGCTGGCCACCTACTCATTTTTTTAAAAAACTAGCCAGTTGTTGGATGCATTGTCCCCAAAACTCCATTAGGTTGCTTTACCTGCAGAGAAAGAGGAACAATGACATTCTTAGTATTCTTCACACAGACGCACATAGATGCTGGCACGCTGCACACACACTTGTTCTTCTATATTTTTGTACATCCGCTGACTGTATTGCGAGGCATTTTTTTCCAATTGCCTGCTATTAAAGCCGTTGCAAGGAAAGACTCACTATTGAAACTATTAATGCAGGGAAGCTTCAAATAACTCCTGTTCACATGGAATCAGATCACCGTGGTAACATGGAATCAGATCACCATGGTAGAGCTGTCAATCATGGTAAATCTTGCGAAAGTGGCATTTTTGCATAATGTGTGAAGTGTGTTATCCCAGCAAATCCTGAGTGCTGCAAGGCAACAAGCCCCCATGAGAACCACATGCAAACAAAATTGCACTTGAGCGCTTTTCTCCTTGCTAGGCTAAATAAAGTGCTAGCAAGGAATTGAAAGCTTGGGGACATGGAATCCAAAGGGGAAACACATGCCAACAAACAAAGAATGATTTTCTGGGAAACAGGTCCCATATGTCTCTGAAACAAGGGACAGAAAATGCAAAGAGCTGGCTTGCAGAAAGCATTGAACAATGGATTGAGATTCAATCAGCCCAAAAGGCAGAAGAAAATTAGTATCTAGAAGCATCCCACATCCCTGCACTCTTTTAAGACACTAAAATCAAATGTTGTTATCTTCATGGAAGTGAGATGCAGCATATAATGTGGTCTCAATATACTGAAGCTCTGGTACAGGTATACTCTCACAAAATAAAATGTGAACAATAAATAGTTACAGCAACCATCATTAGTCCTGTTTCCATTCCTGTAATTGGCCTACTGCCACTTACCTCCTCTAGACCAATAAGATCGCATAGATTAGGCCTCCTCCGAATTCCATCAGCCAGCCAACGTCGGCTGGCAACTACCCGGAGGAGAGCCTTCTCGGTAGCTGCTCCGACCCTCTGGAACAAACTCCCCGTGGAGATTCGTACCCTCACCACCCTCCAGACCTTCCGCATAGCCCTTAAAGCTGACTGTTCCAACAGGCGTGGGGCTAACGACTTGTAACCCCACTTGAATGGTGTGACTGTTGTGTTTTTAATGGTGTATGACTCTATGTTTGTAACTTGTCTGTCTTCCCCCTCCCCTTCAACTGTGAGCCGCCCTGAGTCCCCTCAGGGAAAAGGGCAGCATACAAATAAAGTATAAATGAAAAAATAAATAAATGAAAATGTAATAGTCCATGAATTAACCTAGATATCAAATACATTTCTCTGATTATCACACATCAGGGAGCTCAATAGGAACTCTCATTTCAGGAAGTCATCTCCGTTGACTATGATGTCTGTTGCCTCTGGATTGGGTTCAGAGGCAGAATTTATGAATTGATCAGTGGATCAAATCAAAAATCCATTAAACTAATTGCTCTGATTTCCATTGTAGCCAGCCAGATGGTGCTGAGAAAGTCACAAGCAGAACATGATGGAGCAGCAATTGCCAATTTCTATTAAGCCAATTATTTCAGAACGTGAAAACTCATTCAAATGCTTATGGTTAATTTCCATTAATATTGCTGTCCACACATAGTGAACTAATCCAGCACAGCCCCTGAAGCACTGAAACAGCATCCCCAGATGGCAATTGCAGAATTTATTTTTTAAAAATAAAAGTTATATATACAGTACATTTTTTTAAAATGGCCAGAATATCACAGATTTTATTTTTTTTACATTCTTGCACGTGCTCAGAAGATAATTATCTGGAATTTAAGGATTTCAGTACTACTCGGAAAACTCTCGGGAGGGAAATCACCAAAGATTATAGTTTTATGACAGGAGACACATTTTCAAAAGTATTGTTTTGATTTCTTGGCTCAGGTCTTATGTGAGATTCCATGATAGAACCTTGAATGCATTATTGAGCTTTGTTCCAGTCTTTTTAAAAATTATGTAATAAGGAGTGACCATTGTAAAATCATATAATTATTGGCTAGCATTTGCTTCTTATATTTGGGAGAAGTGTTGCTTATTCAAAGGATTTAGAAGACATTTATTTTTAATTTTATTAACCAAATTTAGAAACTGCCCATTTAGTAACACATATCCCGCCTTAAAATGATAAATAACATTTAAGAAAAGTAAATAATACATCCATTACAGCCATCTGTTCTATTAAGAAACCAAAAAAATATCTATGTATGTTTAACTTTCCTTAAATATGTAATTATTAAATAATCTGCAATACAAACTTGATTGAAGTTCAGTTTAAAATAGTTCTCTATTCATTCTCTCCACATTGTGGACAATTTTATAGTCCCAACCTGATCCTCCTCCTTTTTTCTCTTAAAGAAAAAAGCCAAACTATTTATGTACTTATTTTCTAGATATTTTTAAAAAGCCTTGCTTTCTAAATCCAGGTTGATGAGCAGCAATAAGAACATAATAGCCCTATGAAACTACAGCTTCATCTAATTATCTGTGCTTTCTAGCAGCTGTTCTCTTACTTACAGATTAAAAAACTTTTCCAATTTTACCATTATTTATTTCCGGTAAATCCAAGATTTTTAGGAATTCGGGATATATTGATGCAATCTTCTTGGCTTTTTGCAATGTCAATCTACCACTGGAAGTCTTGTTGCCAAGAATGCAGTTCAAATTACATCTATAGATAGATGAGGAAGTGTTTGTACCAATCTCAGCCTTATTATTCCAAATAGGAAGTGCTTGAAACCAACCTAAAAAGATAAATATGCTCATTTTGGGATTTGGGGATTTTGTAATATTTTCTATATAATCCATTTATAATCTCTTCCATGGCAGATGCGGTGGCTAAGGCGCTGCGCTTGACAATCAGAAAGGTCAGCAGTTAAGCAGTTCAAATCCCTAGTGCCGCATAACGGAGCGAGCTCCCATTACTTGTCCCAGCTTCTACCAACCTAGCAGTTTGAAAGCATGTAAAAATGCAAGTAGAAAAATAGGGACCACTATGGGGGAAGGTACCAGCGTTCTGTTCACCTTTGGCATTTAGTCATGCTGGCCACATGACCACGGAGACGTCTTCAGACAGCACTGGCTCCGGAACTTTGAAATGGAGATGAGCACCACCCCCTAGAGTCGGGAATGACTAGCACAAATGTGCAAGAGGAACCTTTACCTTTACCTAATCTCTTTCATGAACCTGTTATTTTTGTGACATTGGTATTTTTTAAATCTATTTTGGCCTTCAGTCATGCATAGCACAATGTGAATGTTCTTCTCTCCTTCTTTGGACCATTTCTCTGAATCTATCCATTCCTCACTTTCTTTAAGATTTCTTCCTTTGATGTGCCCAAGAATTATATGCCCACAGGTTGAATCAAGGATCATTTTACTTCAAAGTATGTCCTTTTCAACACATCTGCACACCTCTTTTTTTTCTCCAGGATTTATGTCTTAATTTGAGCAGGAATTTTGGTTTTAGAGACCTTTCTTTGCTTCTGCGAGCTTCCTCCAGAGAACATCTTAATAGATTCTCTGTGAGATACAAGTCTTTCCAAAACCTTTGAAATTGCTAGACCCTCAACATCTCTGGAAATCATGTTCTTGCATATGCCTATTCTTTAAACATCTATTCCAAAAACTACCATAAAAATGTATGTTTGCATAGCTAGAGTTTAAATCTAAAGTTTGGTTTCTTGTAACCCCTGCGTTCTTTATATTCATAAGATCATTTTATCTTACTCCATGTGCACACCTGGAAGGCCACGAAACCAAAGCTATGTTGAATAACAGAGGTCCTCGTTACAAACGCAGCAAGATAGAACAACAGATGAACATGGATATATTCTTCTGTGTGGGACTGCTCTTCGTCATGTGTCTCATTGGAGCATTAGGTATGGAACAGTGGTAAAAACCTAATCTACTATTTATGAAAATCTTTTTGTAACATGGTGCATTTGGATGGACTTTTCTAAAGATGAGAAGATCAGTGCTGCCCTTTTATAGAGGGAAGAGAGGCTCTCTGGTAGAAAAAATCCCTGAGAAGTGGCAATCAATAGCAGCCAGTGATATTAACTCTATTATGATCTGGTACGATCAGCGTCTCAAGATCAACCACATTAAGACATTAATGACATGACCACTAACTACTTTATAATAAGGTTATAGTAATGGAATCTGAATGCACTTTGCCTCTCCTCTCTTATATCTTTATGAAAACTAGGGAGGATCGTGTCTAAAGTGCTTTTGGCCCCAGATTCAGATTTTTTTTTAATCTGACCATTGGCTTGGTTGCAGCTCTTCCTCTTGTTCAGTAAGGTGACTTGGGTGCTTCATCACTGGAGGCTTTCAAGAAGAGACTGGACAGGCCCTTGTCAGAAATGAAATAGGATCTCCTGCTTGAACAGGGGTTTGAACTAGATGACCTACAAGATCCCTTCCAACTCTGTTATTCTGTTATTTCTACCAGCCATCACAGGTATATCTTTAACATTAAAAATGAATAAAGATTTATTGCCAGTCCAGCTGAACTTGTATATCTGGAAATGAGGAAGCCCACTCTCTTATCCCAAAGGTGCTTTCTCAAGAGGCAACTGAACTTTCTGGTTTTTATTTGAAGACATTTCGCTTCTCACGCAAGAAGCTTCTTCAGTTTACAACCCAGCTCATTGCCATTGTGCCTCCATGTGCTATAGACCTTTAGACAATTCCTCATTTTAAAAAACTTTTTTTAAAAAATGTTTTGCCATAAGAAAAAGAAGAAAGAGAGAAAGAGAAAAAATCTAAAGGATGCTTAGCTCAGATGTTCAAACTGGATTCTTTAGAACGCTGGGATTCCATGAGAATTTGATGGGGAGAGACTGAGAGAGAGAAAAGTTTACTCAAATGTTATTTGCTATAGATGGAAGATACATTTTTCTTCTAACTCTGAATTAGAGTCATAGAGATTTCATCTAAAATTATCTAAGCCTGTATTTGCATATGTTGCATATTATAATGTTGTTGCTTAATTTTTAACAATATAAATAATGTTAAAGCCATCTATTGTGCTTTGCAAACCATCATTTAAGTATTAATATGATATATGTGGTCAGTGTTTGGCTTATCCAATATACTATGCTAAAGAAAAAGTGATTTCAAAATAACATATAAACCCAACCACCATTTTACCCCCAATAATCAAGGGATTTTAATACATGATCTTTTGGAATAATGGGATAATTAATTTGCTCTAATACTTTTGAAAAGCATAATTTTTCTTGAGATCATAAAGGCCTTCAAATTTTTAAAATTGGTTTGTCCAACTGAAAATTTCTGTGCCCATACTGGAATGTTGCTTAATGTTTACATTTATTCTGTGCGATAATCTTGGTGTGTATGTGTGCTCACGTTGTATGCAGCACTAGGCCTTTTGAGTTTTGCTATTATTCTATTTCCCTTTTTGTTGTGAAATGGATGGAAATGAGTGCAATGACTCAGATGGTACAATGGCTCAGCAGTTAAAACACTGAACTTGTCAACTGGAAAGCAGAAAGCCTGTGTTTGAGACCTGAGCATTGCATGAGTGCCCTCTTCAACTAGTTTCCACCCACCTAGCATTTTGAAAGCATGCAAATGTAAATTAATAAATAGGTACTACTTTGGTAGAGAGGAAACAGCGCTCCACAATGTAATGCTGGTCACATGACTGTGAAAACGTCTTTGAACAGCACTGGCTCATGGCTTTGAAACAGAGATGAGCACCTCCCCCTATAGTCAGCAATAACTAGCAAAATAAACTCTGCATGGACTCCTTTCCTTCTTTTCCTTTCTATTGTGCACTGAAAGTAAGACTCTGGCTGCAAATTACAAGGAAAGAGTCACAACGGCCTTGAAGAATTTATTTTCCTGCCATTGCTAGTCTTTTCACTGTGAAACCCATAATAAGCTTATAAGAAACACTTTGAAAACAACAGCACTAAAGTCCATTCAATATGGATAGAAATTTGGATGTAGAGAAAAAGTTAACTGCTAAAATTAATAATTCATTGTTGTAAATTCCCTAGATGGTACCAATCACTTTCAATAAGAAGCAAAAGAAAAGATTGCTCTCTTAGCAATTGCAGAGATTGTGTCCTAATGTGACCAGGATTTGCAAGGATGTCAAATTCTAATGAAAACAAGTCCACCAAGACTCTACAAATAAATATTTGGCAGAAGAAGCAAATGTTCCTATAATTGTATCCCAATTTCTAAGTGTCGGTCTGCAAGTGAGTTGCAAAACGCTCCACTGGAAGATTTAGCATTTAATTTCTTTTGTGTGGTGAGAGCCTTTGAGGAAAGTAGCATGACATGCCTGTAATCTGTTGAATTAGCCAGACAAAAAGAGCTGAACTATCTAGAAATGAAGAGCCCTAACTAAGCAGCAGTTCAGTTTCTTTTCATTTCATTTTTGACAAAATGGGAATTTTAGTTTATAGTCTTGGTTTAATCTAGGATCGCAGCTGGATCAGTTTTATAGAATGGGAATGCAGTATGTCTTCCTTTTTCAGGGAGAGAAAAAAATAGATCAAAGATGGAAAAGCGAATTGCAAACAAGTTTGGTCTTAATCTTTGTAAGCCTTAAAATTGGAAAACATGTCCTGATCTATTTTCTCACACTTCCCAGGAGTCCCCTGCAAGTATTTCTTTTTGACATACATTTCATTATAAGGAGATGGGTAGAAAATAATTTCATTTTATTTCTTGGCTTTTCAGTGTTCTTTCCCTGAGGCTTTAATGTTGCACTTAAATACACTCTGATTGTATTTCATTTAAATGGAAACTCGTTCTAATGAAAAAGTTGGATGCTGATATCTATTAATAAACTCCTGTTTTGTTTCATACAAAATCCAATTTTGTATACTTAAGAACAGCACAGTTTGTTTTTTAACTGTTCATTAGATAATAGCTTATAAACTAGTGCCACATCCGAATGCTTGAAGTGGAATTAGCTGTTACAGCTTACAGTTTTGGAGCAACTAGCCCAAGATGGCTGCAACAAAATAAGGGGGAGGAGGGTATTTTCACATTGAATTATTACAGAGTAATGAACCAATTCCTTGTCGATTACATACCACATTACACCAGTCAATTTCAGTTCGTGCAAAAGGCTATTTCTTCCCTCTTCTGTGCATCTTGTTAGATCATTCCTGCAGAAGGCCCTATTCTGAATTTGGGTGTGGGTGGGGGAGGGTTAATGAGGAAGGACAGGAAAAAGAGGAGGAGGGAAATTCATACCCGCTATCAAATGCTGCTTCCTCTGTGTAACAACATAGTTGAATACAATCCTGTTATGTTTTATTTTAATGTGCTTGCCTCCCTCTTCACAACTCCCTGCATATGCTCTGCTGAGCTGAAATATTTTGTATTTGAATGTAGGTCAAAGTATTTGGAATGGAAGTTTTCTCATCCACCCCTTATTTATCATCCCAGACATAAATGGCAACTACCTTGCTCCAGCTCTTGCAGGTTTCTACACATTCCTGACAATGATCATTCTTCTACAGGTGAGAAAAATCATTATTGTATGAATGGGAAAAGGAGGTTTAAAGTTGTGTGTTGACCCAGGATGTAATCTCAGTTACTTTACAGGGGTCTTTCATCCAAGGAAACACAGAAACAGAACAGTCAAGCAACTTAATGATGAGCTAGGTGTGTGAACCCCAATTCACATCCTATCTCACACCACAAGTGTCTCCTTTTCAGTATCACAGTTTCAGTTTAGCCATCCTTGTGCAGTACAGGAAAATAAATTAGTGATCTATCTTGTTTGGTTGATAAGAATGACATAGCCATTCCTGGAATGCACTTTATAATATATGGGAAGAGCTGTAAAAAAAAAAGATTGCATCATTCTTTCAGCTGGGAACCAATGAAGGGTTGAGAGAAATGTCTCAGTATTAATGCTGAAAGCATCTCATTGTTTTTGTGATAATCTTTCAATGTGACTTTAGATATGGAATGAATAATATTTTGTAGCCTTGTTTGAACCACACTTTTTTGAAGTATTCTTTCTGAAAGCCAATGGCTGCAGGAGACAGAGTGGGCTTAAAATTTATGAAGATTCTCTTTCAGTTTCCTATTGTATGTATGAAGTCCCAACTAAAAGACTATTTCTTTATTACTGGAAACTGGGTGGGAAATTGCACCACTGATTTTCAGCATTTCTGTATTGTAATCCTGATGGATGGGAGAGGAAATAGAACAACAAAAAGAAAGAAGCCCAAACTTTTATAATTAAGAATCATTTACAGTCAGGCAGCATCAAATCAAATCAAATTGTACCCATAAATACATATACAATTGTTTTATTATTTATGGACAATGTCATTCCTGCTTTCTGTCATACAGAAGGAAGTTACTGTAGTATAAAAACTAGGAAACAAAACTGATCTTGACTCAGGGTTAAAAGTTAAAGCAGCTCACAAAATGTGAAGTTGGGTATCAGGCTGAGGTTGCCATACTATAACCTAAATCATTGCCATTTTATCTGTCTGAATTTTAGTTCTTGTCCCAACCTGAAAATTTGTTTACAGGACAAAACATTCAAGTTTGTATGAGTAGCAGTAGGATTTATGTGTAATGCAAATAGAGTTAAAGAAAGAAATTTCATTTAGAAAATCTATCCAGAATTCTAAATGTACCCAGGAGATTGCAAATTCCTATTGTCAACTAATGGACAGGTTCCTGAGAATGCCAGACTTTTCATAGTGTTAGACATGGTCTAGGAGCTGCAAGAAATTAGTCATGAGAGAGAATGGGGAGAGAGAGGGAGGGAAAGATTAGATAGATAGATAGATAGATAGATAGATAGATAGATAGATAGATAGATAGATAGATAGATAGATAGATGATAGGTAGGTAGATAGATGATAGATAGATAGATAGATAGATAGATAGATAGATAGATAGATAGATAGATAGATAGATAGATAGATAGATAGATAGATAGATAGATAGATAGATAGATAAGGCAGGCAGGCAGACATTGGCCCTCACACAATATCAACATTGCATATTGATTAGAGAGCATTGTTATCAGTATGAGTGTGACTCTTAAAACAGCCATAATATGCATTCTTGTAAATGTTCTAAAAGGTTGTGGGAACCTCCAGAATATTTATGAAAAGTGTCACTGATTGCAACGAAATGGGGAGAAAATGACTTTACTGGAAAATTCTGAGTAGAAATATATTTACACAGTGCTTCAATTTTAGAGTAAAAATAGTAGATTTAATCCAATATAAATCCATATTATCATACATTACTTTACAGAAAAAATCCATTGTAATCTATTATTAGATATTCTTACTATAACTATATAGTGTCATGATATTTTCATTTATTATACTTGAACATCACTCTTTAAAAAAGGTTCTTGAAGGGACTAGCAGAAAAGTTAAAAACAGCAACTATAAAAACAAAAATATAATTACAATGTTCCTTTAAATCTGAAAGTTAAATCTAAAACAATATCAAGCAGAAAATAAAAACCAAGTGCTAAAACAGCTATAAATATTACAGTAAAGTTTACCAACCATGGAAAATAAATGCTATTTTTTCCTGATCTCTGTAGAGCTCCAGGATGGCTGAGAAAGAGACACTGGGATGGTGGGTACTATGTAGATTTGCTCCAACTCTGAAGGCCGATAAAAACTTCAGAGTAAGACATAGGTGATATTATGGAAATCTCTGTGGACACCTTGTAGCAGTCATTGTTAATGTCAAGAAAAGAAACAGAAAATTATCC
The DNA here is from genome assembly GCF_051295495.1 of Thamnophis sirtalis. Classification (NCBI taxonomy): domain Eukaryota; kingdom Metazoa; phylum Chordata; class Lepidosauria; order Squamata; family Natricidae; genus Thamnophis; species Thamnophis sirtalis. Next base: position 111,376,273 of record NW_028261383.1, read on the forward strand.
AGTAAAAGAATTTCTAACATGCTGAGAAATGTCTTCTTTCAGATCTTAATTCCGATCTCCCTCTATATATCGATTGAACTAGTCAAGTTGGGCCAAGTCTTCTTAATTCATAATGATATTGACTTGTATAATGAAGAGCAAGATTTGCCTATACAATGCCGAGCACTCAATATCACTGAAGACTTGGGACAAGTTCAGTATGTCTTCTCTGACAAAACAGGGACTCTGACGGAGAACAAGATGGTATTTCGAAGATGTACAATTAATGGGAAAGAATTTTCACATCAGGAAAATGGTAAGGTTTTTGTGCTTGCTCTTAAGTGTTAAATTAATCTGAATGTGAAAACTGCTGGAGGAGAAAGAAATTCACTTCAAATATGAAATAAAAAATGTCCTGCAGCTTAGTACTTATATTTATATATAGAGGAGTTTCTCACAAAGTAAACCCTTTGTGATTCCAGTCCCTTATACACAGAAGGGTGCAGAAGGGTATTTTGAGAAGGATGCTGGCTATTTGCACCTCTGTGAAAACAAAGAGCTTATATTGGGAGAAGCTGAACCAAGATCAGCTTCAGCTTTAAACAAATATAAGATATCCATTCAGCATTTATTTTGGAAATGTGAGGAAACCTCATCTCAGCTCTGGGGATTTCCCAATTTTTTGCTTCGCTACTATTCCCTGCAAGAGAAGCCATTGGCTACCTCAACTTCACCCCATCCCAAGGAACAGCAGTGAAGGCATTCACAAAGCAGTGCAAAAGTGCAGCAAACCTTGTGAAAAATAAAGTCACTAGCTGTAAGGAAGTCCCCTCAAACAGCCCATTGTAAGGGAAGGAGTGGCAGAACCTGAGGATGGAATTAAAAGCCTAGAATCTATACATAGACACAAGCAACCTAAGTCCAACCCCTCTTGAATTCCAATCATCCTTATCTAACTCCTGGATTGTATGCAAGAGATCTGAATTCCTAGTGGTTGTAATCATTAATTGAGCCTATTCCTGTGTATAGGCATGAGTAGCAATAAATCAGTTTAATTAGATCTTATGTGTGACCTTTTGCACCTAACCCCCATTCCCCTTAAGGCTTGATTCCTGCCCCACAGGTGACTTCCTCAGGTGACTGCCTCTCCCCCATTGTTTCTCTCTGCCCCACCAGAGCTAATAGAAGGGGCATCTTTCTCAGGACTTTGAAAGGGTAAACACGGTGATCTCTTTTATCCCACTAAGACACATGTGGAGTAGATTGAAGACTATAACTGGCTTAAAGTCAACTAGTGAGCCTTGCGGTGTGTGGGGACTTGATGCTGGATCTTCGGAGTTCAAATCCAACATTTTAACCACTACATTGTCTTGGTTCTTTTTGTCTCTCATAGCTAAACGGTTGGATTCATACAAGGAAATCGATTCAGAGAATGAAAACTGGAAAAAACATTTGAGCCTCCCTTCCAAAGTTGGAGAAACAACCTCAGTAACACAGACAAAGAATGTGAGGCCTTTGCAAAGATGTCATAGTGCTCGGCCCCATTTTCAGGGACACGCAAGAAAGAAATATCAGGGTCTCTGGGGAATTGCTCCATCTCAGGTGGCATTTAGTAGCACCCTTGTAAGTATGACCTTTCACTTCTTTAAATTATAAAACCTTGCTCCTACAGCTGGTTTAGGGGGGGAAATCTCAGTTGTAACTATAAGAAACAGAGGAAATATTGAGGTGTTCAATAGGTGCTAGTCACCAGGCAAAATTTGCTCTGAGATCCTATGAATATGTATACATATTTGAAGTAAACCTTTTGGATTAGTAATATGCTAAGTGTGGGATATGTTTTGCCTTATTTGAGGGGGTCATATTTTCTCCCCTCTGACTTTTTAAAAATAATTTGTATTGTTTTTTTAAAAAAATAATAGAAAAAGTAAAACAGAACAGAACCCAGATAGCTACATAGGAAAACTACATATAAAAAGTGGTTGAAATTTAAAAATGCATTTTTTTTCTGATTTTTTTTCCCTCCCTGATTATAAGAGATTATAGTTGAACTTGAGACTTCAGACCAAAGCACATTCCTACAGCACATTGAGCCCTCGTGAGCAATAATATAAAGTAAATTTCGGCTTTACAAAGAAGACAAACCTAGCCTAAAATTCTTAGAGGTATAACAGCAATTTCTTTTTTAAAGATCTATATCAGGAATAATAATCAGTCAGGAATAATAAGCAGGTAAGAAGAATAAGTAGTCATTTAGCATGCCAAGAAGGCACAAGAGTTAAAGGTTAGTAAAATGACACTTTCAAATATCTGTCTCTTAAGACCATTGACAAGAAATCAGGCAAGTAGCTACATTACATGGGCAAAATTGTATGTGAGCGCTTTCTTAAAATATTAGGCAAAAATCAGGCAAATGATCCAGAGAGGCATATGCAAATAAGAAGAACCATGTACATCAATTGGTATCAGTCTAAGCAGATTATTGTTCTCCTGATGCAAATGTTCTTTTTCGGTTATTAGAAAAGAATTAAATATAAATATGGAGCAGTGAGAGCAAGCATGAAGAACATGCTGACTGTTATTAGTTAGTCTCTGCCTTTACACTTGAAGGAAAGCCATAAATCTTTCTTGAACCAGCCCCCATTCCTTCCCAGCTTGGAGCCAGCAGTATTTAGCAAAATGTCTTCGGCATCCAGAAAATGATATCCAATCCCTCCAAAAGCAAGATGCAAAGAAGTTGGCCTATGGACTCCTTGGTGATTTCTGAGCTTGTTTGTTTTTCTTGCAGATGTATTATTACCAAACTAGGTAACATCATCAGGTTGGTAATGAAACATTTGTGAGGAAATAACCTAGCTCAGGGAGTACCAAGGACTCCATAGTTCAACCCTGAGCTATAAATATTCTGTTCTACATGTTGACCTATAATGCAGATGCAGGTAATAATTTTAAATACTAGGTCATACTTTTGAAAAAGCCATTTTTTGGGCTTCTTGGGAGAGACAGGCATGGCAAGGTCTGATGTCTTTCCCAAAGGAGGATGGAGCAGTATTTTGAGGGTAAGTTTTTCACATTTAAGGAAACTTGGCAGTTATTGATAATAAGCTAATTCTGTCTGATGTTTTGTGCATCTATTTCCTTTCATGCGCCCCCCAAAAAGCAGAGATGATAAAGAAACAGTTCAGGCAGTTCACAACTGAATTTAAGAGCACAATCTTCAGAAAATTAGAGGGCTACATGTGGTACAGTGACATGCGATGAGTTTTACAGTTGGTGAGGCAAGAGCACGGCGGTGGCGAAAAGCAGCGTCCTCGCCGCTGTCCCCGATAGAGGTGTCTCGCGTTTATGTCCGCCATAGATGCAAGACGCCTCTGTCGGACACAGCGGCGGGGACAGAGGAGAAGGGGGGCAAGGCGGCGAAGCACAGTGGTGGCAAGAAGCAGTGTCCCCGCCACTGTCCCTGACAGAGGCATCTTGCGTTTATGTCCGCCATAGACACGAGATGCCTCTGTCGGAAAACAATGGTGGGGACAGAGGAGACGGGGGCAAGGTGGCGGAGTGCGGTGGCAGTGAGAAGCAGCATCCCCGCCACTGTCCCCAACAGAGGCGTCTCATGTCTATGTCCGTCATAGATGTGAGATGCGTCTGTCGGACACAGCGGCGAGGATGGAGGAGGCGGGGGCGAGGTGGCGGAGCATGGCGGCGGTGAGAAGCAGCGTCCCTGCCACTGTCCCCGACAGAGGCGTCTCGCATTTATGTCCGCCATAGACGCAAGACGCCTCTGTTGGGGACAGCGGCGGGGATGGAGGAGGAGGGGGGCGAGGTGGCAGCCAGCGAAGAAAGGGGAGAGGAGAAGGAGGGAAGGGGGAGGGGAGCAGGACAGGGCTCCCAGTGGGGGGGAGAGGAGAAAGGGAAGGGGGCACAGCAGGCAAAAGAAAGTGCCAGCCCGCCAGCAGAGGCGGTTAAAAGACCCGCCTCTGCTGGCGGGCTGCACCACTCTTTCAAACAAAGCTGCCACTCTCTTCTCAAACAAGCTGCCCTCCCTGCCTCTCCCCCTTCCCTCTCTTCTCAAACAAACTCTCTCTCAAATTGAGTTTGTTTGAGTGAAGTGACATGCACGCACACACACACACACGCACTCAAATTACTCACAATAAAAAATTACTTACAAATTACAATAATTTTGAATTCCTCCCCTCTTCCTCTCTCTGACCCACATACCTTTTCCAGCTGTGTCACAGAGGATTTCAACTCTCCTCTTGTCTGCCATGATGAAAATGTAAAAATTTTAAAAAGAAAAAGGCAAAAGCTGGTGCTTCCAGAGTCCCCAATGGATGACTCTGCTTAACTGTTTTTAAAAAGCCTCTAAAAAAGTGCCCTCTGCAGGAGGAGGCGAGAGAACCACGTGCCTCCTTTGCATAAGGAATTTTTTGCCTTTTAACCCTTGCTTAACTCTGCTCAAGTGATCATAAAGATAAAGTAAAGGAGGCACGTGGTTCTCTCGCCTCCTCCTGCAGTTAAGCACTAAGCAGAGTCATCCACTGTGATTCTGGCAGCAACTACCTCAGCCTTTTTCCTTTTAAATTTGTTTTTCTTTTTCATGATGACAGTGGTGAGGCCCTGCCTCCCCTGCCTCCCCTGACTGCACGTCCCTGATGTGGTAGCAATAGCAATAAGACCTTGCAGACCTCTCTAAGCAGTTTACAGAGTCAGCATATTGCCCCCAACAATCTGGGTCCTCATTTAACGACCTTGGAAGAATGGAAATCTATGTGTTATTGACCCCTTTTGAAACTGACACATGAACTGTGATATTGGACAAAGGTTTTATATATGTGTGTGTTGGTGTATATGTTCGGCAACAGACGTAAGTTGCTCTGTTGCCTTTGTGCTTGGATTGGTATCGTTCTGTACAAACACAGTGTTCTTGAAAACACTCAGCATAGGATGTTATTTTTCACACAATCCTAAACCTGCAAATGTTTGCTTTAACTAAATAATATGCATTTCAGGAGAAAGATGTGACCCCTGACAACAAGCTGCTGATGAAAATGAAGAACCTCTCATGCCCACCAGAATCTTTGAAATCCTTTACTGCTGGAGAAACCACAACTTCAATCACAGACTTCTTTCTTGCTCTGACCCTCTGCAACACAGTAGTGGTATCTACAGCGACTGAACCAAGGCAAAGGGTAATCTTTCACTTAGTCTGCCTTGCTAGTTGAGGAAGAATGTTCTATTTATTCAATGTAATAGTTGAAAGCATATGGCAACCACTCTCAAGCAGGCTAGAAAAATATCTTACTTTATGATAAGGGAGAATATTTCCCTACTTTTGACCTTCAGTAATCCTAGTTAATGCTCAGAATTCCCTACCATTTTCTGTGAATGAATTTAATCAATATCCCACCGAAAGGGGACACAAAGGGCAAGTAAAAAAAAAATCACTGTACAGAAACAAGTTTCAAGCAATTCCTTTATCAAGGACAATACACAATAATAACATATGATACTTTATACAATTTTATTCATGTAAAAAAAGATACACAATTGAGAAAGGAGAAGACCGACATTCAACAGAATATATTGTTGGAATCTACAACAAAAGAAACACCTTTTGAGATGAATGAACCAATTCTGTTTATTGTTTTTCTCTAAATTTTTGAAAAAAATGAGAATATCTAAAAATCTGGATCAAATCCAAAGTACATCCATTTGCAGAAATGAAAACCATCCACTTTTAAGAAGAAAAAGGTGAAACTAATTAAATTTATATTTTTAAAAAGCATCAGTTTCTTTCATTACTTTTTTATGATTTATATTCTCATGTTTCAAAATGAACTCAGATTCTCTAAAAGGTTATTCCAGAAAAAGGGCCTTCAAAGCCCAAGTATTTTTTTTTCTACTAAATTATGAAAGATAAAGTCGGAGAAATAGGTTTACTTTAAATAATACATTTAAGCTACCTGTGTTTATCAGTTAAAACATGCCAATTAAAAGTCTCCAGCAAACTTATTCTGAGAAATAACAGCCAATGTTAATGGGGATCTTTTCTTCTGTGAAAAAAAAGAAATCCTTTACCGTCGGAGAAACTCTGTTCCTAAAGAGAAATTAATATATTTAGAAGGGACGCAGTGTTGGGCCCTTCTTGTTGATCAGAAAGGTGGCTGGTTTGGCAGTTTGAATCCCCAGCGATGCATAATGGAGTGAGCTCCCGTTACTTGTTCCAGCTAGAGTTGGGAATGACTAGAGCATATGTGCAAGGGGAACCTTTACCTTTACCTTAATATATTTAGCTAAACTGAATAATAACCTGAGGATATATTGTATTTCTTCATTATAACAGAAATATTAATTTATTAATTGACCTGGTCAAAATTTAAGTCATATTGTAGTCTATTTAACTCTAAATTTTATTACAACTTTAAAAAAAAACAAGATAAATTTTTATTACACTCTCCATAAGATCTTTATAGCACACTACTTTATCCTCATTTGGGGCATAAATTCCCCTTAAATCCTTACAAATAGCTTTCATCCCAATAAATCTGTTATGGTCTTCAGTCAATACAGGTTCTGGTTCTAGCTGAGGATTGAAGCCAAGTGATTTAGATCCCTTCACTGAGGGAGAAGGGCAGTTGAGAAATATGAAATATAAATAAATAACTAAAACATTTTATACAACATTTCTTTTTTAGTTTCTGCTAAAATAAATTCTTCACACGTTTTATAACCTTTTTTTTCCATGTGTGGCTTGTGGAAAAATTATATCGTTTCTCTTTTGAGAAATATTTGCTCGGTTTATATTCCACATTAAGTGTTTGTAATCCATAATCAACCTCAAAATTTAGAAGAATCAATATGTGTAGCACCTAGTTTGGTATTATCCCTTTCAGTTCCTTATTGTACCTGCTGAAGGTTTTGTGCACTCTCATCTGAGCCCTCCATTTCAAACATTTCCAATTCCTCTTTAAATTTTTCTAAAAGTTCCTTCACTTTCTTATTGCGATTTTCCTATACATCCCATCTTGAAACTCACTTGTTTTGCAGAACTATTATTTTATGCACTCATAACAGTCCTTATGGTTGAGCACAGAAATATAATGCTTGGCTTTCTTCCTCTACCTCCCCTACCTGCTAAACATTCAACTCAGCGAAACCCAATAAAAGGAATTTTAGAACATCATGAAGAAACTCTACAATATTAACAAGATGCTACCCATGAATAAGATAAACTTGGGAATGTTGTTTGGGAGACTTAATCATATTTTATATACACACTTTTCCTTGCAGAGTTTTTTAAAAAATAATCTTCTCCATAAACATACGTAGAAACTGTGTATTACATTTGTGTAATACACAAATGAACAATGTGAATCTGAAATGAAGTAAAATAGGTTGACATACATCTCTATCTTTAATTAATTCTGCAATTTACAGTGAATAGGAACTTCATATTTTAAAAAAAACTGTCTTTCTACACAATAAGAAAAAATATCATCTTCATGCAGAACAGGAGTAGGCCATTTTTCAGCCTGGAACCACAGTGTGATTTCTTGCCCAAACTAAGATGCACAAAAGGCACAGTAATGTTGTTGTCACATCATAGCAAGCAAGACCAAGACTCCCCTTTGGTGTGTGCATGCATAGAGAGGGAAGTGGGTTAAGAGGCAAAATTGGTATTGTAAATAAACCAAGCAGATGATTAAAGAAACATTTAAATCACTTAACCACCATAGACCAGAAAAAAAAGCACAATCATTTGAGAGTTGGGGATTTTTCTGAGATTTAAGAAACATACTTTTCCCTTAAACCATTTACAGAGCTTAGAACACTGAAAGAATACACAGAAATTTCAGTTGCATCCATTCTGTCTCAATCATTTAAAAGGTGCTATATATCCTAGGAAACATTCTGCAATGGGCTTATAAGTATTTCAATTCCTAAACTGTTCGTGTAAAACTTTGGTTTTTATCTACATAAGGAAGCCAACAAAAATCCCCATTATCGAGATGTCCAGTTAATGAGCCCCTTGGTTTGAGTAATGGCATTACTTGGCACCTTTTCCATGTTTCCTCTGTTAATGTGAAATGGTACAATTTCATATTAGCTGTGCTGTAGAATGTTTGCTTTAATTAATCCCAATTCCCTCTTTTCTCTTAAGGTTACGACTCCATCACTGATGAAGCAGTCAGGACTCTCCCTGGAGAAAATTCACCAGCTGTTCCAGTGGCTGAAGTTGGCAAGCCTCAGCCAGACATTGGTTCAATCGAATTCAGACTTAGGAGAGAGTATTAACACAGAGAGCAGCACTGCCTCTGCGGAATCAAAAATGAAAGATGAATGTCCTACTCAAAGCTGTTCCAGCTTAACAGATGATGAGAGTCTTAGAAGGGAGTCCTTCAGTGAAAATGACCTCTGTGGGGTTTCGGATCCCTCTCCAAATGAGGGGAGCTTTGCAGGCAGAGACCATGGGCCTTTGCAGGGAGAAATTTGTTATGAGGCAGAAAGCCCAGACGAAGCAGCTCTAGTCCATGCAGCCCATGCCTACCAGTTTACATTAGTCTCCAGAACTCCTGAACAAGTGACTGTAAGGCTGCCGGAAGGGACTCTTCTGACCTTTGACCTCTTATTCACCTTGGGTTTTGATTCCAGCAGGAAGAGGATGTCAGTGGTAGTAAGGCATCCCCTCACCAAAGAAATCATAGTCTATACCAAAGGGGCAGACTCCGCCATAATGGATGTATTGGAAGACCCTACCAAAGGTACAGAACTAATGAACTAGGAGGAAGGCATACCGTGTTTCCCTGAAAATAAGACAGGGTCTTATTTTCTTTTGACCCCCAAAATAAGCACTTGGCCTTATTTTCAGGGAAGTCTTATTATTTTTGAGGTGCAGGAGGCAGCGAGCGTGGTCACCTCATGGATGCTGCTGTGTTGCAATATTTTCGGGGAGGGCTTATTTTCAGGGGAAGAGCTTATTTTAGCGCATGCGCTCAAAAGCCCAATTGGGCTTATTATCTGGGGAGATATTATTTTCGGGGGGAAAGGGTAGATTTGATTGTTGGACAATATCTTCAAGATGTATAGGTTTCAGTTTGCAGCAGAAACAATACACTTAGAAACCTTAATAGTGAAAATGAGAGCAAGGATGTTGATTTACATAATTAGAAAGGATATTGAACAGACTAATTAAGAAAGCCTATATCCTTTCTAATTATTAATGTAGACATTAATTTGTTTTTATGAGCACTGTATTAAAACGGTAAAAAAATGACCGCAGTGATTCTCTAACAGGAGAAGATACACAAATTGGTAATTAACAGTAAGCTCTTAATAATAGAAATCACATTGTAGGACAAGGGTAAGGAACCTGGGGAGCTTTGTGGCTACTACTTCAGCAGCCCTAGCTAAAATGTCCAATGGTGAAAATTGCTTCAATAGCATCTTAAAAGCCTCCAGTTGCCCAGGTTAGATGTAATTGATAAGGACCAAGTTCCCTCTGTTCATGTATAAAGTAGAATCAAGCATCACATGTGGGTAATACTTACATCTTGACAGGAAAGAAAGAAAAATGCCCACAGGGATATATATTTTTTGTGCCTCAAAAAAATGTCTCAGTTTTGGGCTGCAGAAGGGTACTTAAGAGGGTACTTCTTAAACCTTGGTGAGAATCAGCAGATTTCCTTTGTGTTTCACAGCTAGTGTGGCCATGGGAAAAAGAATAAGAAGAGTGAAAACACAAACACAAAAACATTTAGATTGGTATGCACGTGACGGTCTGAGAACTCTATGCATAGCAAAGAAGGTAATCTTTTTTTTTAATGGTAATAGCAGCAATAATAATTACAATCACTTCAGTAAATGGCTTGTTTTGACACTTTAAGCCAGTTCCCCAATGGCAAATGCTTTGTTACCTAGATTAATTTCCTAAGGTTCTTACTTCCCCCTCATCTAAATCATCTTAAAATGAAGCTAAAGGAAAGCAATACTCTACTCCAGTCTTTTGACATCTGTTCTTCCTATTACTAACTTTTGAATATCAGAAACATTTGCAATCAAACAGAGCTTCTCTGTTGTTTCTTGAAACATTTGGTACTCTGGCTAAGCTGGTTAATCATAGTGTAAATTACAACCTGCAGTTTTTAGCCCGCTTTAGTTTAGAAGAAGCATCAAAGCCTGCATAAACATTTCTGGACTGCTCCAGAGAAAATAATATGTGAATTGCAGTCTTTGGCTGATGGTCAGAAAAACGTTTGGACAGTATTGTTCTCAGTAGCACTGAGTGTTAGCTTGAAATATTAAAAAAATAAATACTTTCATTTTGGAACCCTTACTTGATAGGAGAAAGAAACAGCAGAAATGACCTGAAGACATGCAGCAGCTGATTGGCAAAATTCACCTGCCTTTAACTCCAAATCCATCTTTCCTCTTTATAGTATGCACAAGGTAGTATGCAAAACAATGCAATAAATATATATTTTTCCAGAAGGAAAAACATGCAGCACCATTTGCTGTTACAGCAGCTGGAAAATTAAACATCTATGTGAATAAAACTATATTTGTCCGACAGTGGAAAGATGTTAAAGAAAGGGACAAAGCTGGGTACATCAGAATTTTTGGAAGAGAGATCTTTTGCATTCTTCCCTCTGATAATAACAGAACAGAAAGAACTTCCCCAGAGGAACTTAAAGCCTGAGTAAGGTCATATGGGAGACTTTTTTTTTCTTCTTTCAAACTGCCTGATCCCACATGGTGGAAAGCTTTATAGGGGATAACTAGCACTTTGAACTGTAGCCAGAAACAGCTTGGAAATCAATAATGCTCTTGCAGTAAGGGAGATGTGCCCACTAAAACTGAAGGTCAATTGCCTGCCTGCAGCATTTTATGCCAATCAAAGTTTCTGAATCATTTTCAAAGGTTAGTTCATTGTGATTGTGTTAATGGCTGTTCCTATATGATATAATGAAGACATGTATCATCATCTAACATCTCCAGGAATAGGTGCAATTGGCACCCTAGCTGTAGCTGTGCAAATGCACTCAGGGCCAAATTGTGAGTAAAGATAATCACAGTTCCTTCCAACGCAGATGGAATCCCGGATACCCAATCTGTCTTAGACAGGAACATTTCCAACTTATTTAGATTAAGCTTCTATTTGTTGTTCCCTCGAGTAATCCTTTATTGACAGTAGTAGGTATTAAATAGCCTTTTTGGATTTAGGTAGGAAAGACATACAGAATTACATCTCATCAGGATTTGGCAGCATCAGATGTCAAGAATGTGAACAAGGCTCCCATAAATTTTAGGAGCATTATAAATAGTGATGGAGAAAATGAAATTCCAAAGAAAACTATTACCACCTTCTGATAACATCTTCTAGATAGTCCTGTGTCATCATACACCAGTTTTCCTAGCTCCATTCTATACCAGAGAGAGACTCTGGGAGAACTCTTCATAATAAATATTAAATGCTATAATATTAGTATCACTGGTATTAAAATCATCTAGCACTCCAGCAAAACAAAAGAGACATTTCCACTGTCTGGTTTTTGGTACGTATCATCTGCCAAAGTGATACCAAACTCTGTCGATAACATTTGCAGTAATGTAATTACGATATGAGGCTTTTTCTTATTATTTCATTGTACATATTATGGTTTTCTTGCTCAACTGATATACTACCTCATTGCTGTGGAATATAAATACTAAAAGGCAGAGCTCCTGCACTTTAGGACTGATTTTTTTTATTAAACAGGGTAAAACTTCAGATTTATGTGAGTGATGAGCAACAGCAATAGCATTTAGACTTACCGGTATATAATGCTTCACAGTGTTTTGCAGCCCTTTCTAAGCAGTTTACAGAGTCAGCATATTTCCCCCAACAATCTGGGTCCTCATTTTACTGACCTTGAAAGGATGGAAAGCTGAATCAACCTTGAGCCAGAGAGACTCAAACTGCCAAACTGCTGGCTGCCCGCAGTCAGCAGATGCAGCCTGCAGTACTACATTCTTTCTAACCACTGCGCCATCACGGCTCACAAGAATACTCTATGCCATATCACCAAACTTGGAGATGCCATTTATAAGTTGGGAGCCCCTCAGACTCAATGGAGGATGCTATTCTATTATTAATGCTGAAATAATTCTGTTTTTAGTCTTGTTCATGGACTTCGCCAGGATGTCCAGGGTTTTATTTCAGACAGCACATTCTTAGGCTTGCTTTGATCATGATTCAAAGTACAAGACTTCATCTATGCTTTATCCAGTGAGAATCCTTGGACGTCATCTCATATAAATGCCTCTGAGGACAGAATAAAGCTTCAAATTTTTCTCTGTCAGCTCAGATACTGACATTCACAAACCATAGCTCATCTCTTAAATCACAGTTTCTCCTACTGAAAATGCTGTATTTTCCTTCACTAGAATTTCCCTGTATTCCCAGAATTCTTATTAAAATAAAACATAGCTATATCTGCTTCAAAATTAATTCAATTTTTAGGACCTAATACTTCATCAAATCTATTACTTCAGGCTGTGTGTTTGTAATGTTGCATATTTTGTGCTTAGTTGTCAAAATACTATTAATTGCTACCTGACTCTATTTGTAATTATGAAGTAACACTACCCTAACTTTTATAACCCATCATAGTTAGTGATAATGTATTAGAATTGCAATTGGTAACAACAAATGTTCTAATGACTGAATCAAACTAGAGATGTTGATCTCCACCAGCCTAATGACAGGTATTTAGTATTTTCACTTACATGTTGACTTTACACCATGACAGATTTTAAGTGAAGAGGAATTTCGAAAATGGCTCAACTTTCATCATGAGGCAGAAATAGCTATTGACAACAAAGATGAACTTTTAATGGAAGCAGCACAACATCTGGAAAGTAAACTCACCTTATTAGGTATCTTTTTTAAAACAATTTTTATTTGTTTTTAAACAAGGACAAACAAACATAAAAATTAAAATTAAAAAAACCTATCTTTCATTATAAATTGTAGAAAGTGGTTACAGTATTTCCATGCATCTCTTCCATAGTCACCACCTGCTTTTCATATCAAATCACATATTTTAAATTCACCTATATTCATGTATATCACAATTATTATATCTCAACCTTAATTTGACTATAATTGTTTTTACGTCCTTTTATATATAATATTCAAAATCTAGAATAGGATTATATGATAACATTCCATTAAATCATCCTAAAATCATCCATCACAATACATCTTTATAACATATTCTAGATAAAGCTTTTAAACCTCCTCTCATAATCTCCACATATTGTTTATATAAAATTTCATATTATCTAACTAATATATCTATGTATTATTATCATTATTAATCATTATTTAACTATAGCTATTGTCGCTTCATTTTATACATACTACTAGTAAACTAAATTTAGTTTAATTTTTATTATACATTTTCATTGCAGCAACCTGTATCCCTCCAGCAATAGTATGGTCTTATATCTCTTGCCATTTATAGAATTAATGTTCTAGTTACTTTCTTAATAAATCTTGTATAACATGCATGCTATATTATATAATATAGCATGGCAACATGCTGTTCCTTTCGTATCTCACAAAAGCTTGAAACCCAATATCTGCTCTTTCCATCAGCTTATCTTTGGTTATCACTAGTGCTTCTATCAAGATTTATCTCCTTATCTCCGTCAATTTTTCTCTCTTTTCTTCTTCTGTGCTTTGAAGGTCTGAGGTAGAGTTCCAATCCATCCATCCCCCCTTTCTATATTCTGCTCTTGCCATTACCAACCACGCTCACTTTGTTGTCAGTATCCACAGTTTTCTTATTTCTTTGCTCATTTTTTTCTTCCATCTTTTGAACTCTGTCCTCCACTTTCTTCATTTGGTAAATATCCTCAGTTTCTTCATCAGATTTTTTTGTTTTGTATTCCATATTCTCCAAACTCTTTTCAATTCTCTCTGTCACAACTAATAGATTTTGAATTTCAAAAATAATCATTTGCAATGTTACAGTTTCTTTTTCCTGCTGGGCCATTCTTTCAATTTTGCAGATACTGTCACTATAGGGTTCAAGGCTATTTTAATAAACTTCAAACAGGTTCATTTATTATCTTTCAAGTCAAAATGTTGTCTTCTCTCCAATAGCTAGTGATAGAACTTCCAAAAGGCACCTATATAAACAACTTGTGCACTTCCTACTATCACTGTCAGTAAACAAGCTGAAAGAACCTTGAATCTCGTGATCAAGGAGAAAGAAGAAAAAACAATGTATCCAGCCTCCAGCCTCTAAGTGGCAGTGTAACTGCTTTTCCTCCTGTTGTTATAACCCTCTTTATAATCCTTCTTATTTTCTTCTTTATATTCCAAGCTAAGTAACAGCTTAGCTATCCAAGTTTTATGTGATAGTTTGTATTCAATATATAATACTTAAAATTTCCAAAAACGTTATATTGATCCCAGTAGGAAAGTTGTTATTACTCTTTCAGTAATTATTTTCAATGTTCATTTAGCAGAGTTATTTTAATTCTGGAACATCTCAAGCCAGGGAATACGGTTTTCTAAGTTTTGCATTGAAACAATAGATAACCTGTTTAGTGAATGGTTTTCAGTTAAACAGCTCAGCTTTCCATTAGTTTTTCTTTTATTATTGTGTAAGTTTTGACCTTTTAAGTTCATCCTCCAGAAGATAATGAAAAGCTAAAACAAATGTTCTTGTGCAATCCTATGCCTCATTGCTCCAGTAGTGGTGCACCTGTATATGTGTATAATTAATGTATCCCAACACCATAGTACATACAGAGCATACAGAACTTTTGTTATATTTTACAATAATTGCTCTGCAAAACATTTAGAATATAAACCATCTTTTTTATTCCTACAATTGGCATACAAACCATTTTGCATAAGCCAATTGTAGGAATGAAAAAGATGGTTTATACTCTAAAGTCCTAAAGAAGAATCTCTTGATCACAACTGTTTTGCAGAGCAATTATTGTAAAACATAACAAAAGTTAAATGTGGGGTATGGGCTGCTTTATCACATGGCAATTGTTTCCTAATTATTCCTAATTAATGGCACAGAGCCTGGTTACTTGAGGTACCATCTGTCTCCCACCATATCTGCCTGGCGTGCTCTGGTTTCCATCGATTAAATACTGCCATTTACCTAGACCCCAGAGGTGTGCCTTCCCTGTGGCAGCAATCAATAATGCTGATTATTTCCTTTTCATAAGGAGCAACAGGAATTGAAGATCGGTTGCAAGAAGGAGTGCCTGATACCATCGCTGCCTTCAAAGAAGCTGGAATCCAAACATGGGTATTAACCGGAGATAAGCAGGAAACAGCTGTCAACATTGCCTACTCTTGCAAACTTCTAGACCAAAGAGACACTGTCTTTACCATTAATACAGAAAGCAAGGTAGGTCCTAATGGCCAGCAGGGAGAATATGCCATGATAGGTAAATAATTTCTCATGCAAAAGTTTTTCAGAACAGGGTTGAATTGTGGAGGGGAGAAAAGAACTAAATCCAATGGTGTATTCTCATGGGTTCCCAAATGGGGAGAACCTCCCCATATGTATTCGAAATCTGTTCCAGCTTCATAGTAGATTTTGAAGATGTGGGAAATGGTTGGGAAAGATGCGGAGAATTCTCATTGTATGAGTCAATACCTGCTTGTGTACTGTGCCATCCGTGCTTTCAGAAGTAGCCCTTCTTCAGAACCCAGGGAGATCTTGTGAATGCTAGCAATGAGCTTTAAGATTTTAAATCTTTAAGATTGCAAAAGAACTTGTCTCCACATGCTGTTGGGGTTTTGCTTGATGCTTAATCATAGGCTTGCCATCTGTTCCATTGAAAGAAATTGATTCTTATTTAGAAATACTAAACTTTGGTACTAAATAAGCAATTCTTCTCTGAAAGAACAGACAGGGGGTAAACCTACTTGCGAGATAATATTTCATTTATCAGTGATGTAATGATAAAGGGTATTTAATTCATATGCAATATGCAATAAAACAATACATTTAGTCATAGACTATATTATATGCAGTAGTATTTATCTCAAAGCATCAACAGTGAACACATTGCAATTTCTTCTGAATATACACTAATAATAGCAAATATTGTATAGCATCATTTTTTAACCTGGTGTCCTCTAAATATCTTTATTTATAATCCCAATCATACCAATCCATGGTCTCAGATCAGTAGCTCAGGTCACACATATGGGTGATGTAAATTGTAATCCAAAATAGAAGACTTAGATTGTAAAATATGAATATACAGAATTATATAAGAATTAGCAAAGTACAAATTAACTATACATTACGAGGGAGGTTAAAATTAGTTTGGATAATGCACCACATTCTCCAATTTTAAATTGTTACTAAATATTTGATCAAGTAACTTGTTCAATGACTTCTCTAAATCAGCACTTATGTCCTTCAATTTATGTGGTAGTCCAATGGAATGAAAGACTATAAGTAATTAAAAGCTTAGCATATACTGTTTAGTAACTGAAGAATTCTTGTTTGCAGTGCCATGTAGCTTCACAACTTATTCAACTATTTTTTCCATAGGAAACTTGTGAATCGCTGCTGGATATCATGTTGGAAGAGGTGCAGAAGGGTCGAGTAATCCCTACAAAAATCTGGAGTATTTTTGGCTTTAAGCTGCCATTTTCTTGGTCAACCTCAGGACTTCCAAATCCGGTTATTGGACTAGTAGTTGATGGAAGAGCTCTAAATACTATTTTCCAAGGAAAACTTGAGCATAAGTTTCTTCAACTTACAAAATATAGCCACTCAGTTTTGTGCTGCCGATGCACGCCCTTGCAGAAAAGCATGGTGGTCAAACTTGTACGGAATCAGCTGAAAGTGTTGACCCTTGCAGTAGGTGAGCATCATGTGCCATCAAGTCACTGTCAGTATTTAATAACTACGTAGATACATTTTCTCCAGAACACTCTGTCTCCAACCTTGCCTATCCCATCTGGTTGTCTTGGTAAAATATAGGAATAGTTTACTATTGCCTTTTCCCATATAGTATAACATGTTGCTTCTATCTTTGTCATTGTTACTAAAGTGATCGATCTTCCTACATCACTGCTGCTCAGTATAGGTGTCTGTTTGTTCTAGGGTATTCTTTTCTTACTTGAATGACCCTACTGAGAATGTACATTCTTGGCATACACTCACAGCATTCTTTGCACATTTTTCCCAAGAACCTGCACATACATCCTAGGGTTGAGGCCCAAGGTCACCTAGCTGGCTTTGTACCTAATCCCAACTTCACATTCAAGTAATATGATAAGGGTGGAAATGTGAATCTGGATGAATTGTTTCCCAGCTTTGGAGCTAAGTTCAAGTATAAGAATGGGGTATTAGATTTGATATGTCAGTGAAACATAACATAACAAAAAAATTGCATGTTTCTGCTGAGCAAAAGGTAAAGTTGCTGAGAAAACTTATACAAGAATTGAAAATGAAATTGTTGTTGTCACTGTCAATGATTTATAATAAAGTCAGCAGTGACTTGGAACAAGGTGAATGGGAATAAGTTTATTTCTCTTGTTCATACTAGTCAAATTTAGGCTCAAGCAATGGCAAGATTCAAGGCAAACAAAAAGAAGTATCTTTTCATTCTATATCTAATTACACAAACTTGACCTCTGACATAAACCATATATTGCAGAATGAGAAATATGCTGAACAAATATTTCCATTGCCTTACATACCATCTGTTCAGCCTACTTTTCAGTCTGAGAGAAATATATGTTTCACTCTTTTCTAGGTGATGGCGCAAATGATGTAGGTATGCTCCAGGCAGCTGATATTGGAATTGGCATTTCTGGACAAGAAGGTATGCAGGTATGCATAATAATTGAAGAATACCCTCTTGCCCTTGGCAACAATTGCTAAGGTACATATTCAGAATTTTTAGGCGACTGCATTCCGTATAAAAAGTAAACTTACAAACTTATCTGTTATAACAAGGTAAGCAATATCAGAGTGAAATGATTTGCATTTATAATGAACCAAATCATTTGTATGCTTACCTTGATTATTCATTTAGGCATATGAAGCTGTCCCATGCAAATGTCCAAGGCTATAATGTTTCTGAACAAAGACATTGTGCAGCAGAAAAAAAATAAGGAAGGTTGATTAACAATAAGAAGCATCATCTGGAAACTCTCTGTCCTCCCTGATCCTTCCTAAGGGGGTTAATTGTTTGATAGAAATGTCACTAGAAGCATCCTAATAGAATAAGCTGACAATTAATTTTCTTGTTGGTTGACACTTATGAACTGAGGCTGAATCACAATTACATTGTAATCCAGTAAAACCATAGATGGATTGTCCAACCTCTACCACTAAATCCATATTTTCTGTGCAGGACTACATTTGATGTGGAATTGTACTGGATTACAAGCAGTACTTGAGGATGTTTTCCTCATTCAGTGCTTTGAGTTGTTTCATCGAAGGCTGCTTTTATTATTTTAGATTGGGATGGGCAATGTGGCTCCAGAGCTACAAGAGATTCTCCAAGTGCTTGTTTGTCTCTCACTGTTCCTCTGTTGCTGAATATTTGGAGAAGAGAACAATGCACAAACAGTAGTGCATTAAAATAAGCAAAATGGCTTAAAAAAACAAAGGATCCCAAACTTTCACACGGAGGTTAAGGAGAAGGGGAGAATTGTAGTTCCATCCAAATAAATGATAGATTCCCACCCTCTTTTCCTCATTATTTTAGAGTGATGTGAAGCCTCCAACTACCCAAAATTGCTTACCCTAAGTCTAACTGTCATAAGATCACTGTCTTATACATTAAATTGTCACACAGGGCTTGGAAATGGAGATAGATGCCGTTTCATAATGAAACTCTAGCACACTCATTTTTAACTTTTCTTCCAGTTATATTAGTGTGTAACTTCACTTCAGAATTCCCAGTTTGGCCACACTTCTCTGGGAATCCCAGAAATGATAGTTAAACACATCTAAAGAGCAAAAGGTTTGGAAAAGCTGCCATTGAATAGTCTAATATTACACTAGAGACACATTGTATTTCCCACTCTTGGCTTTTATTATTTTGACTTTTGCCTGCAGTCCTGATTTATATTGGATCAGTAAAACTTGAAAATATATATTGTGTCATTTTCTATATGTTCTCCATTTCAGGCTGTCATGGCCAGTGATTTTTCAGTATCTCAGTTTAAACACCTCAAGAAGTTACTTCTCGTCCATGGACACTGGTGCTATTCTCGCTTGGGAAAGATGGTGCTATACTTTTTCTATAAAAATGTGGTAGGTGTTTTAACTTTTTATTTCATCCTACATGTCATCCATTATTGCTTAATTGGACAGGTTTTGTTTATAGGTTATTTTACTGCTTACAAGTTCCCAAAAATATAATAAGGAAACATTCCATAAAGTCATTCTTTAAATATTCAAGAATTAAAAAATATTTTGATTAAATGGATTCATTAGTTCCTTTAAAATAGGTTTCATTCTCTAATTTCCTATTTAAAATGTTATCTGGAGGATCCTTAACAGAATTGTGGCTCTACTGCTGTACATAAAATGACTGTATAATCATGCCATGTAGAGGTTGGTCCTGACTTGGACTCTAGAGGCTGACAATGACCTAAAGTGATGGGAAACCTATGCTACCAATAGATGACCATATTAGTCAGCTTTAGCCACATTGCAGGAAATTCAGTTGGATATCCATATTCTCAGGGTAGACATTTCAATCATGCAATTAACATGCATCTCTTGGAATCCGGAGCCACTAGTACCTCCAAAGGGTGGAGGACATAAGATGGTAGCATAATCACACAAGATGTTGCCACATCATGGCAGCACAATCAAGGCCAGAGTTCCTTTATATGTTTATTGCAATGTACACTATATACAAAATTGTAGATGATAGATGTTAAATGATAGAGGGTAGAGAATAGAGGAGAGGGGGGAAGGAGATAGAGATAGATAGATAGATAGATAGATAGATAGATAGATAGATAGATAGATAGATAGATAGATAGATAGACAGACAGACAGACAGACAGACAGACAGACAGACAGACAGAGACAGAGACATAAAGGGATAAGCTTCTATTGCATTGCTACAAGTACCATTTTGCCTCTTTTGGCTCCCACTTTGGGCGTTGGTGTACAAAACCACAATTTTATAAGGACTGAGGGAAAATCAAATATCTTTTGGGAAATGCTTATGTTGAATTAATGTCATTAATTTTCCCACTATTATTTCATTTCCCAATATCCCAGCCCACTTTCAGAAAACCATGAAGATTTTCATGGATTTTCATTCCATGAAGAATGTTATTTAATTTTTACTTTGTCACTAATAACCCTTGCAATATTAGGTCTGATGCTGGAAAAAGTATGATTCCCATTACTAAAGAATGATGGATTCCCTTACCTACATTGGTATAAATAAAAGAGGTAAGGGTTTCCCATGTCCAACTCTAAGGGCCAGTGCTCATGTCTGCTTTCTAGCCAAAGGAGCCAGCTTTACCTAAAGGTGCTTCATTTGGTCATTTGGCAAGCATAACTGTACACACAAGATAATGCTGTTATCTACCCATCAAAGTGGTACCTATTTATCCACTTAAGTATAAGTATAATCTTTATTGTTATTGTACTTAAATACAACAAAATTGGTATTTCTTGCATGTACATAGACATTTAACTCCCATTATTTGATTGAACTTCTCTACTTTGCCTATTTCTGGTGAATTTCATTATATCAAATATTGTTTACATTTCATTTTTCTGACTTATTACCATCAACTTCCATAACATTGTTTGCTATGAAAGTAGCTAGAAAATTGTAGAAAACAATAGGAGGGATTTTTCTGCCAATTATTTAATTTTACTATTTCAATTTTTTGTACAAAAATAAATAAATAGAAGTGACATTTTATGAATATGTTACCTTTGCAGCATACAAAGTTCATGTTTGATTCTGAGTGACAATCACATAGCTGCAAGAAATACAAAAGCTATTTATATTCATGAAAGCAAGCTCTAACTGTGAATCTCAAGTAGATGACTACAATCCATTTACATACACCCAAGGCTAACTATATTTTTCATGCAAATGTTTGTCACTAAGACCTAATAATGGACTGAGTCTACCCTTATTTGTGCTTAAAGTAGATTTACTAAAAACAAGTATGTATATTGTAGTATAATTAAGTTCTGATGATGAGTCTGTTACTACTCTTAACAATAGCAATTAGACTTATATACTGCTCTGTAATGCTTTACTGCACACTGAGTGATTTTATAAATGTCAGCATATTGTCCCCAACAATCTGGGTTCTCATTTTACCAACCTTGGAAAGATTGAAGGCTGAGTCAACTTTGTGCCAGTAAGGATCAAACTGCTGGCACTATGTAGAGTTAGCCTGCAATATTCCATTCTAAACATTACGCCACCATGCCTCCTTAGCTTAAATTTGACAAATTTATTTTTAAAAGAAATAGTTTAAAAGTAGGGAAGTAACCGAGAAAACAGTTCTCAATCCTTTTGTCCATCCACTGTTTTCCTAATCATATCACATCATGGCAGAGGTGGGTTCCTACCAGTTCGCACCTATTCGGTAGAACCGGTTCGTCAAATCTACCGAATCGGTTAGAAGAGGTTCCACCAGTGGACCCGGAAAGCAGGCCACACCTACAGAAGAGGTTCCAAAAAATTTTGAAACCCACCACTGGTCCTTGGATATGATTATTCTACACTATCATGCTCATATTTATAAAACTCAGTGCCTCTGTGAAAAGTAAGGATGACTACTGCGTTTGTGGTGCAATCAGAACATTGTGTGTGTTGAAGTTGTTTTAACGCAAACCAAAGATGCCTTTTAAAAAACAAGTTTACATCATATTCTTATGCATGCCAGTGCTGTGTGTGAAGTAATTTAAGGTGGTTCTGACAAGTGTCGTCGGCATCTTCATATCTGGTCACATGGGCAGCAAGCCACTCCCATCCAGTCACATGGGTGGCAAGCCACTCCCATCTGGTCACATGGGCAGCAAGCCACTCCCACAAAGGAGGCCACACCCACAGAGTAGGTTCGAACAATTTTTGAAACCCACCACTGCATCATGGGTTCTAAAAATTAACTCGGGTACATTTAAAAACTTGAGAAAGAAAACACAAACAATTAGCATGGGTAAATAGCAGGTAGAGAAAAATATAAATATGCTTTTCTCCTTATCCCAATAGTTAGTTTAACTTTCTCACTTCCGGCGCTTTAAAAAAAGAAAGAGAGTTCAGTTGTACATGGTTGTAATGTAACTTTAGCCAGTCTCTCAACTTAATAAAAAAACTAATTAAAATCAAATAGCATATTGAGTTTATTTGGACTAATACTGATCAGATTCTAAGAGTTTATCATGCTCTGCAGGGGCTAGGTATTATGACTGACCAAACACCCTTGGATAGCAAAGGCTGGATAATGTTTCTATAGATCTTTAAAACATTTATTTTTTTCATATATTATCACCAGACCTATGTCAACCTTCTCTTCTGGTACCAGTTCTTCTGTGCTTTCTCTGGGGCTTCTATGATAGACTACTGGCAAATGATATTTTTCAACTTGTTTTTTACATCTGTACCACCATTAATTTCTGGAATTCTGGATAAAGACATTTCTGCAAAAACCCTATTGAACATTCCTGCGCTTTATAAAAGTGGACAAAATTCAGAGGTAAATTTTTTTCAAGAATATCCCATAATATAACAGGTTTCACGGTATAGCCAGATAAATATCCTTTCTAAAGTAGAACTTTGCTGCATTAAGCCACAATTTGTTGAATATGGTCAATTTTCACCTAAACAATTCCCTTATTAAACAACTGTATTCCATAAAAAGCACCTTTTAAAAACATTTTTCCTATGAATGGATGAAAAAAAATAGAAAGAAAACAATTTTTATAGAGGAGGATTCAGTGCTTTCTTGTATCATTTTTCATCAATCCAAGCTATTGTGTGAAGTCTGATCTTGCACTAAGAAATGCAACTCATTACACTTTTAAATACATTGATTCTCATTGGATCAAAAATTTCCAAAGCTTAAAATAGCCACAAATACAGGTTGATACAATAAGCACAATAAAATGTATTAACAAGTCAAGGTGCTAGTTCAACAATTGTTGGGGTAGGTATGACTAAAATAGGGAAATCCGGGAGACAAGTGGGAAAATCTGTGTCTTTTAAGCGATAGCAAAAAAAATTCCAAACCAAGAACCCATATACATTCACAGAGAATATTATCCCACACTAAAAAAGCTACAATCCTTTATGAAGAAGGTCAGCAAGCTACAGTATGGTCATGGGGACATTCTTCCCTGGCTCTAAAAACCAGGTAAAGTTCTGTGGGAAATGATTGTTCATATGACTTGGCTGTGTGCTGTCTATCAAAATGAAATCTGAAAAGTAGTTTGGCAACTAAACAGCAGACAATGCAGACCCTATAATACTAACATTAATTGAAAAGGACTCTAGTAACCTAGTTCCTCATTCTAATCTAAGTGTGATTTATAAATCACCCTCAAGAACAGAAACATGTTGCAAAAGTCCAGTCTCTAGGTAAAATATATTACAATATTCCAGTGCTGGGACAGTTATGTCTACCTTGAAAAAGTTATGCCTATCATAGTAAACAAAACTGTAATGTGTTATTATGTTTAAAGTGTTAGAGTAGGTCCAAACTAGACCCCGAGAGACCCAACTTGAAGATATCCATTCTTACCTTATCGGTCCATCCTGATGTGGAGATAAAAGGCATGGAGATCTCCATGGAAGCCCCTTGAACTCTGTGGAAAAGATATACAACAATTTAACCAAAACAATAATTACATTGGAAATATACATTCTTGACCACAGGGGCTTGTTTTGACCTCTTATGATAGAAGCAAGCCCATCAATAACCCAAGCTCCATACCTTCTTCTTCCCTGTATCCCCTCTCATGCTGTTCTGTTTGGATAGAGATATAAGAATAAATAGAATTATCAGTAACAATTTAAATAAAACTTTTTCGGGTTTTCAGGCATACTACATCTCCACTGATTTTGATTTTGAAGGCAATGGCAGAGAATGAAACTGATGCAAATCCTGTCATTTACGATTGGTGGATTCCCCAGTGGCCATCGAGTTATAAGTGATATATCAAGAAAATGTACACGTTCTGAAAAATCTCTATTCTTTCTGTGTCCTATTTGCTACAGATTTACAAACCTCTGACGTTTTGCCTTGCTATCTTGGATGCCTTCTACCAGAGTCTCATTTGCTTCTTCATCCCTTATCTAGTAAGTGTTCAAATCTCAAACTATTCAACTTTCTCCAAACCAGCCTTTTCCAGCCTGTTGCTGTTCAGCTCATATTTGAAGTATATTAGACTTGAGAAGACTGGTTCGTAAAACTCAACATTTCTGTTTTGTATTTTGATACATCAATAATCTTTTATCTACCTTTTCAGGTATATCAGGATTCTGATACTGATGTTTTCTCTTTTGGAACAGTAGTTAACACTGGTGCCCTTCTTACTATTATTTTTCACCAAGCTTTAGAAATTCAGATGTGGGTATGTATATAGTTTCAATAACTATCCCAGTTTGCTTGCTTGCTTGCTTGCTTGCTTGCTTGCTTGCTTGCTTGCTTGCTTGTTGATTGATTGATTGATTGATTGATTGATTGATTGAAACAATGACCTGGCTGTTAAAGTGATAGTCATGTGTTTTTGATACTACATTTGAGTGTCTGGGTATGAGTCCCTTCCACCTTGGATTTCAAAGGATTTATCGAATGATGAAAAAGTACTGAAATGCCAACATTTGCAGATAGTGCAGTGCACAGATTCAGAAATAGTATAACTCTGAGTTATCTTATAGGATCTTGGAGTCCTAGTGGACAATCACTTAAATTTGAGCCAACAGTGTGCAGCCGCTGCCAAAACAGTATCATTTCCCTCATTTCTATCAGAAATATTTATGTATTTCAGTAAAATTTTACATAATTACAAATATTATTGCTGATTGCAGTTAGACAAGGCTGCAGATAATATTTTTGCTGAAAATGGAAGAAAGTTAAAGTTCTAGTCCCAGCTTAAGCACAAAACCAGCTGAGTGATCTTGAGCCTGTCACTCTCCACTTTAGCAAAGCCATTTCTGAAATTTCTTTTCCAAGTAAACTGCAGAGACTAAACCAGGTAACACTGACTCAAAGGTACAGACCTACAAAAATTCAATAAATGGACACCAGGTCTTGGAAACCAATATTCGCACAAAGCCAACTAAAAAGCATGACTTCTCAAATGCAACGGAAAAAAATACTGCTCTTTCCCACCAGGCCCACACTTGTCTTGGAAAGACCTGACAAAAAAGCATCAGAGTTCATTCCAAAATTTGACATTCCTCAATGCAGGTTCATCATTGCTGCAATTTTTACATTCAGATGCCTTTTGTTTGCATAGAAATTGCACTGCCTCAGCATAAGATTGTTACTATGGTATTTGCTCTTTATATTCTCCTGATGTTCTGCACCATCACATTCCTAGAAAGGAATCACTGCTAAAAGGTTTATTTCTCTAATTGCTTTTCTTTTCTTCTGTTCACAGACCCTGTTCCATGGGATTGCAATCATTGGGAGCATTTTGCTGTACTTTGTTTTCTCATCCATCTACAATGCAACCTGTGTCCTTTGTAACCATCCCACAAATCCCTACTGGATTATGGAGATGGAATTTTCAGAGCCAAGCTTTTATTTCACAATCATTATTATGCCAGTTGTAGCACTTCTCCCAAGGTTTGACCAATGTTTTTTTTCTTACTTGTTCTTGTTTGAGATGCCACTCAATAACTAGCTTACCAGATCAAGAATTACAAAAATTGATTAAATGTTGTCCCAGGAAACACAAAGCCTTATCTCTTGCGATATGGTATTTTTTAAGCAAGGTCTTAATCAGATGTTGCAAATAAGGCAACCGGTACCATGTAAAATCTGATTTCCAGAGAAAAGTCCCAGCAGATGTACCCTTACTCGTCTGTTTTTTTCCCCCATTCTCCACAAAAACCTGCCAGCCAAGAGCCAGTTCCTTGGTATAGCTGTCATTTTATGGAAGGGAAGCTTAAAAACTCTTGACAGCCCACATCCTTTAATACAGTGCAACTTTCTCTGTGCAGTTTGGAGAAATTGAGTTGACATGCCTTGCTAGAACATAAAAGCTTTGTTGTGTTGTGTGATGCCTTCCTTTTTCTCTCTCTCTTTTGAGAGGCAACCCTTGAGTACTTCAAAGAAAAAAATATGTTTCCATGTTACAGCTAGTGTCACAGCTCAGACTTCTCCAGCTGTCATATGATCCTTAGAAATAGCACAAAGATCAACTCTCTGCTTCTCCCTCTTAACACCCAAGGTCTAAGGGTTATGAAAAGAATTCCCTCAGGAAGCCTTATTCTTCATGAGTCCTGCTTTAATCTCTTACTACAAAACACACATTGATTTGAGGGCAGAACATTTTAGCTTCTTTCCATAACATTGCATTCCTATGAATTTTCTGTAAAATGAGAAGTTTTTTGCTTATTGTAAAACTGATAGAGAGTGGGGTGCCACAAAGTGCTGCAATAACAGAAGGAAGCTTGAATAAATGCATCCTAATATATTTTAAAATGTTGGTTTTTGGTATTTACATAAGTAAGCCTTGATAAACTTCAGAGTTGTTCACTTGTTTTCTTCTTCTTTCCTGTTGTAACTGTAAGAAGAGCAGAAGTGTCCTCTTCTTTTCATAACAGATCACTGATATCCAAAATCCAGACAAAAGTATGGACAATACTATGCATGGTGTCCGAAATAAGACAATTTCAAAATGTCTTTTATAAAGCTGCCCTATTTCAAAAAAACAGAATAGGCCTCTTGTATATATGACTGTCCGAGACATTTGGGGCAACTGGCAATTTCTCATCTTGCTATTGCTGCTAATTTACTGCTGGTCACTGCACTTGCTGTAACATTTTCCATGAATCCCTGCATTTGTCACCTTGCAGCTGTTATCACTAATGTTGTATAGAATGTAGGCTGCCTTTACTGCTTCTTCTGCAGCTTCTTCATACCAGAACCAGGAGGAACCTTCTGCACATCTGTGTCTTTGGAATCAGTTGCATTTGCTTTGCTATCTTGCAGGGAGAAATGGGGACCAAAAAAATCCTCAAAAGTCACAGATCTCTTGAGTTGAGCCACACAAAGAAGTGAGGATGGGCTGATCAAGAGCAGAAATGACAGAAGAGTGATGGAGGACTTGGTAGAAGCTATGACAGTTTAACCTTCCTTCCCTGCAATCTTGACCACACTAAGATTTCTGGAAAGGGAAAACCATATCTGTTGATATAATACAGTTACAGAGAAATACCCTTGCCATGGGCTGTGATCCACAGACTGGCATAACTAAATCATTTTTTCCTGAAACCTAGCAGCTGGCCCTAACATGGTTGAATGGCAGTTTGAAGCTGTCCATAATCATCAAACAAAACCTTAGCCCAAGAACAGGCAACCTGATCTATTCTATACATTCTGGATTTTATTTCCAAATTATCTTGCTATGTCTGAACTGATGTGAGTTATGCCTTATTTGTTCAGATAGTATCAGGTTACCTATGCATCTTTAGCCATGGCACCACCTTAGCAGGTAGTGACAGATCTTTTGTGACACTAACTTTCATAAAATTATGAGTTTCCTCATTCTAGCTTTTGTTCCCTTTTTGTATCTTTGTCTGTACTTTGCAAAAAGTGCCTTTGGAATTCATACTGTATGTGTGGTATTTTGGAACTGTTATCTGTAGACAGTGGAATCTTTGTATGAATGACTAACTAAAAACTATAATTCACATTATACATCTACCACCTACAAAATGAGTGAGCAAGATAGCTTATTATTGAAAAAATAACTGTTTTTCTTTGCTTTCCCTAGATATCTTATATTGGCTCTGCAAGGGACTTTTAAAATATCCTGCATCCTGAAAGCACAACAACTGGAGAAGTTGCCAAAAGAGCAACAGGACTGTGAAATACAGAAATGGAAGCTGATAAAAGAAGGCCCAGCAATCCACAGTGAAGATCCTAGTCAACTCAGTGGAAATATTTGTGATCATGCAGCACTCGGGCTTCCCGAGACTAGTGTTCCTCAGAGCCTAGGGCCTCTGCAGAAAGAAATGCTTGAAGAAAGAACTTTGAATGAGGAAGCCAAAGATGATGCCAAAAGATGCATCCAGAAAGAGACTGGACAACTTACAGCTGTGGAGCCATTTACTGGCCAAATCCCCCAAAACACTGAAAGTTCTCGGCAAAGCCATCGGAGGTCTGTGAGTGCAGTGACTTTGTGAAGGAGGCACAACTTTCAAGAAGGAAAAGTAAAAATTGACTGCTTTCCCAGCCTCTCTCTCCACGAATAAGGGCAATGGAAGGAAAAATAGGATTCCTTTTTTATGTTACATGGCAGCAAAGTCCAGATGGGAGACCTAAAATAAAATTTCATCAGTATAACGAGGAACTGTGTTTTGACTATACAGTGCAAGACATCTTGGATGCATTGGCTATATATTTCTCAGGGGGAGGGGCAGGGGGGAAGGGTTCAAATAGCTTAGAGGACAATTGCACAAGATTTCCTTTGTGGGGACTTAAAAATAGAAGGGCTGTTTCTTTTCACCAATGAAATTTCAGAATCATGCCACATTTCTGCCTTACTGTTGAATAAGAGTTAAAACTGCAACATCTTAGAGTAAAATGATTCATGTTTAAAGATATAAAGAAATAAGCCATTAATCTAGATATTTTAAGTGAGAATCCAAAACTGTTTTGAGGGGATTTTTTTAAATAAATCTGAAATATACTGTATGGACATACATAATATATGTTGCATATATCTATACTGTATGTGAAAAACTGCACATGCCAAATTGCTCTTCAGTGGTCAGATAGTTGTTTAGTTCTTTTGGGTAACTAGCAACCTAATGACTTAATTCCATATTTGGAAGTAAAGTTTGTTGATTTCTCAGGAATTATCAGCCAAGATATATTTTTAAGAGCTTTACCTCTTCTTTGAATGGGATGCTGAGGAAGGAAGGTGGACCATCGATCGGGGCAGAGGTGGGTTGTGGCAGGCACTACTGCCAGTTTGTTTGTGGGTGTGCTGTGCACGCATGTGCAGCACAATAAAAAATGTTCTGCGCATGCGCAGAAGTGAAAAGCAAGATGGCAGTGCTTACAGTGCTGCCCAGAGAACCGGTTCAGGGATGTGGCAAGCCTGGGTCATTGCCAGTTCCAGTGACCCAGGCCACCAAGCTACTACTGGTTCGTCCAAACTGGGCCGAACCGGTAAGAACCCACCACTGATCAAGGGTCTAGGAAGCAAAGAGAACTCCTATGAAGAGAGACTGAAGAAAGGAATCAAGCCAGTTCAGCCTTGAGAAAACTGAAAGGGAGCATAATAGCACTGTTTGAACAACTAAAAGAATGTGGAAGTCTAGAGTCTTATCACCTGGAATTATGAATGTAAGTTGTGAGATTTTGGTTGAATGTTACAGGGGAAAAAGAATTCCTAACAGTAAGAGCATGGGGGGGGGGGAGAGAGATACATCTTTTCTCTAACCGTGTCAAAGCAGGGCATGCTTTCATTTCCCACAGTGAATAAAGGTTAGGTTACATATTCCAAATGACCCTATTGTCTGGATTCATAAGAATGACAGCTGACTTCTCAGATTGGGAATACTCATACTGTCATCTCAAGCAGAATCAGTACCAGAGGCATGACTTCTGTCACATAGAGAAAAAGCATGTGCCCCAGCCTCTTCTTCTCTTTCTTAAGAAAATGACTTTTTTTAAAAAATAGGAAAATGGAGAAAGCTGTTGCAAAAGTTCTGATAAAAAGTTGGGGAAGGTCCAGATGAAAACAGAGCACTTTGTATTGGAATTCTGAAAACCCTTAAGCAAAAAAGTAAACATTTAAGCAAAAGCTGTATTAATTGTTAATGTATTCTGTCTGTATCTGTCTAAGTTGAATATTATTTATATCTCTGCCCAAGTTCAGAAATTCAGCATATAGCAGGTTATGTTAAGATGAAATTTTTCCCCTGATGAGAAATTCTCTGAGCTTGGTAAAAACTCAGAGTCTGGTGAGTTTATAATATAGTAGTACCATTGCTGTAATTCCCTTTTAAAGTTGTTGCTGTCCAATGTTTTGAGAAGTTCTGACTTTACCTCTTTCAAAATGTTAACATTTTAATATCTAAGGTTTTTAAAAAATTACATCATCTTTTTAAATAAACTTTGATTTTTGTTTATCTCTGGTATGTCTCCCAAGAAAGGGCTGGGACCAGTGGGGGGTTGCCAATTTTTTTACTACAGGTTCGGGCGCGCTCATGCGTGCACACAATGCTTCCGCGCATGCGCAGAAGTGTCCAGGCGGGTGGGCAGCGCCTACCACCACCACTTCTACCAGTTTGCCCAATCTGGGCCGAACTGGCAACAACCCACCTCTGGCTAGAACATCTTCATGTACCTCAATATTATGTAACCAGCAGGCAACACTATGGCAGTTATTTGCCTTTTTATTTGCCAGAAAGGCTACAAAATATAGGAAGCCTTTTTTTTTCTCACCCAAATGGTTAGAAGGATCATCCCAGGGAAGGTGCCACCTTGAAAGATGCATGGAGCAATGGGAACTACCAAGGCTCTAGGCAGAATAGAAGATGGCATCAAGGTAAAACCCCAGTTTATAAGAAAGGATATCTGAGGCCTTAAGTCTTATTCCTTATAGAATCAATCCACTTCACTACAGGTCTCTTCCAATATTGTAATTTTTGCACTATAGATCTGGTTCTGTAGATTTTCATCAGTATTTTGTCATGGATAGATAGCTTCCTTAGATGGGATTAATTGGAGGCCAATAATCTTTGCAGAGAGGAGTGTCAGGGTTCCAAATAGCATCCAAAATTAAATCAGAATCCAAGGCAAAGTATTGCTCAAAGTTCCAATTTATTAAGAAAGCCATGTTGGCACATCTGGGAAAACCCGAATTTGAAAGCTTCCCGGTTTTCCCCACACAGTTGAAAGTTCATGATCTTGTCCCCACACCCACAAGTTCATCACATGGTCCAATCTTCCACTGCCGTGCTGGCAGTTCCACCCATCCAATTCCAGTCAGGTGCAGAGGCGCAGAGACAAAGAATGACCTTGGATTCTAGAAAGGGGTTTTATTTTGGCTACATAGCATTTAACTCCGTACCATCCCCCCTCCCATTTTCCCACAATAGAAACGGCATAGTAGAATAATATAAAGTGTGGCAGGCCAAACATCCAAAAGGAATATGGCTGAAAGAAAGACAAGGAGGAGCTGATTTAAATGGCCCACCCCAATATAGATATAGATCCAAAAGATTTTCAGATAGTTTCCACCTCCCCTCCCCCAAAAAATTGGGGAGCACTATATTAGCCTCTGGAATACAGATTGATCAGGGCATTAACCTGGATTGCCTCAGAGCAGCTGTTTCCTGTCCACTGATCCTGTATAGGCCCTTGGGTCTCTGAAGTACTTCAGGAAATGAAGTACATGAAGTGATGGCTGGAGCAATACTAGCTGAGAAGCAAGTATGCCTGGATATGGGTCTGAGCTCAAAATGGAGCCTCACTACTTTTTTATCCTTATTACCGTGTTTCCCCAAAAATATGACATGTCCTGCTAATAAGGCCAGGCCTGGTTTTTGAGGTGGGTATAAATATGCCGAAAATAAGCCCTATTGAAAGGGTGCCATGGCAAGTACAGGAGGAAGCCCTTCCCTTCCCCGGTCACCTCAGCGCTTCTCAGATCCTTAATCAGATCAGTTGAGCCGATCCGGCTGCCATTAAAAAAAACAGTTGATTGTGGCTCAGGCCGTGGCCTCTGGCAAGTGCGGCTGCTTTTTCCATCAATTGCGGCCACAAAAGCAGCAGGAGGCCAAGTGATGCACCCCACGTGCCTTGCACCGGCCTTCCGAAGGATACTGTAGCAGCAACTGTCCACAATTTTTTTATCATTATTTTGTCCCAATCCACGTGGCCCAGTGAGCCATGTGGATCAGGACAAAATAAGGGTAAAAAAATTGTGGACAGCTGCTGCTACAGTACCCTTCGGAAGGCTAGCTTGAGTCTCCTGCTGCAAAAGTGGCTGCGCCTGAGACTGCTTTTGGGAGAGGAGGCAAAGGGGAAGCAATCAGCTTTATCTCGCCCTTGCCCTCAGCCCCCCTTCAGCTGAGCTCAAGCAGAGAAGTGGCCCACATGGTTTCAGGAGCAAAATTGAGGCTGACAGGAGTCAGGGCAGGGGAAAAAGTCCAGGGCAGCTCCAGCACTCTTCTTTCCTTGGAAACGGGATCTTGGGAGTGGGAAATGGCATTCCCAGGAAAGTGAGGGAGCCAGGAGCCGTAGATTAAGGAGCTTTGTGAAATGTTACGCCTACACACAAAGTTTGGCGAGGGAGGGAGAAGAGATACTTCCCTCTCTTGGCAGTGTTTTGCTTGAAAATATTTGAGAATCAGACCAGAGAGAAGGAAGAATGAGCCCTACGAGGAGATTCTGCCGAAGCTGCCGCCTGCGGACACAGAGTGGAGTTCATTGAAGACCTCTCCGGCCAGCCCACAAGACTACCTGAAGGTGGAGAGGGGGAGATTTCCTGCACATTAGCAGTGGCATCTTCTCACATGGCTTCTTCAGACATCCCCAGTTGTATGGATTTCCATGCCTTCCTTTACAGGATGTTGCTTCGCACCTGGGACATCGGGAGAAGCCCTGTGAGGAGATGCCGCTGCCAATGTGCAGGAAATCCCCTCCACCTGCAGATCATCCTTTCAAAACATAGTTTCACCAGGATGAAGAGGTGGCTGGAGGTGGCGTTTGCATTGGGTTGAGCTTTCTTTGCAAGGCGGATGATCTGGGGAGCAAGAGATTTAGGAAGCCTGGGCTGGCATGGGGCCATTTCTCTAGTGAAGCATCTGATTCATCCCCAGGGGTGAACGTTTTGCCCTTCGCCATCTCTCTGCCCTGGCTTGGAAGCTGCAGTGGAAGCCTGCCTTGCCCGGCAAGGGGGGCGGAGAAGTGACAGCAAGAGGAGCCATGTCTCGGTCCACACCTCTCACTTCTCCCCCACCCCACCTGCCACCCCTCTCACTAAATAGAGAGTGGGGAAGGGAAGCAGCCTGGATTCTATTAGCATTGGGGCGGGGTGGGAAGAGTTGGGCTGCAAGACACGCGTCCTACTTGAGACTTGCATCTCCGTCGTGCTGTTTTGTCCAAGGAAGTTGAACTCATGAGTTGTTTTTTTTATACGGTGCGTCCCTGGACAAAACAGCAAGAAACACGATGGAGCTGCAAGTCTTGGATAGGATGCGTGTCTCACAACCCAACTCTCCCACCCCACTAAAGAGAGGAGGAGAAGTGAGAGGTGTGGAGCGAGACATTGCTTCTCTTGCCGTCTCTTCTCCCCCCCCC
The DNA here is from genome assembly GCF_051295495.1 of Thamnophis sirtalis. NCBI lineage: Eukaryota > Metazoa > Chordata > Lepidosauria > Squamata > Natricidae > Thamnophis > Thamnophis sirtalis. The sequence goes on from NW_028261383.1 coordinate 111,409,793, forward strand.
CCCTCACCGGACATGGCAAATTTCCTCTGCAACTTCCAAGCCAAGGAAGACAGGAGGCAAAACAATCACCCCTGGGGATGAATCAGATGCTTCACTGGAGAAACTGCCCCACATCAGCTCAGGCTTCTAAATCTCTTGCTCCCCAGATTGTCCCCCTCACAATGAAAGCCCAACCCAATGCAGGGCGGTGATGGGACACATCAGAGCAGTACCATCCAGCCGCTTGGCCGGCGCAAAGAACAGGGAGGGGAGGTGATGGGGGTGACAGGACATGCAGTCCCATGCTTGCCGCCTCCTGCATCCCCAAAATAATAACTCCCCCCTCCCATAAAAAGGCCAACGCCATATTTCATGGGTCAAAAGAAAATAAGACCCTGTCTTATTTTCGGGAAAACACGGTACATATATGGACTGTCAAACAGCCCCACTATTAAGAACATCTTGGTATCAGGATTTTGACCAATATCCTAATTAAATCATGACCGAGTTGACATTTGGATCTTGTTAGGATGGGCAGATCTGAAAATGTAATTAGTGTAACTGTAATAATTGGGCCAAGGATTTAATGGCTATAAATGCTTGCATTTGCTCCAGATTGAATGCTAGATGGACGAAATCTATCGCTATGACAATGATGGAGTCTTGCAATTACCCAGGATGCCTTTTGAGCATTTAGAACTCAAGGAGGTGAATGGAATTCTCTATTATCTCAGTACTGCCAGTTTTGTACTAGTCCCTGTATCCCATCTGGCTGGTTACTGCTTTTTTGAGAGAAAAGGCAGTTCCCAAAGCCTTGAAAGGGCTCTTTTCAATCCACTCAAGAAGCCAGGTCCAGATGGAATAAAATCCCACAACTATCATCCAATCTCCAACATCTCTTTTTGAGGAAGGTTAATAAAATGATTGAACTGCAATTACAGAAGGCTGTATAAAATAGGGCCAGGATGGCAAACCTGTGGCACGCAGAGCCATTTCTAAGGGCATGCAAGGCGTTGCTCTGTCAGCTCCAGCGTGCATGCGCACGCTGAACAGCTGACCAGCTGATTTGAGGCCTTGATTTGAGGCCTTGATTTGAGGCCTTGATTTAATGCCTTGATTTGAGGGCATTTTTCGCCCTCCCCAGGCTCCTAGAAAGCCTCTGGAGCCTGCAGAGGGCGAAAAATGGACCTACTGTGCCCATCAGAAGTCGGGAAACGGCCATTTCTGGCCTCCGGAGGGGCTCTGGGGCTGGGGGAGGGTGGTTTTTTTCCTCCCCAGGTTCCAAGAAAGCGTGCACGCATGTACGGGGCAGCGGGAGGGTCACACGTGCATGCGCAGGGGGCACAGCGTGGGGGGGCATGCGAGCACGCGTGATAGCCCTTGCGTGTGTGTTTTTTCCACCTGAGGCGAAAAAGATTCACCATCACTGAAATAGGGGATTCATGATGGTCAAGCCTAAGAATGAAGCAGAAACTGCACTGATCACTCTCATAAATGACATGGAGAAAGGTTTGGATGAGAAAGCCTAAAACTCCTAGAACTCTAAATAGCATTCAATTATGCACATTGGGTAACCACAATTATTGATCTCTAAAACCAAGCCAAAACTTTCCCTTTTTTTAACATTTTACCTTTATACCACTATCATTTTGCCCTTTTTAACACAGACTTTTTAAAACCAGGAATAATAGTGGCTCAGCGTGCACCACACATGCACCCTTTCCAAAAGCAGCTTCCAGTTCTGTAATGAAGCTACCTTTTTACAAAAGTGCTGCTTAAAGGTGTTTATCACTTCTCTAACAAGTGTTAAAACAATAAACCAGTCGATTCAGACTAATAGCCAGGTGTAATCTAAGCATTTGGGGGCTCATAAATATTGATTTGTAGATCCAAGTATCATGGCAGCCAGCTGCTATGCCTACAGCAACAGAAACATTGTAAATATTTATGTCTAGGCTTGTCCTTTCTGAGGCTCTGGATAAAGAGCAACTAGAATAACTTTTTTTTTATCCACTGCAAATGTTCTGTTTTCTATTGATCTGGAAATTTAGTGATGGATGGCAAAAAGAGAACCATTCATGCTCTAGAGGCAATTTTATTTTTTTCTTTCAAAAGGAGCAGTCCCACTGGGCTGATGTGTCAGAGGCTGATGGATGGAGCTAGAACAAGCCAAGGGTGAGGGTAGAAATTTAAAAAGGTGGGACACTCGCTGTCTCTCTGAAGCTCCCCATCTTGGGTTTTTTTTCCCCACGTTTCATAAAACTGATGCTGCTTGCCTGCAGTGAAGGAATAGATTGCTCTTATTAGTGACTTCAACAGATCTCTTGCAGGATATATGAGTGGAAAAGAGGTGAGGTGCATAAAATAATTCCAAAGGGCGCAATTTCTACTACCACAGGATTTATAATTATTATGGTTGATCATACCGTGAGGCAGATTGTTAGAACTGCCGCCTCATGCTCAGACTTTCATATCACTTGATGCTAATTTGTCATGAACTCTGTGGGGAGGGAGCTGGATGGGAGGGGGGAAGATTCACTACTCACCATACCTTCTAGAGACATAACGTCAAGGTCAGATGGTTGGGGATGGCATGCAGCTGCATACTGGCCAGCCCACAGTTGAAGAGACCATTCTCAAAACACCGCCTTCAAATATGATTGGACAATGGACCAACAGTGGGAAGCCCCTCGCGGGGGGGGGGGAGTTACACTTGGTGATTTTGGCACGCAAATTTCAGCTCTGGCTTTACTCTACTGTATCTTTCTCACTAAATGGAGTCAAGGATCCGTTCTTATTTAAAGGTTCAAGTTGAGGTAGGACTGACACAGATGCTTAGACTGGATTTGGCATTTTTATCTGCCTATCAAGTCCTTCCCAAGAACCTGGGATATTACAAGTACTGTAGTCCTTGATGTATGATTACAACTGAGCCCAACATTTCTATTGCTAAGCAAGCCAAGTAAGTTAGCTGGATTTTGCTCCATTTTATGACCTTTCTTGCCATGGTTGTTAATTGGAATTGTTCAATTAGTTGTTAAGAGAGTACCAAAAGCTCCACAGTTCAACCCCAAGCCATATATATTGTCTTCTATTTTCTGTATCTCTTTGCTTTTATCTTTGCTGCTCATCTGGATATCATAATCCAGATGTGGCAGCGTTAGTGGTGTAGCAGCAATAGTAACTCCTCTCTCACTTGCTTCCCCTTCCTTCAGTGCTATTCCCCTACAATGGTACTACCAGGGGCTTGTGCACCCAGGTTTGTGTGCTTGTTTGTTTGAAAAACTGGAGGGCTTGCTTCAAAGATAAATTAAGGGGGAACCCAAGGGCCCCTGTGCCCACTTTTGCCTTCAATATTTATATGACCATTACTGTATAGTACTATCATTTTAGTATCAATAGAGAAAGGACTACTGATGTAATTAATGCTTAACAATATTCCTTTGTACACGGACTTGAGGCATGCTGGGACTGAAGAAAATATTCAGGGACTCTGTATTGTCCAAATGTTAAGTTTTTTACCCAACTAGAGTGAATGTGTAATGCCAGACTCACTGCTCAGAAGATTTATTTGTGATAATGGTGAAATAACCTATGTGGAAGAACACCATTAGGTTCCTACTAGCAGTACCTCAGATCTCCTACTGTTTTCTTCTGTATTTAGGAACGGGCATCTGTAACTAAAACTATTAACTCAAAATGTATCGGTAAACTGACCATAAGTATACCCTAATGGAGACTAGCAACCAATTGTTGACACCACAACAAAGTTTTGTGAGCCATATCCAATCTTCTGATGGTCTTTCCACGCCTTTGGCCAATATCATATATCACCCCAGGCTCCAAAGACATTATCTCTTGCTACTTAGCATTCAGAATAGAAATTATTTCTGTCCTCTGTATATTAACTGTTTCTTTCTTATTGCCAATAAATACAGGTCATATAGTAAAGAATGAATTTTGCTGTTAGATTTTCTGTTCAAAAATCTACTCTGGAATTGTTACTGTCTAAGAATGTTCACAAATATTTCCATGAGTTTCCACTGCTTTAAGGTGCTAACCAATCCCAAGATGCCTTCATGCCATCAACAATATATCCAGAGATATATCTTTTTCCAGCAAAGGCATGCTCAGTTTTCAGAAACCAAATAAAATAATCCATAGATTGAAAAAAACCTCCTTACTAAAACAATACTCACTATAGTCTTAATCATTTTACTGGAGCAAGAATATCTTTATCACACCAGTAATTTTCATGAATGTTTACATCTTCTGCACTTCATTTCTTTCTAGATTCGTTATTTATAATTCTTGCTCCAACCAATAAAGAGTGATTCTTTTTTTTAATCTCAGGATACACTCCATGGATTTGATTGGTAAAACTCAGTTCACAAAACCATATGCCAGATTAAATTTTCTCATATTTCAAGTATCTTGACCTCAAATAACCAACTTCTAAACAGAGTCCAAGTTCCCGAGGACCACCTGAGCTAAGGAAAGGAATGACACATTTCTTCCTTCAATTACTTATTGAAGTTTTCAAAACTGAGAAAGGCAATGGCTAAAAACAGATTGCTTGTCAAATGAAAGGAGATTATTTTGAAGTCATGGATTACAATATCGGTTACACTAGAAGCCTAAATATTCTGTTTAAAACAGATCTAAGTTTCATTTAAAGTTGAGACGCTCATCTGCTCCTCTATAGGGCACTCTCTTACCAAAACATTTATTTTAAAAGCTATTAGCCTCAGGAAATGCTCTGTTATGCCTGTTGTAAGGTTTACAAACTCTGCATTTTCAACAAGCATGAAATCTCTACTGGTCTCCGCTATGAATCTTCCTTTTTCGGTTTCCTGCAATATTGCATGCTTCTGATAACATTTTATAAATATTTAAAGTCCAAGCAAGTAGTCAGTAAGCGTCAGTCAGATACTTCAAATGATCCCAATATTTAAACAGTCTTGCTATGGGCACTACAGTGGAATACTATTTTTCTGGCATCAAATAAACTGTTATTCAAAAAACATGTGATTTTTATTTATTTATTTAATTAACTTCTTATATTTATCCATTACCATGGAGATTCTTGGTGATATACAAAATCCAAATTTAGTATCATAAAAGGTGCTGCTTTAAAAAAAAAAATCTCTCTAAATCTAAAAGCCCAGAAAATATAACTTTTATTTTCTAGGGGGAATACAAAATATCTCCCCATCCCTGAATGGCTTCAGATTTTTCTTTTTCTTCTTTCTTATACACAAATCCAGGGGTGGGCTGCTGTGGGTTCGCAGGGGTTTGGGAGAACCTCTAGCTAAGATTCTGTGCAGTTCGGAGAACCCTCAAATCCCACTCCTGGCTGGCTCCGCCCACCCCACACCGCCCCTCCCAGAGGTCCCCATGTGGCCTGTTTTGGATGCAAGTAAGTGCAGGGCACGCACCAATGCTTGGGGAGGGTGAAAAACAAGCCTACTAGACGTTTGAGAAGGCCAGAAACGGGCCCATTTCCGGCCTCCAGAGTGCCATTTTCATTCTCCCCAAGGCTCGAGGAAAACCTCCAAAGCCCGGGAAGGAAAAAAACACCCTCTCTCATCCCCCCAGCCAGCAACCAGGCAAAAAACTGCTAAAAAACTTTGAAGCCCACCCCTGCAACAAAACCCACAAAGCTTACCACTCTTTTTTTCTATCTTACTTACAAATGAATAAGCACTGGTGATAGTACTTAGTTTGAGTAATGAAATGTCTGCAAGAAAACAACAAGCTCAGAAATCATCAAGAAGCCCTCATTTCAATTCTGAGCTACAGATATTCTCCTTTGTTGGAATATGCCTCTACCCAGATTTCTACACTGCTAATTTAGACTGGCAAGGGGGAGGGGGTCTGTTTTTTATGAAAGAGGAACAAAATTCTGTTAATTTCAGTTCATTCTCTGAATCTATTTTGAGAGGTTCTGGGATGGCAGGGAGAAGAGAAATATGCATTTCAGTCATTTGTTCTGCTCTGTTTTCTCATGCACTTATACTATTTGATTTCTGTGTTCGATGTTGTTTGGAAAATTATATGCTAAAGTACAAGATTGAAAAGGGGTGCAGGCAAGGTTTAATATGAATATATTTAACTAAGGACAAAAATCAGGGGAATAGAGAGAGTACATGAAGATTTCCCCCAAGAGTTAGAGCATCTGCTCTTTTTTCATCTCTGTTATTAGTCTGAAAGATTGAACTCTAAGAAGAGGCTCTCCAAATGCAAAGTGAAATTAAATCATTAATACACTTCTTTTGCTGTGTATGAATTTTAAAACTGTTTATGGATTTAAAGCAGATAAAAGATACAGATAAGCCTCGAGTTACAACCACAATTGGGACCAGAATTTCTAATTAAGTAATTTGGTCGCTAAGTGAAACGTGCCCGGTTTTACAATTGTTTTTGCCACAGTCATGAAGCAAATTCAGCTTCCCCCATTGATTGCTTGTCAGAAAGCCCTCTGGGAGATTGCAAATGACCCTGGGATGCTGCAATTAATGTTAAATATATGCCAATTGCCAAGCATCCAAATTTTGATCATGTGATGGATCTCACTGTGTGACGGCCAGTTGTAAGTTACTTTTGCATTGCTATCATCACTTTAAACAATCAATAAATGGATAGTAAGTTGAGAACTATCTAGAACAAGTTTCAGAGTGCAATTAACGGACTGCCAAAGTTATCATTATGAAATCAACAATAATTGTGAAAGATTTGGGTTGGATAGGAGACAAAATATTAAATAAGCCAACTTTATCCAGCGGTCCAAGAACGGCATCACAAAATTCTAAGCATAGAATAATGAACTTCAGAATAAGGATATGTTTATGCAAGTCTACTCATGATTGGGGGGAAAAAGGTTTGTTTTTCCAAAAGACATTTAATATAAAAGGAGGTTACTGATCATTTTCTTTCTTTTCTGTGTAACAGAAGAGCTTGGTGTTCACTTGTTATTTGTGTGTAGTTTCAACCTTATGTTTTCTTGCCTTGTTATTTTTATTCAGGAATCCATGGGTACTTCTACACCACTGTAGTTTTCATGCCCAAATCCCTGTTTTCAAGCTAACCTGCAATTATCTTCATTTTTCACTTCTGGCAAACTCAAAAGTTTGGTAACAAACAAAGATTACCATCTGCCATCAGTGCTTCCTCCAGATGAACAATTGGAAACTGCAAAAAAAAAAAAAACACCAAAAAGTTCAGTTAGTTAGAGCCATGTATCTCAACCTTGGCAACTTTAAAATATATGGACTTCTTCTGCTATACACACCTATTTCCATTGTTTAAAATTACGCTTTTGCTTCTCAGTTGATCAGAGTGCTCTTTATGCAATCAACAACTGTCTCCTCCTTTTCTTTCTGTTTCGGCTTGTGTTTGGGCCTTAATTACTTCATTTTTCACAATTTCGCAGAAGTGGTTTTCCCTTCAGGATTTCAAGAAGCAAGAAATGCTTCTTGCCTTTCCCTTTTATTTATTTATTTTGTGTGTCGTCACAGAATACAGCATTAACTACTGTTTTTATTTTCAGTACGGGTGTTGCTGCTTCCTGCTGAGAAATCATTTTGAGGTCCAACAGCCAGAATGTGTAGCTATGGAAGTTGACCATTTTAACATCTAGAACATTACTCCGACTTTCCCTTCTTCTCTCTGACTGTAAAATAGTGAATTATAGGATCGTGTGCTTGCTCTTTCCCAAGTTTCCTCAATGACTTCAATGTCCTCAACCATTTCTTCTTAATGAGTGCTTCATTACATTTGATCTTCAAGATCCCTTCCCCAACTTTGAACAATGAAGCTCTTTGGAAGGCACCTCAAAAAAATATTGGGTCTCCCACTTGCTGAAGTTTGATTCCCACTTCTTATTGGGGTAGCTAACACAGTGGTGATTTTCCTGGATTCCTCAGCCATTTGATTCATGGATATTTCATCTCTATTATTTAGTTCACAGCCACAATAGTGTCATTATTTTCTTTTTTCCTTAATATTCACTTAGATGCTTTCTGCAGGGTTTTCAGCAGAGTGTGTGAGAGAGGGGGTGAGAGGAGGGGTGAGGGGGGGAGAGAGAGGAGAGAGAGAGAGAGAGAGAGAGAGAGAGGGAGGGAGAGGGAGAGGGAGGGAGAGAGAGAAATTTACCTGCAGATCTATAATGCAATCCCACCTGTCCTTTTACTGGGTCTGTTTATTTTGAACAAACTATATCTTGCAGTATTACATTCAGTCATGAGTCTCATTCCACCATATCTCAGCAATGCCAAGCTTCAAATGATCAGACATTATCAGAGTTGCAAAAAAAAAATTAAGATGATCATGAGATGGCAGCAAAGAGATATATAAAGTTATAATTCTTTTCTGTTGTCTAATTGTCCAACTTTTTGAAGACCAGAAATGGTATGTCCATAGCTTATATAGGGTGGCAAATTTGCTCACCTTGTGATTTGGGGCCAGTTGGTCTTTTGGCCTCATCCATCTCACGCAGTTGTTCCTATAGCAATAAAGATACTTATGGCAATGTGCTCTTAAACTACCAAAAAAAATATGGATTATAATAGATACATAGTACATAACAGTATGCCTACCATCACTTAAAGAGGTTAGCCTCACTTCTAAAAGTTGAGAGGCTGGGAGTAACCTTCATATGGTCTAGATTTCCAATTAATCAGGATCGACTTTGTTTAATGTTTTTGTTTGATGTTAACTGCTAATGCTTTGTTTCATCTTCTTTCTTCTTAACCTCTCTACATTTCACTCTCCATAATTCACCATTTCTTCTTTCTCCTACTCCCCTCTTTTTACCGGTATGACTAATAGAACTTTGTTCCCTCCTTTCTATAACTCAGAACTATGCAATTTGGAACCTGACACTTGGACTAGAAAGGATATATTAATCAAACTATATCTTTCTATAAATTGTTAATTTATTGCTTCTCCCATATCAGTGAAAAATGTTTTAAGAGAAAAGCTGCTTAAACTAATTATTTCCAATTTCTTGTGAATCTGAGTCGTTATTTCAGCAAATTACTCACCATTTAGAATATAAAGGGCACCACCCCCACCCTAATGAACTATGCAAATAAGCCTACTACATGGGTGCCTGTCTCTGCATAAAGTGATCCTGACTTTGCTACAGCTATATTTGCAAATGTGCATACAAAGTACAGGTGGGTTCCTATTGGTTCGGAACAGTTCAGCCAAACCGGTAGTGGTTGGGCGGTCTGGGTTGCTGGAACCGGCAGGGAGCCAGGCCTACCACGCACTCGAACTGGTTCTCCTACAGGGCCGCCATCCTAATTTTTGGTTCTGCGCATGCGCAGAACAATTGTAATTGCACAAATATAATTTTTGTTCTTTGTTAACATTTTGTGCACGCGCAGACCTATTTTTGTGCAAATACACACGTGCACGGAGCAAATTTTTGCATGCACCGAACCTGCAGTAATGCTGAGAGCAACCCATCCCTAATACAAAGAGAGGTTGCCGTTCAGTGCCATTATAATAATCTTAATTTCTTAGAATCATAAAATTATAGTCTAAACAAAATGAGACAAATGTGTTTCCCAAGATGATTATTGTTTTAATTCTGCTAAAAAAAAGTGAACGCAAAAGAAAGAGAAGCAATAGAAAAAAACAACCCAATGAAGTTGTATATACAGACATCTTCTTTCATTTGATAAACTAGCTTCTCAGGTCAAAAGAGTCATAAATTGACAAATGGCACCAAAAGGTCCTCTAAAGTACTTCTAGTTAGCTAAAACAGCATAATAATGGGGATTATTCAGAAGAAAGTTCTTATGTAGCTTTGGCATCATGTCTTGCATTATATATCATGTGCCATCTCTACCATTTCTTTAAGAAAGCTTTTTAATATCCTCCACATGTGTATTGGTGTTGCAAATCCCAGTGTTTAATCTATAATTCATTATAGGAATGTTGGGTGCCTTATGATAATTCATAGTCCCTGTATTCGTCTAACCATGTATTCAAATTAATGGGATATAAAATATGTATCTAGGATCACCCATGTACAGACTAGCTGTAATGGTTCCTAAGTGAATAAATAATTCATCTTTTCATTAAACTTTTGTCCTTTCCTTGAAAATGAGGAAATTGAAGAATAATTTTAAACCATGTTGAATAGCATTACATAGTATTTCGTAACATTGAACCACATGCTACTTCTTTGCCATTAATTTGATAAACAATGAATAAGAAAACTGTGAATTAATGCAAAATGTGAAGTCAAAGATCACAAGTCATGATTTATTTTGTTTTTAGAAGTTATATGAATCCAACCACATGTGGATGTAACATACAGTAGGTTTATGGGAACCAACATTATAATTTAATTCAACAAATCTTAATTTAACAAAATGTATGTGAATTCTACCTACTTGCTAGAGTAGAGCTGAAGGAAGATTTTGCTTTTACATTTGGCATTACAATTCTAATCCTAGTTCCAGAACCCAGTTAATAGATTTCCTTATTTCCCACTGAAGATAAAGGAAAGGAGAGACATGAACCTTTACATCCTAGCATTTAACAAGAACTAAAATTTGCTAATAAATTTCTACCTTTCTATTTTTTTAACAAGCATATTAATCAAGGGGACAGAAGACAGTTCCATATTATATACTTTTTATTCTGATGTCACAAACACTTTTTCATATTATAAAGGAGCGGACAGTGCTGTCAAGCACCAAAGAAAATGAATAGTATCTGTTCTTCGGAGACATAGAAAGATAGACTGGTAATTTGTTACTTGCCCTTAACCATGGTATGCATTTTCCTGCAATTTTCTTATGCCTTTGCCTTCTTCTCATCACCAGGCCAGATACAAAGAAAAAGTAAAAATCCCTAAGAAAGCAACTTCCCATGATCCTCACCAGTATAAACAATTTCACGATCTCTTCACCCTCTCTTAATTAACAGATATTAAACTCCTCCACTCTTAACCATACATTTCTTAACTATAAACAAATCCAGTAACATCTTCTCAGATCAGGTGTCATCAAAAAGTCCGTGAAAAATCTTAAGATAATAACTTTAATTATCATATATAAAATTGCACATTCCACCTCTCAACTCTCAGCTGTAAACAAATGGCATTTAAAGGGCATACAATGGTCCAATATCCTAGTGTGAAGAAAAAAAACCTATAATTTAACATGACAAAAAGGGACAGTACAAAACTTTAAAGAGAATGAGTTTATGAATATCCCATACTTTAAATAGGAAGACAAAGACAATTAAATACATTAAATATGTATTTGCACAAAACTGGAAAGCAGACAAAATCCCATCGGAATGGGAAGTAATAAAGAAGATATTAGATTGCACAGAAATGAACATGTTGACATTGAGAATAATGGACAAAGAAGAATCAGTGTACTACAGGGCATGGGGGCGATTTTATGAGTGGTTTGAAAAAAGATATAAATAGAAAGAAAAAGGAACAAAATATAAAATAAGTATCTCAGATGACACATGATTAATATAGGGGGAGGGAAAGTAAGAAAATATTAAACTGTAAATATACAGGCCGAAAAATGATATGAATTGGCATATGTTAAATAATAATTATAAGCATGTATATCTAAGAATGAATTTGAAAATAAAAATAAAAAACTTTTTACAAAAAAGACAATTAAATATTATCAGATCAGAACACACACAAAAACTGTATGGAGAAAAGCTTAAAGATCACGTTAGCTGTAATAAAACCAACTAAACATTTTTCCATTCCAGATATCAGCAAATCCAAAGTGAACCACCCCAATTATCAACATATCCCTTTCAAATAACTATTCCATATATCAACTCTTAACTATAAGCAAATTCAGAAGTCCAACCAAAGAAAAAAAATCCAATTGCTCTCTCAGATTGTTATTTAATTTCCTTAATTTTTAAAGTCTTATCCAGGTTTTTTTTAAGCCTAATAGCAAAATCTTGTTCAAATTCTTGTTTTCAGATATACTTTTTGCATAACGTGCTCTGTGCGGCTTTTTCACGCTTCTGATGGGCCGCTCATGCTTGTAGCCGAATGGGAAGAAAAACACCGGACAAATCCTTCTTGTGATGAGCTCTGGCCCCGAGCAATGCCCGGGAGGCTTTTTTATTAGTCCCAAACAAAGGAAAGGTGTATACAATATTACATCAACAGGCACATGACTAAATAATCCAATGATAAATATACAGCGTGGCAAAAAGCTTCATCTCTGGGCAAAAGAGTGAGGTAAGTGCAAGGGGGGCTGCTTCTTCCCCCGGCAGGAGAAGAGAGATAAGGAATAGGGAGGGGGGAGGGAGGAAAGTGAGCAGCTCCGCATTCCTATCTCTGAAATGCTAACTGCTAGATAGATGTTGGTACAGAAAGGCACACTAATTAATAGGAGGGCTTACGTATTGCTAGCAAGAATGTTTTTGTTAGTATCCATCTTTGGCCTATATTTTCCAGACAGCCTTAGCTTGTCCTATATACAGAAATAGCAATGGATCTCAACATCTCCTCATTTTTGTTTTAAAATGAGAAGGAGGAAAGCAAACATATCAAAATGCAGATTCTTCATCATCACTGGTTATAGCAAACACCTTTACAAACGAATTGTTGTCCAACTCATGGTCGTCCTCAGCGTCCAGAAGGGACTTAGTTTCGTGGATAAGCACGTTCTTCCTAGCTGAGGAAAAAAGGCCTTTGAATAGCTGAAAGAGGGAGGGTAGGCATTGAATGCAGCAGCAAAGTGACACGAGCGCTACTATAATACATATAATGGAGGAAAAAATGCTTCTTAACCAGGAGCCATCCGGTAGCCAGGACCACAGACCATCCCACCAGGCTGGCAGGACGTCTTCTCGAATCTGGGAAGCCAACTCCTTTAAGGAATTGATCTGATGCTTAACCAATTGAGAGGTGTCTGACAGGTTAAAACAACACATGTTTTTGACAGATTCACAGCCTAGATGATGTACCAGTAACAGAAAATCAATGGCAGCACGGTTGTCTAAGACAGCATGTCTGATCTCTGCCTGTTCCATATTCAAGGCAGCTATGGCTGCAGATGTGATGTTTATAGTTTTTGCAAGGGAACAGGCAATGCGATGGGCTGTCCTGTGGTTATGCATTGCTAATGCCGGAACACCAACTATAGAGGTAGCAAGGGAAAGATATTCAGCCTCGTTAAAAAGATTAATTGAGCTGTCACATGTTTCATCAAGGACTACCGACCTCTGTGGTCGTGAAGTGAGGTCCTGTTTGGTTGGTAGAACCGCAGTGAGGCGACTCAGACAGCAACGTGTATCTGATAGATTAGCAGGTATGTAATTAAAAGTTTTTTGACCACATGTGAAAAACCAACCAGCAGGAAGCAGAACGTGAGCCCGGTTATAGGAAATGTTCTCGTAGGTGGAACAGTTGGCGGGAAAGATTCCCGTGGGCATACAGGATTGTGTGAGAGAAGCAGTACAATTTTGAATGCGTGCACATGTAACGTTGGGTCCACTAGCTACAAAGGGTGTGGTGAGAGACATGGCATCAGCTGGGAGCCGTCTTGTGAAAGGGCCCCACACCATAGAGTCACCGTAATTAACTTCCTTTCTTTTTTTAAACATGGCTAGCTGGGTGTCTTTTAAAATAACAGAAAGAGGTGTGCAAACTGGTATTAAACAATTCCCTAATAACATGTTCAGGTCCACAGCTTCGCTTAGGCAAAAATTGGATACGTTTGCCTGTTCTGCCAAACGCATCCACAGGTTGTATGTCATTCGAGTGTGCAGACTGTGAGAAGCAGCTGACCTTTTCACCCTATGTGTGAGAGATCTAGTAGGCACATGTAATGGTTCCTGTAACTTGTAAGAGGCACGATGGGAAATTTCACAGCGTATAAAAAGTGCAAGCAATACTAAAACTATGCCACACAGTGAAAAAATAACATAATGATATGAGAAAGTTCTAAAACTAAAAGGTTTCATACACTCCTGCCACCGCGACAGGGGATAACCTTGAGGTCTTCTTCGAAATAAGGGACATCCTTCTGGTGGCGAATACGGTGGAGGGTGTCCTTCCCCGTTTTCCTGGTCGGGGCAGGAAACAGCCTCTGTGTTCTCATATGGTGGAGGGTGTCCAGGCCCGTTCTCCAGGTCAGGCCAGGAGGCAACCTCCACAAGCTGTACCTCATTTGGGGACTGACGGACGATCGCCATCCCTGGAAGTGTGTGGTGGTGATTTAGGAAGAAAAGGTCTTACGTGTCTTCCTGGCACCCAGAGCACCTTGTCTTTTAGTTGAATGGCAGCGTAGCCCCGTCCCCAAGTGATCAGGTCAGCAGGTCCTCGCCACGTCAGGTCAGGCAGGCAGCGATAGTAGACAGGTGGACGGGGGGTGTCTGCAGTAGGTGGAGCTGCAAAATGACGAGTCGCTGCTGAGGATGGTGGGCTGCCGGTAAGATTTAAGAAATTCAGGGTATAAAGGCAGAGGTTAAGCGTGTTTTGCACTGCTGGGAGGCCAGGGGGCATTTTTCCCCTATTGCCAATATATCTGTCCAGGGCATGTTTTAATGTCTGGTTGGCGCGCTCAGCCAACGCCTGACCCTGGCTGTTATAAGGAATGCCAAATTTATGTACAATGCCCCATTGGTTACAAAAGGCAGCGAAGGCTGCACTTGTGTAAGCAGGGCCATTGTCTGTTTTTAATTCTTTTGGGCGTCCCAGCGATGCAAAGGTCCGAATACAATGATTAATAACATGTTTGGTGGCTTCGCCCCTTTGGGGGGATGCCATAATGTAGCCTGAATACGTGTCAATGGAAACATGTAAATATTTCCAAGGGGCAAATTGAGGATATTGAGTAATATCCATTTGCCAAATCTGGCAACACTCTGTCCCCCTGGGGTTTACCCCCATAGGGAGAGAGTTTGCATGCTGGCTACAGGAAGGGCACTGCTGAATAATAGCAGAAGCCTCATTTGCAGTAATGCCAAATTGTTTCATGAGCGCTTTCTTGTTCTGATGAAAGTAAGAATGACTCTCCCATGGAGTGGGAGCTGTCAAGGTTAAAAGAGAAGAAGAGTTGGCAGCAGCCGCTGCTGCAGTGTCGGCCACATCATTGCCTTCCTGGAGAGGCCCAGGGAAGGGCTGATGGCTTCGAATGTGGGAAACATGAAAAAAGTGAATGCGGGCAGAAATTAACTTCTGCAAAGATAAAAAGAGCGAGAGTAATTGTGGTTCCAATGAGGGAGAAAGATAGGCCTCATAAATTGATTTCACAATCTGAGTTACATAGAGGCTATCCAAAATCAAGTTAAAGGGTGTATTTGGAAAAGTTGAAAAAGCCAGAATACAGGCAGCAAGCTCCGCACGCTGTGCAGAAGTCTGCGGGGGGGTGATTTTTGTACACCACTGACCATTCTCCTGCCAGGCACAAGCACCATAGGTTTTGCTTCCGTCAGCAAAAATAGTCATGGCCTGAGGAAGCGGGAGGGGGGAATATGGAGTGTGCCATTGCAAGGGAACAGTTTTCAAAAGAGCCAATCTTGGGTCAGGGGGTACATGGCAAGAAATCTCACCTGGCCAGTCAGCGAGTGCAAATTGAAGGTTTTCCGAATTAGCAAATAAGGTCTCCCAAGTTGATAAAGAACAAGGGACAAAAATTGTGGAAGGTTCAATTCCTGCCAACAATTTTGTTCTGACACGGGCTTTTGTAATTAGAGCTGCAAAAAGTGCAGGTTTCTGAGAAATTGTGGATTTTGGGGTGTGAGATAAATGTACCCATTCAATAATTAATAATTTTGAAGTTTTTTGCACCACGGCTCCTGTTGGGAGTCCAAGAGTGTTACATATGATGAAAGCTAAGGGGGTGTTATCCTGAAAACGATCCACCCAAATTTGTGAAAGGGCCTCATTTACCTCTTTTAAAACTTGCTGATGTGTTTCATCTAATTTAATAACATCTGCAGGGTTTTTGCCCATTGTTAATGCAGAAAACAATGGAGCCAATTGAGGGGTTGTGAGCCCCATATATGGGCGTGCCCAATTAATGGAGCCCAAATATTGCTGTAACTGTACTAATGTGGGAGTGTGTGGCAAGTCCAATTTTGGCATTGCAGGTGCAGCATGAGAGGCCAAAAGCTTATGACCCAGATATGAAAAAGGTTGTGCTGTTTGAACCTTTTCTGGAGCTATGTGCAGGCCATTTTTATGGAGAAGATTAGTTAAAAATGGTAATGTTGCTAAAACCGTGCCTGGGGGCCCACATGCTGCCACCAAGATGTAAATTAAAAAGTGAGGATGTGCCGTCCGATACGGCTGCAAAGTTTTGTCTACAAAATATTGACACAAGGTGGAGCTGTTGAGCATTCCCTGAGGCAGGACTGTCCATTGAAAGCGAGAAGCAGGTTTGGAGTTGTTAAATTCTGGGACAGTAAAAGCAAACAGTTTGCGATCTTTTTCATGGAGTGGTATAGAAAAAAAGGCATCTTTTAAATCAATGATTATGAGATCTACCAGATTTCTTTTTTATAACAAACACTGGGGTAATGTAAGGGCTGTGGGATATCTCTTTCCTCTTTCTCTCTTCTCTCTCTGTCTCACTCATACTCTTTCTCTTTGTCTCTTTCAGTCTCTGTCACTCTTTTTTCTTTCTTCCTCTCTCCCACTCTTTTATCACTTTCTCTTCACTCTCTTTTCCATTCTTCAGTCACTTTCTCTGTTACTCCCTCAAACACACACACACACAAACACACTCATGCATGTACAAAAGCATTTTTCTCCATTCCAATTCAGATCCTATAAATCAATTGCTCTTTGAAACATCTGTGAAAAAGATTCAGGTGCTCAGGCATGAAAATATCATCAAAGCAACGAAAAGAAATCAGAAGAGCCAGTAAGAAAGGGAGAACTCCTTGAGACATGAAATTACAATGAGGAAAGACCAAAAGAGGCATTGTAGGGGGTAGAGGTAGCCAGGATGACTGGAAGAAAGTAAGAAGAGCCAGGCATTGGAGCATCTATAGATTCACTTGCCAAGAGATTGAAATAAGAAGGAAGATAAGAAGCAGCCTTTTTTGTGAGGCTGGCTTAGTTTGCCGACTATGAGTCAGGTTGGAAAGCAGGCAGAAGCTTCCTCTAAAGGGATGTGATGCCGGGGAGCTTCAAAGGCTGAGGGTGACAAAGGCATGCATATAAAGGAAGAGAAAGCCTTGGATTCAAAGTGTGAATTTAGTGAAGAGGTTTCCAAATATGGCAGGGGGGGGTCCGGTCCCCCCATCATGGCCTTTTCATGAACTTTTAAACATTCCATGACAATCTGCCAAGTAGAGAGTATTTTCGCTGGTGCCCTTAGGGGCTGGAGAAAATACTTCCCTAATTTTGCCCAAATGTTTGTTCGAATTGAGCCCTTCTCAGGATATGTGGGACAAATTTGATAAATGTACCTGAGAAAATTAGTAAGATCTTTTTTTGAAGGGATGGGGAGAAAGTTCCCATTGTTTTTTAAGATTAATATTGAGGATTTGGACAATTCTCTAAGTTCGAAAGGGTGTGCAACCTGAGGCTTAGAGAATTCTGCCCTCATTACTCACGAATCTGGGAGGATGCTCCGTCTGCGACGGCCGGTCCTGGTATGCAAGAGGCGTTCCTTCGCCGATGAGTAAGAGGACTCCAAATGGGACGGATTGATCAGCAATCACGTCGGAGGTCACCAGTTGCGGCTTTTTCACGCTTCTGATGGGCCGCTCATGCTTGTAGCCGAATGGGAAGAAAAACACCGGACAAATCCTTCTTGTGATGAGCTCTGGCCCCGAGCAATGCCCGGGAGGCTTTTTTATTAGTCCCAAACAAAGGAAAGGTGTATACAATATTACATCAACAGGCACATGACTAAATAATCCAATGATAAATATACAGCGTGGCAAAAAGCTTCATCTCTGGGCAAAAGAGTGAGGTAAGTGCAAGGGGGGCTGCTTCTTCCCCCGGCAGGAGAAGAGAGATAAGGAATAGGGAGGGGGGAGGGAGGAAAGTGAGCAGCTCCGCATTCCTATCTCTGAAATGCTAACTGCTAGATAGATGTTGGTACAGAAAGGCACACTAATTAATAGGAGGGCTTACGTATTGCTAGCAAGAATGTTTTTGTTAGTATCCATCTTTGGCCTATATTTTCCAGACAGCCTTAGCTTGTCCTATATACAGAAATAGCAATGGATCTCAACAGCTCTGTAGTATCTTCTTCTGGAAACAAGACTGTTCCCAAGAAGACACAGCATAGCCGGCATTGTTGATACGAAGTCCCAGTGCAGTTCCTCAAAACTACTTCCAAATGCCCTTATAGGTTTTTGATGCATTCAATATCAAAAATAATTGTTCTTTCTCAAAAAAATGCATTTGTTCTTTAAAATTAATTTCAAAGTCTTAATGTCAAAAATCCAGTATCCCAATGTTTCCTGAATCCTTAATCTGTTTAAAACTTTCTATACCCTTGTCTTGCTTTTGCTATTTATTTTAAATTCTTACAAGTTGTAAAGATGAATCTTCATTTTCTTATGTTAGGAAATGAAAGCACTCACCCAGTTTTTCCAGCCTTGTCATTTGAAGCTATTTAACTTCTTTAAAGCAAATCAATATGTAATTTCCAAAAATGGTCAGCAAGGGAAGGGCTAACAGTGTCCCTTGAAATGCTGCATTTGTTGCTCATATCTTTGTACTTTGTTGTTGGGTGACAAATTCCTTAAGTTCCTGGACTGCTTTCTCCTCATGAGAAACAATTTGTATGGAGCACAACGTACAGTTGTTGAGTGTTCTTGCATCCTCTGTTTATCCAATAGAGTCAATAGACCCAATCTACTCATTAGCCATCTACCATTTGCTGCAAACTTCATGGAAAGTTTTTCCCTGAAAGTCCTCCCATGACCATTCATAATATGGATAAGTCATTCCTAACTACTACAGATATTGTGTTTCTCCTTTTATCATGGCACAATTTATGCAGTAGATTAAATTTGATATGCTCTAGTGCCTTTTTCATTGGTTGTAATGAAACACACATAAAAAGAGCAGAGCTTCAGTTTTATGATCAACCCTGGGACTTGTTGACACACACCCCTTCCAGGGACACCCCTGTATTATTGATCAGGCCACTTTAGACTTCTGATTGCATCCCTTCCTCCAATCCTTGGGCATGGCCAAATGTGATCATTCTGATCTGGGCTGCAGGAGGGATCAGATTGCTGGCTTCTACTGCGAATTTTGACCCCGTAATGCCTGACCAGCTATTTCCAGGCTACTTCTGAGCATTTCTTTCATGCTTTTCAAAAAAGTAAAGAACACCATCTCGTAATCAGGCAACTGGATTGGTGACTCTGCCAATATTCTTTCTTAAGCTTGACATGTAAAAAGAAAAATAATAACAACAGGCTAGAAAAAGGAGGCAGCATCAGGATAGCTGTAGTCATTGGCTTTAAAATAGTGGACACAAAAAGGCAATCAACACTCCACCCTTTTTTAATATGCATCACACACTTTATACATAATGTAAAGGTGGTGGGGCCCAGTCATGCTCCACACACCCATTTTAAGTTCAGTGAATCCCCACTGCAGCCACAGTTAGCACAGCAGTTTATGCCACTTTATTCTTTTTCTGCCAACTCAGGGCCTGAGAACAGCATATTAACTCAGCCATGAGAAATAGCCTGGCTTATTGCTGTCTTATTATCTGATCATACAGTTCAGGGGGCATTCAGGTCACCAAATCTAAATCTCTGATCAGTGCAGGAATTCACAACAGATAGCTGGTCGGCCTTTGCTTGAACACATCCACTGAAACACTAACAACATTAGGACGTTTTCCTCATATTAAATTGGCATCTGCTTTTTTGCAATTTCAGATCATTATTCTGTGCCCTACATTCTGGGCTAAAAGTTTCCATTTCTTCTGCATGACATCCTTTCAGGTATGGAAAAAGTACATTCATATCCTGCTCAATTTTGTCTTCTCAGTTCCTTCCAGATTTCTTCCTAGATTTCTGCTCATCCTCCTAATCTTTCTCTGCATCTATTCAACTTTTGGGGGAATCTTCCTGAAAACAGGGTATCCAGACTGGAACACCTATCCTGAGGTGATTTCTGACCTATGCAAAATATTGTTTCCCATAATTTGGAAAGAGCACTTGTTCCTCTATAACTCAACATTGTGTTTGCCTTTTTCCAGAGCCACAACACTGCTAACTCATATTCAGACCGTGTTCAATCACAATGCCGTTTTTTTCCCCATATTTAGTATTTCTAAGCCAGCCACCCACCCAGTACCTGTGCTTTTAAATAACATAGCATTCATCTCTGTTAAAATTTCTGATATTTTTTTAAAATCCCACACCAGTAATTTAGCAAAGCATTTTCATTTCATTTCTGTCTTCTAACATATTATTTATCCTGTCCAATTCGGGTGGTAGGACAATACAATCCATTTGTATTGCGTAGGCAACAAATCAGAAATTAGTTGGAGGCTTAACCCACCTCCCTAATAACTCTGAATGGAACTATAAAAGCAGTGCCTGTTTTTCACCAGTTGTGTCATACTTTAAATGGGATCACAGGGGGGACTGGATTTCTTCTATTGAAGTCTGTCTTTTAAAGTGTGCTCTCAGGCCCTACCAAAATCTGTGGATTTATCTCTATCCCTTGCCATCAAAACTACTTTTCTGTTGTGACTCAGCAGAAGTTTGCTGTGAGTTGAGTCGGGATGCAGGAATAACAATGCAGCTGGGGATCGCTAGTGTGGTCTTCTGGAGATAAAAGGACTGATGGTGCCACACCCTGGTTGCAGAAGTCAACGTTCGTCGTTCGTTCATGGTTCATCGTTCATGGTTTGTTTGTGAGAGACACTTGGAGAAGTGATTTGCTTTCTTTCTGTACACCTGGTTTGGCCGTAAGAGATCTTTGTTTTGCATTCTGTTATCTTCTTGCCAGAGATTTTATTTATGTTTATTTTGGGCTCGCAGCCAGCGGAAGCCAGGACTGATAAAGTTATTTCCTTTTAAGTCTGTCTGCCTGTCGTCTTTGAATGAGCGAAGAAGGGGGGACAGAACACTTTTCTATCTCAATTCATTCTCATTCCACGTTGTTCAAGTACATAGGGACCTGTATGAAGCATGGAGGGAGGGACTAAGTGAAGGAAGAAACATTTCTATTATTGGTTTGTACTTTGTTTCCATTGCATAGTTGGAGTGAGTAAGAAAAGGAAAGCTCAAAGCACAGGTGAGCAGCTATTGCAAGCTTGCTTTCTATATTTCATCTTGTCCTTGAGGAATATATATCAATCAAAATAGCTTTCATTTGCTCCCATGACTCTATGCTCTATGACTACAGCAGTGGTTCAATGGCAGCTGAATAAACCTAAACCAGGAACCAAAGAGATTAGGTTACATAATTTTTATTTATTTATTTAGAAGGATATCAAAGTTGTTTCTTATCATTTCTCAGGTACACTGCGCTCAGGAATAAATTAAGCCCACAATTCCACCAGAGGACTCTCTTTTTTTTCCCCTTGGCTAATTTTCTCTTTATATGTTTTCACTCTATTATTAGGAAAATAACAAGGAAAGCAAGATAATTCAGTATTCTGCAGCCGCTGTTGCTAACATATATAGTCCAAGAGGGCCATCTATTGGACTCTCAAGACTATGACAAGACAAAGTCAAAAGATCATTAACCTTTTAAAGTTTTTTTTGCATAGTCACATCCTAATGATTGACAAATATAGTGACAGGTGCTGTTTAGTAAGGATTCTGCAGAAATCAAAGCTGTGCAAATAGTCCTCCTGTGCAAATTATGTTCTACTGGTTCGGTTCACACAGAATATTAAGCTATAAAGAATGCCCTGCCAAATACAATGGTTGGATGTAATTGTATGTAAGAAAAACCTTGAGAGACTTGGCCAAGAGATGCCACAAAGGGATGGTTAAATAAGAGACAGCATAGCTTGCAGCTGGATAGAAGGTGATACAGGAGGCTCAGAAGAGATCCTTCCTAGTTTCTCACACTGTAAAGCAGATAGGGAGGTGAGGATTGTACTTGCAGACTTGCAAGTTTCTGCCAATGCAGCTTCATATAATCTCATTATGGTTCCTATTTGGTTTACCAAATAAGTCACATTTAGGTGGCATCTCATTGACTGTGTGCAGCCATCCAGCATGAAGATTCTATGTTCAAAATTCAGCAATAAAAAAGAATAAATTCCAATAGCAGGGGATCAGCATCGTAGTTAGAAGGAACCTTGGAGATCTTCTAATCCAACCCTCTGCTCAAGCAGGAGACCCTATACCATTTTCAAACAAATGGATGTCCAGTGTCTTCTTATAAGCCTCCAGTGATAAGGCACCCACAACCCCTGAAAGCAAGCCACAGCACTGGTTGTTTGTTCTCACTGCCAGGAAAGTTATCCTTATTTATATATTGTTTCTCTCCTTGGTTAGTTTCCGCCCATTGTTTCTTGTTTTGCCTTCTGGTGCTTTAGAAAATAAGTTGACTCCCTCTTCTTTGTGGCAGCCCCTCAAATATTGAAACACTGCTACCATGTCACCCCTGGTCCTTCTTTTCACTAGATTAGACATACCCAATTTGCAACTGCAACTCACTAACACTCCCTTTCTTAACCTGCCCAAAAAGAAGAACAACAATTGGTTTTCTCCCTTCAGGTTACACAAATCCATTAACAGCTGGTTTTGGCACCTGGAATTCTTTTAACAGCTCCATGAAACCCAAGGCATCAATAGGTGGAACTTCTCATAGCACTATACCTCAGTGCCAGAAATTTCTGTCCAATTCATCCAATGATTTTATACCCTTATTAGAAATGCACATTGTTGCAATATATTGTCACAAGATGATAGGCAGGACCTGGGAAGAAGATAATGAGGATACAATATTAGGGGTGCAATATGCCTTCCTTCCAAACTCAGGAAGCAAAGATAGAGGAACTGAAATTATTGTTTCATTCAACTTACGGAACATTCAGACAATTTTGAACAACATTCAGAACGTAACAATAGATTACAGCATATCATGGCTTTCGGATTTTCGTAACTTTAAGGTCCTTTCCCACATCGACCAACAGATCCAACCCATCATAGATTGCTCTGCTTTTTTGAAAAAAGAGATAAAGAATCTGTACTCTTCCAGAGGTAGCTATATTAAAATTCATAGCATCTTTCACCTTTTGCCATGCTGGTTGGACTTGGAGATGGGGATAATGAATAATGGAGATAATGGAGGTGGAGCAATTCTTGGAAGGCTCTTTAGAGCATTCACTGGGTTTGTACATATTGCAGAAAAGGTCAAGTCGACTACAGCCTTTTATAACCTAAATTGAAACTGTGTCCTAAAATGCACCCAATTCTTCCATGTGGTTGCATGTTGAAAGGGCAAATGAAAACAGGAAGTTAGTACAAAGAAATGTATCCACCACACACAAGGAAGCATTTCGCTAAGGAACATCTTGTAAGCTTTTAAGTAACCACCAAACGAATGTTCAACACCATTAGACGGGGAAATTAAAACAAATAAACAGACTATCACAAAACAGAGATTTCCCCCTCCACTGTATAAATACTGTTTATAGAACACAGATACCTAGGAACATTTTCTTTTCTGGCTACAGAGTTCCTTGGCTTCCTTGTCATAATCCTATTGCATAAGTATATGGCCATAACATGGAAGGAATAAGCAGGGGCATTAGTTAGAGCTCTCTTGCCTCACAGACAAAACTCTTCAGATACTCCCCATCTAATGGTGCGAGGTGAGCCTCACCCCCAACTATCCAGGTTGATGAGGGAGGCAGAAGGGAGAGGGTTTCATAGACACTTCTTTCTTGTCAAAGGGCAGCCAGAAGCAAGTGCTGGAAAAGCCACCAGAGTCTCTGAGGGTTTCATTTTAAGGCACAGTCTAGCCTCATCTCACCTCAAGGGACCCAAAGCAAGAAGAGCGGGAGCTGTTCTGTTTTGACCATCACTCTGTTCAGGTGCCTAGAACAGGTGCACAATAGCTGGTCTCAGGAGTCAGGTAAGAATGGCAACAGCAACCTGTAGCAAATATGAAGCTTTCTCTTGCGGTCAAACACTGCTAGCAATTTAGGAGTATCAGTACAGTTTCTATCTACTGTACAATCCATGTTCTTCGAGCAAATTAGGTTCCATTATGGAAAGAAATCTGGTGCTACACCTGAACATGGTCAGTTCTGTTTTTGTTTTGGGACTGCTGTAATTACTGGCCCCCAAACCCTTCTTCACCATAGAGGCATACTAAGACTGAGTAGGCCCTTATGTTCAAATAAGTGTGCTTAAGACCAGATTCAAGGACACAGAAAGTTGCAAGTTAATTCTCCTGGCAGCTAAAAAGCATTAAGGCTGTCTTAACATTTAATGTTTATTATTATAAATTTCCCATTCATTACACATTAATTGCCTAATAAAAAATTTAAAACTGTGTCAATGTTTGCTCTGCATGTATTAAGACTGAAGAATAAGACAAATGAAGCATTAAGGCAACACTGAGGTAAAAAGCAATAGAGAAAATTGCTATTTCGTTTTCCCTCTGCCCAAAAGGGACATTAGATTTCTGGCACTGAACACAGTCCCATTGTCTTTGCAATTAAGAGTTTAACTTGAAGTTTATGTGGCAATTGGCAAAAGAAATGTATAAACCTGTGACTCTGATTTGATTTCTCACTTAGCCATTTCAGACTATAAAGTGGGGGAAAGTGTACAATTGCATAATTTGTACATTACCAATTTAGCTCTAAGTGCATCTGTTTGGGATGTTTCCGTTCTTCTCTATGGTACAGTCTTCCAATTTATGAGTAGGGTTCTTTCTTTCTCATATTAATATTCTTTTTCATTTTCCCTTCATCCCTTACCCCTTGATGTACTCTCTCACCACTAATTCTTGTGTATCATAATGTTCTTCTATGTTCTTTTGACTTACTCCAAATATTTCTACAAAAATTTCTTGTCTTCTTTTCTAAAACAGTGATTAACACCATACTCAACTCCTAGAAATGAGTTCTATATTTTGAGAAATATGCCCTTTTATATTTGCATAATCTACTACCAGTTTCACTGGATGACTCTTTTCTGAGTACATGTTCTTCTGCTTTTTTTGGAATGTATAGTGCATAAATCTCTTTCAGACAATGGACAAGAAACTTCAGATGATCCATAAATAAAGAAATACATAAGTAATATTTTAATTGAGATGTGCCAATATGATTTAATTGCCACTCTGCATTAGCCAGCAATTCACTCCAGGTAATATAATAAATATGCAGACACTCCAATTATACACAAAGTTATTTGAAAGGGGAACCTCCAGCTTCTAATGGGACACAGTTCACCATAAAAATGCTTAAAGAATCATCCTGAAATATTCTGATGATGTAATTTTCATCCTTAATGTTCCCCTCCCTTTTTTGATTCAATTAACCAAGAACATTTTTTTAATTTAAATCAAATTAATTTTAATTAATGGATATTTTTTCAAGCATTACATTTGTTCACCATTTCATCTTTATAATGCCAAATTCTCTTCTTTCTTTAGACAAATTGCTATCCTAGCAAGAATACAAGTCATAGACATCTCCTCAAACCTTTTTGTTTAATAAAATTAAACATAAGTGTCATCAACTCATTGTTGATTGTTAGTGATCATAGAGAAAGCATTTTTTTCATATGATCTGTTCTTAATCTGGCATTTCAGGTCTTTTAACAGTGCACTTATTGCCACTGTAACTGAGTCTATCCATCTTGTTGTGGTTTGTCCTCTACTTTTCTTTACTTTCCCCCTTTCCCAGCATTAGAATCTTCTAAAAAGAGCAAGGTCTTCTGCATCCATAATAGGATAATTTGAGCCTGGTCATTTGGACCTCAAGTGATAACTCTGGGTTGATTTGTTTGAGGATCCATTTTTTTTAGTTTTCTTGGCTTGCTATAATATTCTCAGGAGTCTTCTTCAAACCCCAAAGTTCAAAATCATTAATTCTCTTCCTATCTTACTTCTTCAAAGTTCAACTTTCATTTCCATAGTTACAGGGAGTATCATATTTGCATAATTCTGATCTTTTTATGTGTAGACACATCATGTCATCTGAATATCTTTTCTAAGGCCATCATGGCTGTTCTACCAATGCTAGCTTGCAGTGTATTTTTAATAGCTTGTTCTTTTCCTGTTAGTGGTTGACTGGTTGTTGTACTTGTTATTGTTAGTCTGATCTTTATTTTTCATTTTAGTCCCATTTTTTCTCTGTATTCTTTTACTTTTATTATTCAGAGAAACAGAACATTTTCATTTTTCATAAGTTTCTTATGAGGGCAATGAGATGTTCTGGGATTCCAATTTTTTGAGCACATTCCAAAGATTGGTGTGATTCATATAATCAAAAGCTTTTCTATAATCAATGAAGCACACACTGATTTTTCTTTTTAGTATTCTTTGGCTTTCTCAATTATCCAATGTCTCATGTTCCTCAACTTTATCTAAAAACCAACTTGAACATCTGACATCTCTGACATTTTTCCATGTAGAATTATTTTTCTAGCGTATAAAATTAAGAATCATTTACAATTATTTGCCAACTCTGCAAATCTCCTTTTTGGTATTGGAATGCAAGTGGTATGTGGCTCAAGAGCAGTACAGTAACTGTGAAAAGGATCTAAGAGTCCTAGTGGACAGCCAATTAAATATGAACCAGAAATGTGCTGCAGCTGCCAAAAACACCAATGCAATCCTAGATTAAATCAACCAAGGGAGTTTTCGCTATTGCAATGGAAACAAAGAAGAAGGAGAAATCTACTGCTTGGTTTAGCCATGAAAGGATAGGTACCTTTTTAGGAGAAGCTTAAAGAGGAGAGTGGAATATTTCTACTAAGAAGCTGATGGTTCAATTGCTTTATCATAATTATGAGCTCTTATAACCTTGAGGATGGTAAATTGAACTGATGTACATGCATAATTACATTATAAGATAGGTTGAATTATTTTGGTATCCATTGTTCTATTTGCATTAGTGCAGGGTTGTAACTTAAGATGTAATTTCTAATTTGCTAATTGCTGCAAATTAGTTGTCCATGACTTTTTTCCTAATAAAAAAAACCTTCTAATATTAGTCTTTCACTTACAAGAGATAATTTTGATTGCCTTTCACAGATTAGTCTGTGAAAGAATGCCAAATATCATTCAACATATATTCTCTTTTAGAAACACAACAAATGTAATTCAGTTTTCTCTGATGTAAGCAGCAGGATATTTCTAGGGCAGCAAGAGCAATAGATTGTATTGTGCAGGTTACACTGTGCTCCAGTCAAAGGGATGAATCAGGAGGAACACAGCCAATAGCCCTTAGCATCTCCACATTTAGAAGTAATGGCTTTTCAACTTGCAGGTACCAGGAGGGAAGCAAAGAGCTACTATGATCATCCAAAGGAAACAGATTGCTGGGCTAACAAACAAGCAACCTGACAAAATATGCTGTGTCGATTGAGCTTACCATGTTACAATACTGAAGACATAAAAGATGCAATTTATAGTTTATTTCTTATATCTAAAGTCCTCCATGTAGAAACATGAGCAAATAGAATAGCTTCAGCAATATTTCCAGCTGGACAGTTCCTAGTGCTAGTAGTCAAAATGACATCATGCTGGGCAGGGAATTCTGGGAGGTGAATCTCTTCAAGTTAGCACGGTTGGGAAACATTGCTTTAGAACATATGAAATGTATCTCAGTGTTGACCAGTATTTGCAACAAAATAAAGTCAACTGAAGCAAAAACAGTAGACTGTATTGTTGGAGATTCTTCATTAAGGAGGGGGAAAAAAGAATTAATAGCAAAACCTGAGTCAGAATTTAACACCATAATCACACTTGTGAAACTCTATTGCACAATACAAGTATTTGTTGGAAGAACAGGGCAGGATAAAGGGGGATGCATTTTTATTCCAAAAAGTTCCATTTTGGATTAGATGTGTAGAGGTCAATTGACTCCAGTTCTGCAACAAATGTTCACATTCAGATTCCATTGGTAAATCAAAATCCATAGTAATGTTACAAAGTTGCCTTAAACAGTGTGCAATAGACAATCAGACAAAAGATCCCTAATGCAGCCCATAATTGCAGGATGAAAGTAAATTCTGAAATTCAATCTACATTATACTACAATTGAGAATGATCACATCCAAGAACTCTTTGGAAGACTTTCTATGTCTTATTACACAAAACTATGTCCACATATACTCATTTATTAAATCCTCCAAAAAAGATGAATCCCCAGTATTTGTTTTTACCATCCACTAGCAACTACAGAGAAGCCCATTCTCCCAATCGTTGTTGACATTTTTCTAGCTGTTGGCATTAATAAGAGAAACAAAGATTCCCAAAATATTTAGTGGGTAAAGACAGGCAAAGCTTTCTGACCCTAATGGACCATTACAGGAGAATGAGTGTAAAACTCATTATATTTTATTCTTCTTAAAATACAGCCAACTTGGGTTTTAAAATTAATTAAATTAGATTGCCTCTGGTGATTTTACTTGAAAAATATCACACTAATTCAAGAGAAGATATATTACAAAGAAAATGTGAACCAGTCATCTCAGGGTTATTTAGATTCACATAAATTCCTACTGAATATGAGTTTCAGGTTGGTGAATACCAACATGCGCATTGAATATATATTTAGAAGAGATTTCTGATACCAGGCTGGATCCAGGCGGTCATTACCGCCTCCCTTCGGGAGGGGCACTTCCCCGCCACACTTAAAGCGGCGGTGGTGAGACCCCTCCTGAAGAAACCATCCTTGGATCCAGCCGTTCTTAATAACTACCGTCCAGTCTCCAACCTTCCCTTTGTTGGGAAGGTTGTTGAGAAGGTGGTGGCCTTCCAGCTTCAGCGTACCTTGGAGGAAGCTAGCTATCTTGACCCCTTCCAGTCCGGCTTCAGGCCCGGTTACAGCACAGAAACCGCTTTGGTCGCATTGACCGATGATCTCTGGAGAGCCAGAGATGGAGGCCATGCGTCCATCCTGGTTCTCCTTGACCTCTCGGCGGCTTTCGATACCATCGACCATGGTATCCTTCTGCGACGACTGCGGGAGGTGGGAGTGGGAGGCACTGTTTTGCAGTGGTTCTCCTCCTACCTCTCGGACAGGTCGCAGTTGGTGTTGGTGGGGGGGCAGAGATCGTCCCCGAGGCCCCTAACTTATGGGGTGCCACAGGGTTCGGTCTTATCCCCCCTACTATTCAACATATACATGAAACCACTGGGTGAGATCATTCGGAGGCACGGGATAAAATACCATCAATACGCAGACGATACACAGTTGTATCTGTCCGCCCCGTGCCAACTCAATGAAGCGGTGGATGTGATGAACCGGGGTCTTGAGGCCGTTAAGGACTGGATGAGAGCTAACAAACTGGTACTCAACCCAGACAAGACCGAGTGGCTGTTGTGTTTTCCTCCCAACAATTTGGCCAACGTTCCATCACTCAGGCTGGGGGGGTCAAAATTTATACCCCTCAGACAGGGTTCGCAACTTGGGAGTCCTCCTGGACCCACAGCTGACTTTTGACCATCATTTGTCAGCTGTGACCAGGGGGGCATTTGCCCAGGTTCGCCTGGTACGCCAGTTGCGGCCGTACCTGAATCGGGAGGCCCTCACAACAGTCACTCGAGCCCTTGTGATCTCCAGGCTGGAATACTGCAATGTGCTCTACATGGGGCTGCCCTTGAAGAGCATCCGGTGACTTCAGCTAGTCCAGAATGTGGCCGCGCGAGTGATCGTGGGCGCACCACGGTTCGCCCACATAACACCGATCCTCCGTGAGCTGCGCTGGCTACCTGTTGATCTCCGGGTGCGCTTCAAGGTGCTACTCACCATTCATAAAGCCCTCCATGGTAGTGGATCTGACTATTTGAGAGACCGCCTTCTGCCAATTACCTCCCTTCGTCCCATCAGATCGCATAGAGTAGGCCTCCTCCGAATTCCATCCGCCAGTCAGTGCCGACTGGCGACTACGCGGAGGAGAGCCTTCTCAGTTGCAGCTCCGACGCTTTGGAACGATCTCCCCGTGGAGATTCGCACCCTCACCACCGTCCAGACCTTCCGCACAGCCCTCAAGATCTGGCTATCCCGTCAGGCCTGGGGATAAGACCCTAACCTCGCCCCACCCGAATGCTGAATGAATGTTGTGTTTTACTGGTTTATTTTTTTTATTCACACTTTTTTTTTTCTTGTGTTTTGTCTTGCACCCCCTTCCTATTTATTGTAAGCCGGCCTGAGTCCCCGCAGGGAAAAGGGCAGCCTATAAATGTCATTAAAATGAAAATGAAAATGAAAAAACCAAATCTCTGTTCTTCACTGTGTTTTCTTAACCGAATTCTCTTGCCCCACTCCTTTTACACTTGCTTTTTTTTCTTAATTACACAAATTCTTTCCAGCAAAGAACTTATAAGGATGCTTGCAACTTTAAAAGTTTCAGGGATTCGTTGGAAATTTCTCAAATACTGGTTTCTGGAATTATTGTGCTCAAATCTCAGGGTAAAGATGCAATTGTTCTGCAAGAAGAATTCAAAAGTTTTGATAAATCTGGCTTTATCTGACTGATCAATCTCTTGTAGGACTTCTGGTCCACATGAATTCATAGTCCATTGCCAGAAAAATACTAACTGAAAACATATTCACCTGAGTATGGGACATGTCAATAAATTCGCAGATAAAAACATCTTTAGCTAAGTGGTTTCTCATTATACAATACCATTTCATTTTGCACTGAAACTGATCCTTCATTTGAACATAGCCTGCTTGACAATTAGATTTTCATCATCATCAACAACAATAAAAACAAGAAAGAATTTGAGCAAAAATGCCTTTAAACTATACTTTGCTGTCAAACAGCTTCCAAGTCCACATTTTGGACAGAGGGGACTGCTGGTTTGAAAGAGGGGTCAAAAAGGCCATCTATGTCAAAATTGAATAGCCCTCTCTCAACAGAGGAAAAGGGATACAACATCATCTATCTCCAGTCTACAACACAGTACTTTCAGGAGTTCCAAGAAGGCTCCACACCCATTTGCGCTACTCATGTGACCTGAGGACACAGATAAATCTTCAGGCAGCCTCAATGACTCTTTAAAAGAAAGTTATCTGACCAGTTATCTGCAAGGAGTATAAATCCTTCCATTCCCTACCATCCAGTCAGAACTGAAGAAGCTTCTATGATGAGAAGCAAAATGTCTTCTAAGAAAAACAAGAAA
Organism: Thamnophis sirtalis; assembly: GCF_051295495.1. Lineage (NCBI taxonomy): Eukaryota > Metazoa > Chordata > Lepidosauria > Squamata > Natricidae > Thamnophis > Thamnophis sirtalis. The sequence goes on from NW_028261383.1 coordinate 111,441,063, forward strand.
GTCCACTTGCCTCTCAAAAAAGCACCTTTGGGACAACCAAATGACTAGCTAGTGGGATAAACAAAATGTTAAAATATATAAAGTACATAACTTGAAAATTCAGTTAGAAGACCGCTCAAGGCAAACTAAGAGGAAAAGACTACATCCAAACTGCTATGCACAGCTACTTCCAGAGGTGAAATTTACAATGGCAGAGTGATGAGCAAAGGCTGATGTTGTCCATTTCTGCTCTCAGAAAAAAGTTGCCGTCTTACTTTAACATCTACAAAACTTGATGGTGTAATTTATGGAACAACTTGCCTTCGGCAGTTGTGGGAGCTTCGTCACTGGAAGCTTTCAAGAAGAGACTGGACTGCCATTTGTGAGAAATGGTGTAGGGTCTCCTGCTTGGGTGGAGGTTTGGACTAGATGACTACAAGGTCCCTTCCAACTGTGTTAATCTGTAACTGTAATTTGGCTCTTACTTAACAGCCTTCTGTTCCACAAATGAGGTACCTCATAAATACAGAGGGTGTCAATGCATACAGAGAAACTTTGCAGGGATTGCTTGGCCTGAACAAGCAAACTGCAACCAGAAAAAAAGGGCAACAGGACAGTCACAAAACATACAAAAGGCAGTGACTACTGGCACTTTGTATTAAAAAGCTAATATATTGTAGCTAGATTAATTGAATCATGTATCTTGAATCCAAAGGGAACAAACTCCATCATCTGGCATACTGCAAAACAAAGGCCAAAGAATTTAATCTATACAAAGCAATATGTTCCTTTCCCAGGGGAATATATTCCATTCTGTTGACAACTTACACAGGCCTGAACGGTACCCTACTACAAAACAGTCTAGCTCCACAGTTCTACTCACAATGATGCAATTGCCTGCAGACCTTTAGAAAGGGACCCTGGGAGTTAAGGAAAGATCGACATGGTATTTCTCTCATGTTTTAATCAAAAAGAACTATAGACATCAGCAAGGTAAGTTGAAGTCAGAAAGGGTGAGAAGAATTTAAGACAAAATACAAAGGAGATCCAGCAAGAGAATAAGGTGATAGAAAGTAACCAAAATCATAAAATGGTTGGCAAGCAATCTATTAGAAATAAATGCAGTCTGATGCCAGGTGTTAGCCACTTGATAAAATATTCTACAGTTCATTATGCTGACAGTATTGAAAACTGCAATAGAGTGAATAATTACATAATTTATTTAAGAAAGGCATTTTAAATGTCAACCTATTGGTTCTGTTTTCTTTTCTATTGTTGGGCAGCATTTTTAATATTTATATTACCTTTAAGTCTCTTTTGATTGTTCTTCATGCTTCTAATAAAATATAGGGATTACTTTTTTAACTGTAATTGTTACTCAGAAGGCTGTAATTGACTATTTATCAAAGGGTTTGTGCAAATAAATATGATTGCAATTACTAGTAATTAATAAAATGTCTAGAGGAGGGTATGTATGAATCTCACTTCATATCATGTCATCCTGCAGTTACCATCAGTTGATGAAAAAAATGTTGCCATTATCTGTCCTTTAGTTTCAGTTCTTGTAAGTTTGTAAGACTGAAAAGCTTGGCTTTGACTGTCCTCCAAAGATTAGTATTATTGATCATCAAAATGGAATGTTTCTTTTGTATAAGTGTTGGGTGAGACAATATGTTTGCTGGTTTGTTTGTTAGATTTGTATCAGAGGTGGGTTCCTACCAGTTCGCACCAGTTCGGTAGAACCGGTTTGTCAAATCTACCGGTTAGAAGAGGTTCCACCAGTGGACCCGGAAAGCAGGCCACACCTACAGAAGAGGTTCCAAAAAATTTTGAAACCCACCACTGATTTGTATATACTACGCATCTCCCCAAGGCAACTCAAAGCAGCTTACAGTCATACAATTAAAATGCTACATAAAACAATAAAATGTTATAACAATAAATAAGAACATAAAAACTTTAGTTAAAATTCAATTAATCATGAGGGGAGCAAAGTGCACATGGGGAGGAAGTGTGGGGTTTAACTAATCCCAATAAAGGAGATATTTGTAGCTCAGTGTTGAAATCAGCCATCTTGGTGCTCTCTGAGCTTGATAGTTTTCTTGCAGGTCTTCAAACCTAAGGTGACCAGATTTTCAGATTGGTAAAAAGGGACACCTTTGACCGGGGGGGGGGGAGTGTTGATTAAAAATTTTATACGGAGCAACAAAAATTTTCATACAACGCAAAATTAGTATTGTAATATTTTTTTATTTCAACATAACTACAATTTACAAATATAAATTGTAACTGTTGCCAAACATCAAAATTTTGATCACGTGACCATGAGGATGCTGCAATGGTCGCTAAGTGTGAAAATGATCGCTAAGTGTGAAAATGGTCATCAGTCACTTTTTTCAATGCCATTGTAACTTTGGTCACTATACCACCTTTCTGGCCACAGTTCTTAAGTGAATAACTGCAGCTGATAAGTTAGTAACATAAGTGAATCTGGTTTCCCCATTTGACTTTGTCAAAAGGTGATTATATGACCCCAGGACACTGAAACCATCATAAATATGAAACTGTTGCCAAACATCAAAATTTTGATCACGTGACCATGAGGATGCTGCAATGGTCACTGTGTGAAAATGGTCGCTAAGTGTGAAAAATGGTCATCAGTCACTTTTTTCAATGCCATTGTAACTTTGGTCACTAAGCCCAATATACCACCTTTCTTACCACAGTTCTTAAATGAATAACTGCAGCTGGTATTTTGTATTTTGGATAGAATCTTTTTTTAAATAGTCTAAGACAATTTAAAAAAAGAATCCACACAGAATAAATTGAAGTAAAACATTTCAAACTATTCTTTCTATGCACAATATATTTCAAAGTATTGTGCATAGAATTTTTAAACATGGTTTCACTTCAATTTATTTTGGATAGAATCTTTTTTTAAATAGTCTAAGACAATTTAAAAAAAGAATCCACACAGAATTTTAAAAAATCCTATCCACAATAAATAAAATATTATTTTAAAATACATTAAAAAAATAAAAGAAAAAAACCCAGCTCACTTACCAGCAGGCTTGCACTCCAAGTAAACCCAAAATGATGTAGATGTTAATACAAAGAACTGAGCAAATTGAAATGGTGAAATTAGTCAGGGAAATATTTTTCAAAGAAACTTTGCCACCATTTTGGAGCAGACCTCCAACCTCTGTGCCCCTCCCCTCTGGAAAATCCAGGAAGTAACAGTCGCTTCCCTCTCTAGCCACATGTTTCCTGGAGCTCTATGGTACTTGGTCATTTTTTTCTTATAAAAGTGAGTAAAAGGGGCATGGGGGGGTGTCCGTTTTGTTGCCTTAATGTTTTAATATCTTCAATGAAATTACTGAGACAGAGACAGAGAGGGATTAGACAGGGTGTCTTTTGTCTTGCCCCGGTTAGGATTTCTTAAGCAAATCCACTGGGCTTTCAACACAAAGCCAGAAAATCGGGACTTTTTTAAAACGGCCCGGGACATGGGAAAAATTGTTATAAAGCGTGATTATCCCGCTGAAATCGGGACGTCTAGTCACCTTATTCAAACCATTTCAGAAGTTGGGTGAGTGTAGATCAGAGGTGGTATTCAGCAGGTTCTGACCAGTTCTGGAGAACCTGTAGCAGAAATTTTGAGTAGTTTGGAGATCTGGTAAATACCACCTCTGATTGGCCATTTCCCCATCTATTCTCTACCTCCCAAGTCCCAGCTGATTGGGAGGGAATGGAGATTTTACAGTATCCTTCCCCTTCCATGCCCAGCAAGCCATGCCACACCCACCAAGCCACACCCACAGAACCGGTAGTAAAAAAAATGACTCCCACCACTGGTGAGATCCCACCTTTAGATCAAAGGATGGCTGCACAGTAGAAAAGGCTCTTCTTGCCCCCACCAATCAAAATTTCTTGAAAGACAAGGTCTACAGCATACTTCTTCTGCTGGCATAGGTGGGGTGGGTTCATCCTATTGGGATGAGCCGGTTCTTCAGATAACCTAGATCCATGCCATATGAAGAATATCTGACTGTAACATTTATACCAGTCATTCCTTGATGTTACAAGAATCAAGGGATTCACTGTGATGCCAGGTTTTTCTGTTGTTTTTTCTCTATTAACATTTTTATTGAGTTATAAAGTATTCTAAAATACAAAATACAAAGTAAATAGAAAAGCAATGCGGGCGAAGAGAAGTGAGGAAAGATAAGAAAAAAAAGAAAAAGAAGCATTGACTTCCAACTCTCTCTGTTACAATAAAATAAGGCATTAACATCAAATCACAACTTTTTTGTTTTTTCATAATAATATGAACAAGACATTTCTATAAAGATCTATCAGTCCAATCGGTAAATCCCAAAGTCAGAGTTTCATTCTTTTCCACATCAAGCATGAAGTTCAGAAGCGGTTTCCATGTGGAAACAAAGGTGCTTTTCGATTTCTTTAATCAAAGTGGTCAATTTTGCCATTTCAGCCAACTCTATCAGCTTCTGCAACCATTCATCCATGGTAGGAATCGAAGCGTCTTTCCATTTTTGTGCATAAAATAGTCTTGCTGCTGTCAATAACAAAGTTTTTTCTAGTTCTTTTTCCATTAAGCCAAAAAGAAAAGTTATGGTTTCATTTTTATCTCCTTTTTCAAAATTTTCTGCATTAAAATATGAATAATGCTCCAAAAAAAATTTTTGTTTTATCATATGTTCACCATACATGATAAAAAGCCCCCTCTTTACTTTTATATTTCCAACAGATTTTGCTATTGTTTTGATTATTGCTTTTATTAGTTTTGGTTTTTACCCTGCTTGTATGATTTCATTCTTGTTTGTGATGTGACCAGAATCTGGATGGCTATGCAAACATTTTAAATAAAGAAATAAATTATTGTGCTCAACAACAAGTAGACCAGGCCTTCTCTGTACTTCTTTCCAGTTCCTTAATAGTAATATTTCCAATCTAGTTCTAGAAAGGATGACGGTTTAGAATGGATATATCAGCCATCATTCTAAGCCCTTGTCATAGATATGTAGTAGAAAAATAATTTTGGAAAATTTAAAAAAAAAGGAAAATGGATTCAGGCTACTTTCAAACTCGTTATTGTTGTTGTTGTCAGTTTATCCCCCAATACCAAGTGTGGTCCTACCAGTTCATTTTTAGTGATACATCTGCTTAAAGGAAGACAAAAATCTTATTACATTCATATTTCTCTCAGATGTAAAGGAATGAATGCCTTCCTTCATTTAAAGAAGTGTTTCTCAAGCTTGGCAACTTAAAGAAGTATGGACTTCAACTCCCAGAATTCCCCAGCTAGCCATGCTGGCTAGGAAATTCTATGAGTTGAAATTCACATACTGTATGTTAAAGTTGCCAAGCTTGAGAAATGATGATATATAGCCTGTCAGTTTCCAGAACAATATTGGAATGTATCCAATATTTTCCACAATAAAATCCATATTAAAGAAGCAACATTTCTATGTAGGAAATATATGTTATATTTATTTATTTTTAGCTTGGCAGGGAGAATTAACTACATAAATTAATGAAGATAACAGCATAATTCTCTGAGTTTGGATATTAAGGAGGAGGTGGAATATTTGCAAAAAGTTGCATACCAGAACATCTGTACTTTCATTCCTTATCAAGCAAATTCTCTACTGTTTTCCTTGGGAAGAGATAATATCTATCATTTCAGATTGTTTACACAGTGGTCTACAAGTCACTCCTTCATCTATTTCTGGGGAGGAGCCTCGTGGGCGTGTCTTTAATACTTGTAGACCCAGTCGTATTGGATACTGATGGAGTCATACCCATGCCTGTATGATGTCTCCACCGTCCTGAGAAAGGGCGTATCAGGTAGGAACCAATGCCCATTTTATGTTCATAGAAATTGGACTTTATTATCTGGAAAGGTCTTCAGCCTCATTTCCCTCCTTAGAAGTTGGAACAATTACCTATTTTTCTGCTCTATTTGGAGACAAAACAACATGCATTTATAGCCTATGGCACTATTAAAGTACTTCAGAAAGGCTAAAGCAGAAACATAACACTTGGGAGTCCTCTGAACTTTTGTTAGACAATGTAACATTCATTCTAAATCATCATAGCCCTAGACTATTTTAAGGTCAGGAAAAGTAATGCAATTTTACTTAGATCAGTCTTGCATTCAATTAGTCCTAAGACTCAGTTGCTTTCTTTCTGCCCAATAATAATTGAACATCTGTGAAAACAGATTTCGTGAAATTCCCAGGATGCAGTGCAAAACTTGGGATTTGGGTTATGTTATGTAACAACAAAAAGAATTTATAATAAATAAAGAACTTTTTATTTCAGAAGTAATGAGATCTTGATTTGAGTATATGTTTCTAAACATACTTATATTTTAATATATATTTTAATATATATTTCTTCTACCAAATCATCCTGATTATACATAACACTATGAAAATGTAACATTCTATCCCAGGGCAGTAATATATTGAATTCTACTGTATAGTATAATAGTAATGCAATATCAGGTTTTCAATTCAATTGTATAGAATGTGAAGGATGTGTGTTTGTGTTTTATTTTTATTGTTATAATGTACACTGAAGATAGCATTTAATATCGTTATACGAGGTGCAGTGACAATAAAGTAAACTTAACTTAACATGGCTGATGTAGGTCTTTTCAAATTGTTCTCTGTATGTTCATTACAATCAGACATATCCCTAGGGAAGCGCTGCCCAAATATTTATTACAAATGGAAATTGTACAAGTTATCATAATGGAATAACATTAATGACACTTAGAATCTGATCATTTGCACAAGATATACAGATTGCATGAGCAATCAAGGAATTTTTTTTAACTTATCAGAACAATGGACAGCATACTACCCTTTGCAAATATAGATCACGGCAGGGGTGGATTTCAACCGGTTCGCGGCGGTCCCTGCGAACCGGTTGGTCGGCGAACCCAGAAGTAAGTAACTTCCGAGAACGGCGAAGGGCGCGCCCGCCCACCTGCGGTCCTTACCTGGTTTTGACGAGTTCTGCGCTTCCACGCATGTGCAGGACGCATACAGCGCCTGCGCGATCCTCCAGGAGCAGCTGGAGCGTTGCACAGACGCTAGTACGCATGCGTGCACCGCGCGCGTGCACGAGGACACCGCCGACCCCATTCCAACCGAACCGGTTGGAACGGGGCGAGAAACCCACCCCTGGATCACAGGGATATGCATGCTGCATCATAGTTTAGCAATATTTGCCTAAGCTAGTCTCCTTTTCCACTCCACAAGAATGCCAGACTGAAAATACCTGCTTTTATTTTCAATTATTCTCAGATCTTTTATCCAAACCCCGAACTGCAATAGCAATAGCAATAGCAGTAGACTTATATACCGCTTCATAGGCCTTTCAGGCCTCTCTAAGCGGTTTACAGAGAGTCAGCATATTGCCCCCAACAATCTGGGTCCTCATTTTACCCACCTCGGAAGGATGGAAGGCTGAGTCAACCCTGAGCCGGTGAGATTTGAACCGCTGACCTGCTGATCTAGCAGTAGCCTGCAGTGCTGCATTTAACCACTGCGCCACCTTGGCTCTTGCAAATAAGTTTAACTATGGTTTGGCTGAAATGATGGCTTTAGATCAAAAGCCATGGTTTGATGGCATCAGCCACAGGAAAGACATCCGATAATCGTGAGCTGCAGCAGGAATGCTTGGGTCTGGCTTGCGATCTCTGGAGTCTTATTCCTCTGCCACTTTGACTCTGTCACTCATAAAGTTTGTTGAAAAAATATTTTTTAAATATAAACGGAAACTCTGTCATTCAGTAAATAACACTTTTCCTTCTCTCCTTTTTCTTTTAAACATAAATAACCGATGTCAACTTCTCTATATTCTACCTGGGAACAAAGAAGAGGCTGCTGTTCTTGTTCTAAGACAGTAAAAGCCATAGAATTAATGTATTTGGAGCTGGTGTTTTCAAACTTTTTAAAACTATGAAATTTGATTCTTAAAACTAATAGTTGCCCAAACCACTGATCAAAAGGATCAGCTAATAAGCCCTTTCTGATCCACCTTAGAAAATTGCTATGGACATGCGTGAGAGGATACATTCTGATGTTTATCCGTAGTCTTTTGTAAAAAAAAATGTTTCTTAATCCAGCAAACCTTTTCAAGTTCCTTGAGTTTCATGGAACCCAGTTTCAGAACCTATTGTAAGTTAAGTAGTCTGGCAATCCTCTGCATTTTGATCAACTATTTAGGCAGACACAGTAGAACAGTAGTAATCAATTGTAAAGGAAAATAGAAGGAGGAAGGGATATTAGGTATGTTCACTACACTTTGAGTTATTTAAAAAATATTAAAAGTGGAGTATCAAATAAAGAGTATCAAATAAATAAAAATTACAATTACAGTACAATAATACAATACAATAGCAGAGTTGGAAGGGACCTTGGAGGTCTTCTAGTCCAACCCCCTGCCTAGGCAGGAAACGCTATACCGTTTCAGACAAATGGCTATCCAACATCTTCTTAAAGACTTCCAGTGTTGAAGCATTCACAACTTCTGGAGGCAAGCTGTTCCACTGATTAATTGTTCTAACTGTCAGGAAATTTGTCCTCAGTTCTAAGTTGCTTCTCTCCTTGATTAGTTTCCACCCATTGCTTCTTGTTCTACCCTCAGGTGCCTTGGAAAATAGTTTGGCTCCCTCTTCTTTGTGGCAACCCCTGAGATATTGGAATACTGCTATCATGTCTCCCCTAGTCCTTCTTTCTATTAAACTAGACATACCCAGTTCCTGCAACCGTTCTTCATATGTTTTAGTCTCTGTCCCCTAATCATCTTTGTTGCTCTTCTCTGCACTCTTTCTAGAGTCTCCACATGGTCGCACTGACCGATGATCTCTGGAGAGCCAGGGATGGAGGTCATTCCTCCATCCTGGTGCTCCTTGACCTCTCAGCGGCCTTCGATACCATCGACCATGGTATCCTTCTGCAACGGTTATGAGAGGTGGGAGTGGGCGGCACCGTTTTTTGGTGGTTCTCCTCCTACCTCTCTGACAGGTCGCAGTCGGTGTTAGTTGGGGGAGAGAGGTCGACCCCTAGACCCCTGAAATATGGGGTTCCTCAGGGTTCGGTCCTATCCCCCCTTCTGTTTAATATCTACATGAAGCCACTGGATGAGATCATTCGACGGCACGGGATCAAATACCATCAATATGCGGACGATACTCAGCTGTATCTGTCCGCCCCGTGCCAACTCAGTGAAGCGGTTGACATGATGTGCCAGTGCCTGGAGGCTGTCAGGGTCTGGATGGGGGTTAACAAGTTGTACTCAATCCAGACAAGACCGAGTGGCTGTTGTGTTTTCCTCCCAAGAATTTGGCCAGTATTCCATCACTCAGGCTGGGGGGTGAAAATTTACGCCCCTCAGACAGGGCGCGCAACTTGGGAGTCCTCCTGGACCCACAGCTGACTTTAGAACATCACCTGTCGGCTGTGACCAGGGGGGCATTTGCCCAGGTTCGCCTGGTGCACCGGTTGCGCCCCTACCTGGACCGGGAGGCACTCGCAACAGTCACTCACGCCCTCGTGACCTCAAGACTGGACTACTGCAATGCGCTCTACATGGGGCGGCCTTTGAAGAGTATTCGGAGACTTCAACTCATCCAGAATGCAGCCGCGCGAGCGATTGTGGGTGCACCCCGGTACACCTACGTTACACCTATCCTCCGCGAGCTGCACTGGCTACCGATCGGTCTCCGGATACGCTTCAAAATGCTAGTCGTAACATATAAAGCCCTTCATGGTATTGAACCTGGGTACTTGAGAGACCGCCTGCTGCCAATTACCTCCCAAAGACCCGTCAGATCTCACAGGGTCGGCCTCCTCCGGGTTCCGTCCACCAGCCAATGCCATCTGGCTACTACCCGGGGGAGGGCCTTCCCGGTAGCAGCTCCGGCCCTTTGGAATGAACTCCCTGCGGAGATCCGGACCCTCACCTCTCTCCAGGCCTTCTGGAAAGCTGTCAAAATCTGGCTGTACATATTGGTTGATTGCACACAATTCCCTTTCAAATTCTTTTCACTGTGAAATATCATAAAATCTTTTATCTACCATACTTTAAATCTTTCTGTTAACTGTAAATAAGAAAACCATTTGACAACTATGTCCCTCTGCCATCAAAAAGTGAAGTAATCAATGAAGTTTGTGATCTTCCAGAATATAAATGGTCAGGCAAACAACTGAACATTCTTACTTAGCTTTTTAACCAAGTCTGTTTCTATGGTAATAAAAACACAGCAAGATGGTACTTGGTAAAAGGAACAAGTCTTCAATGAACACAAGGAATTAATATCTAGCAAAGGATTCCTAAGAGGTGAAAGAAACATGGATTTTCTCCAATCCTGCCCAGAGGTCCCTCAAACATTAAGGTACTTTCATTCTGGAGAAGATAATATGACTATAAAAGCTTCCCACTTGCTTCAACACCAGCAAAGTTTCATGGAACATACAGCAGAATCCAACTGCTTGTTATTTGTTATTGCACAGTTTATCTTTAAACAGAAACTAAAGCACAGAAGCCAAATACAAGAGAGTATATTTCTGCTTTTGTGCCATCAATGAGGTCATATGAATAAATTTTGGCCAGGTAACAATAATTTAAAAAGAACATCTTAGAATGAAATAATTACTGAGATAAATTTAGGCAAGATTAGACACCCTTCTGAGTTCTAGCCCCAGAAGTCAAACTTTTCATTTCCTTAGACAAATCTCTTGATACTGTTTAGAGAAGGAGCCAAGGAAAAATTTGAATTCATTGCCTGTCAGTTCAACATTTTATGAGCATCTCAAAGAGAAACAAATGGATCAATTGGACCTTGAAACCTTTCTGAAAGGTAAATAGGCCTTCTCAGAATGCTTTCTGATAAATAACCAATTAAATTGTATCAGTTTGAAAACTGCAGTATCTGACAAGATTAAAAATGTATTCATGTGGAGGACGTTACCAGCAGAATAATTTGGAGGCCCATAGAGTGTGTGATTTCTTTCTTGGTGTATTTATTTTTGAAGAGACCCAGCATTGCTAACTGAGAGTCCTGATATAATTTTTAATAATTTGGGGAAGGAATATGAAGGGGGTTTGAATAAAATTGAAAACATCACAGGTTATTCATTTTGTATTGAAATAGGTGCCTTATCTCAAAGGGTAATTTAGTTGAATTCAAACAAAACAAATAAATATAGTCATTTGTTTGAAAGGGTACTAAATATCTTCTCTTTGAGCCACAAAATAATTTCTACCTTAGATGTGTAAGCACAATTACACCTATATCTGTAGCCGCTTTCTGCAATGGGCCAAGAGCTGTGTGTTCCCAAGCAGCATGGTAGCTGGCAATGGAAACTCATCTGAATGTATTTGCCATTTAAATACATACTGAAGGCACTTTTCTCTCCCTCTTCAATGTAATGGGCTATCAGAAGATCAAAAAGTTGGAGCAAATTCCTTGGGAGAGAAGATTTATGAGCTGAAAATTAAAAGGGGCATGGAGATCGCTCATACCTAATGCTCTGACTAGACAGAAGCTGTTCTGGCTACAAAAACAGTGGAGAGAAGGACTGCTATACTTTCCTTCATGCTGGAGAAGACATTTGCTGGTTTCTATGTGCAGGAAATCAGCATAATAGACTCCGATCAATTGCAAGTTTGGAGTGAAATTTGCTTTCCACCATTACCATAATTTTTCTACTGTAAGCTTTCTACACGTGTGTGCACCCAACACAATGCCAGCTTTGGGTTAAATATCAATATATCCTTCAGAATCACCCATAGCAATTGATAAAATATATATAATAAAGTTGTCACAAATATGCTTAAAACAATCTACAATGTACTTAAAGGGCATAAAAAACATGCCTTTGGCTCTTATTGGAAATTCAGTCACTGCACAAATGGTATTATTCATAAAATCTGCATAACAGCACCATGTAATCTGAATTCAGAACTTTAGATTACAGAGCTAATTATTCAAAAGCCCAAGTTTATATCTAATTTTACCAATTTCATTTGTGATAGTATGCTAGTTCTAATTCTAGCTATTAGAAGAAAAAGATGGAGGTAAGAGTCAATCATTTATCACAAGAGAAACCACAGCTTTTTCATCCAATCTCTTTCATCAAAGCTCAAAAACCAACTAAATAAAACTAAGTAACAGGTTTATATCATATTTTTAACCAATGCATTATCTATGGTCTGTTCTGAAACTAGCAGCACCAATTTTCCTAGAGTCTAACCCAGGAAAGTAAATGTGGCTTAAACAGTTTAAATCTCAATATTGTGGTTTGTAAAATTATTGTACATTCATTAAGAAGCACTTCAGTCCTTTACTCATCTTGTTATGAGTCATTTATCTCTGAAAGAATTATTAGCTTGGAAGACTGAGCAAATACAGTAGATATAGTGTACCCATATCTCAGTAAATGATCTCAGTAAAATGTTCAGTAAAATTTCTCATTATTTCTTTATGGACAAGATATGTAAGTGCTAGAGGGTACAGCAATGGATTTACAACTTGTTAAGCAACTATACCTAAAGGGTCTTAAAAATAGCTCTGCATTGACCTCAGTGAAAGTATTGAAGGGAGTCTTCCAGGGCTTTTTCCTCAACTGTCTGCTTCATTATGTAGAACAAACCAAGAATCCAAATCTACAGGAAGGCTAAAACTACTTTTATTAATGATGGCTATAATAACCAAATCTTGCCTGTTTGATTGAGCTGTACCTTCATTTCAGTGGTGGGTTTCTATTATTTTTACTACCGGTTTGCTCGTGGACACACGCATGCGCAGAAGCGTCCAGGACGATGGGCAGAGCCTTCCAATCCAGGCCGAACCGGCAGCAACCCATCTCTGCTCCATTTCATCCTTCTTATACTGTATATCAGTGAATTAGGGAGGTGTCTGTCTGCTTCCAAATGTCATCTGAACATTCTGGATTTAAAAATATTAAACTTAAATATAAAACTTAAAAATATTTCAGTCCTAGGTAAAGTTTTGGTGAGCAAAGAGGTCATTAAGTAAGACACCCTCATGTCTGCTTTGCTCCATGACAGAAATCCTGGCATCTCCAGTTTAGGTCATTAAGTGATCATATAGGCTGTTAAGCAAATGGGTATAATGCCCACCCACATGTGGAAACTTGCCACAACCCAGAAGGCCTCGCCCAGAAGGTCCACCGGTGCACACTTAAGCGTCTCCCTTAACCTTCATGGTTTTTCTTCAAATGCTGATAAGACACACCCAGCCTAACACAAGGCACAACTCCTTTCGCAACCCTTCAGAAGCTCTTCTCGAGGGTCACGAGAATGTAGTCAACTCTTGCAGTGCTTCAGAAGCTTCCCAAATTGTCTGATTTGGAAAAGGAGGATTCCGAAGGATCGTGAGAACAGGGTTGCTGAGTAGGACAGTTGTACCATTCCTGTGGTTGTAACTGCAGGTGGCCTGCATGGATTGTTAAGCAAATGGCAAAATTCTACAATGTGAATTTTATTCACCTGACCTTGCAACATACATAACTTTAGGCATAGATCACAAGTCCCTTAGTTCAGTACCACTGTAATTTTGAATGGTTGCTGAACAGAGTGTCATAAATCGAGGAGTACTTCTGCTTTTTACATCAATCAAAAGCTTTCAACATATTAGTACATGACCAAGAGAAGAGAATACAGAGGGAGATGTTTGTCTTAAAATGAGGGGAAAGAAGATGAACCAAGGCAGGAAAAAAGAATATTTTCAGCCACTGATTTAAAAAAAGAAAAGAGGAATCAGGGGTGGGGAGGCGTAAACACCCCAAAGCAAGTGGGGGACTTAACTTTGGGTTACCCTAAGAAACAGATGGGGAAAATATGCATTCAGCAGGTTCTGATTAGTTCTGGAGAACCAGTAGATGAAATTTTGAGTAGTTGGGGGAACTGTTAAGCACCACCTCTGACTCCCAAGTCCCAGCTGATCGGGAAGAAATGGGGATTTTGCAAAAACCTTCCCCCGGAGTGGGGTGGGAATGAGATTTCACAGTATCCTTCCCCTGCCATGCCCACCAAGCCACGCCCACAGAACCAGTAATAAAAATTTTGAATCCCCCACTGACTTATATACCACTTCACAGTGCTTTACAGCCATCTCTAAGCAGTTTACAGAGTCGGCATATTGTCCCCAACAATCTGGGTCCTCATTTTACCAACCTCAGAAGGATGGAAAGCTGAGTCAACCTTCAACCAGCCAGAATCAAACTTCTGACAGTGAGCAGAGTCAACCTGAAATACTGCATGCTAACCACTGCCCCATTGTAATCATATCACCTGAAATTTCTCTATAATTGAAGTTCCTCCAGCAGTATCCCTTGTGGTCTGCAGAAAACCTTATATTTTCTTTCTTTTTTCTGAAGGCCGTTATAATATGCTATATATTATTTGAATTTCATCTTTTTCCCCCATCACTATGTCTCCAAAAAAGGTGAGAGGAAGAGGAGGGAAAAAGAGGGGGGCGGTAATTTTACTAGCTATCCAGCTTGCTGCTACAGAACCAGAAAGTAATGCTACAGAATTTATTTGTTTTTTTTCTTTTGATTTACCAGAAACCAACATAGTTGTAAGAATTCCACCTCTACCCCCACCCCCAAGTTAGAAGAGAAACAATAGGTGAAATACTCCCTAGAAGAGAACTGGCAGCAGGAAATTAGTATGTACAGAAATTCTAAGAAAGGAAGTTTGAAATCTACAGCATTTTTACTTTACAAGCTCAGTCATGATACTACAACATATGGGAAAAATCTAAAAATCCTAATGTCCCTCTGGCTGAACATGAGGAAGCAGCTATATAGGCCTATATAAAATGAATATTTTATGAATAGAAGTGAATTCAGAAGGTAATAGTTCCATTTAAAGATTCCTTTAAAAAAAATAAGGAACCAGTTAAAGGACCTGGCATATTTACCCTGAAAAACAAATACTTATAAATATCTAAAAAGTTGTCATGTGTAAGTGGAATGTTGACTATTTCCTACAAAAACTGATAGCAAAACACAGACCAAAATATTTTTAAAGAAGGGCATTCAGGCCAATTCTTAGAATTTCCAGCCAGTCGTGCTGGTTAAAGAGCCCAAGAGTCAGCCTACAATAGTGATGAATTCTTTCTTACCTGAGGCTTTCAAATGGAACTGGCCACTTGTCAGGAATGGCTCAGTGGATACCAACACTGAACTGAAGAAAGAATTGGAAAAGTTCCCAGTTCATAATTCATGATTCTGGAAGCCAAGATAGTTGTTCACCAGAACAGGTTAATCTTTTCATTGTTCTAGAAAAATTAAGTTGTGATTATTTCAGTCTTCAAAAAATAGCTTTGTTTCAAAATATCAGATAGTTTCCTCTGTTTCTTTATGGAAACGACTGTGGATTTTAACTGCTTAGCCAAAGTTTCTTCTCCTAGATGAATGCGCATGGTATGTAAATTGTTTATTTTGCTAGAGGAGCATAAGCTGGCTTGAACCTCAGCTTCCTAATATATGCAAATACACTATGTACCTTCATTAAAATGATCATATTTTTGCTTTACTTGAGTGAATTTCTTCACATTCCTAAATACAACAAAAATCAATAATTCTACATTCTATTACTTTCACTTCTACATACTCCTCAGTGGTCTTCCGTACCTTCCCCCCTCCTTACATTCGAGTAAAGGGAATGGGACAGCCAGCCTTGAATACACCAGTGTTGTAATTGTCTCATACAAGAAAAAGAAAAAGATTGCGTTCTCTGATGCTCCCTTCCATTTTCTTCAGAATAGATTTTCTCTGTCCCTGTATCCAGGGCTATGGTGATACCAGTGCCAAAACCAAGTAGTTGCCTTTATATATTATATTTTATTTCTCTTTCTTGGGGACAAATACCGTATTTTTTGGAATATAAGACACACCTTTTTTCCTCAAAAAAGAGGCTGAAAAACTGGATGCATCTTATACTCTGAATACAGCATTTTTTGCCTCCCGAAGCAAAAATGCCCATGCATAGCCTTATGGAGGCTTTCAGAGAGCTCCTGGGGGCTGGGTTGGGCAGAAATGAGTGAAAAACGACCCATATTTTGCTCCCCCCAGCCCCCAGGAGCACTCCATAAGCCTCCGTAAGGCTATGCAGGCAATTATTTTGACAAAAAAGGGCCTGTTTTCACACAAAAAATGGGCCTTTTGCTCGTTTTGGGGCACCCCCCCCCCACCCTCCAGGAGCACTCTGGAAGACACACACACACCCAGGCTATTCATGCTTTTTAAAAAAAACGGGCCGGTTTTCGTGAGAAACGGGCCGTTTTTGGGATGTTTGCAGAGTGCAAAAACTTTTTCCCCCCTTTCGGAAAGCTCTTTAACTGATTGGTGAGAATTAGATTGATCATGTGCCAGCAGAAACAAATCTTAGGTGCTGCAGATTATCAGTAATTTCCTTCTCCAGCACATGGATAAATACACCTGGAAACATCTACCTACGGTACCTACCTAATCTCGCTCTCCCTAACTACCTATTGTATTTCTCTCCCCCCCCACCTACCTACCTACCTACTCTCTCCCCCTATCTACTGTATTTCTCTCTCTTTCTCTAACTCTATCCCTCTACCTACCTACCTACTCTTTCTCTTCCTACCTACTGTATTTCTATCTCTTTATCTACCTACATACTTACCTATCTACTCTCTCTCCGTGCTTACCTACTATATTTCTCTCTATCCTTCTACCTACCTACCCTCTCTCTCCCTACCTATCTACTGTATTTCTTTCTCTAATTCTCTATCCCTCTACCTACCAACCTACCTATTCACTCACTCACTCTCCCTATCTACTGTATTTCTCTATTTCTCTCTCTCTATCCCTCTACCTACCTACCTCTCTCTCCCTCCCTACCTACTGTTTTTCTCTCTCTCTTTATCTCTCTATCCCTCTATCTATCTACCTACTTTTTTAAAAAATTTGCCTCTTCAAAACCTTAGTGTGTCTTATACTTTGAAAAATATGGTAATTGCTACAGCCACTGTTACAGAACAAACGTTCAAGACATAAAATGGTAATTAATTTCCACTAATGCATCTCATAGAAAATGAGTTGGAATCAACATAAGTTGGAATCAGTTCCTGCATCTTATTTCTAGAGAAAAAAAATGCCCCTAGTGGAAGACAGTAGAATGTTGTAGTTTTATTTTATTTTTTTGTCCTTTACTCTTAACAATGAAGTCCCCCCACACACGATGGGATTGTAACTGGACCAAATGTAACTTAGAAAAGTGGGGTTAGGAGTGAAGGAATCCATAACCTATTTCCCATCAACAGTACAAAAAAAGAGGTAGAATCTGAGGCAATTCTTTGCCTGATTGAGAGATTCGCCTAGCTATGCCCATCTCAGCATTACAATCTTAAAACCCTAATTTTTGTCTGCAAAGCATGCTTGTATACTAGAAGCAGATTTTTCCAAGGCATTCCAGTTTCATGCATTCTTTTTTGTTTCACTTTTATTTTGCAGCTACCAAGAAGCTTGTTTTAAATATGGGTATTTGCAACGTGACTAGACAGTCCACACTAGGCAGTTTATGATTTTAAAGTACTGGTCTGTATTATATATTCTGAAAAGAATATATAACATGCCTGCCCATCCATCAATTACTTTCTTTGAATTGAATCTGTTACAATTGGAAATAGGTCTGGTATTACATAGTTGTCCTCTAGAGAAAGAAAAAGACAGCATTTGTTTGGTGGGTAAAACCTATCATAAAAGAGAAAGAAGAATGGGATGTGCAGAATTAGATTCAATATAGAACTCCAGTCCTAAGCCAATATTACTACAATAATATTAATATATTATTACAGTTGCTGAATTTTTTAAAATCTGGAATACTTATCCTGCCAAGACCACCAGATAAAAGGAAGAGCACAGGCAGTTAGAAAAAGTTCTATTAAGGCTAATGGTGCTATATTAAGTTAGTGCACCAAAGCCCAGCTAAGATAAATATGCCTCCATTCCCAGTTTAGAAAGTATGAGAATTACTAGACATATATTGATAATTTAATAATTGCATCACACATTCATTTCAGTAAATCCTATTGATCTAACAGGAGTTACCTCTAAATAAATATACCTAGAATTGTACTGCAAGTTAATTTGGCGTGATTAATAAGAAAACGATTTTTGGAGGCCTTTGGTGTCCTTCGGGGAAACCACTTATTAAAAAGGAAAAAGGAAATCTCTTTAGTGTAGAGAAGAAAAGGCATGCATTTTAGACAATATTTTACAGGTAGTAAAGTTTATTACTAAGGAAACAGAATTCAACTACAAGTCTCTAATGGCTTTGTGTCAAGCATTCATTAAAACATTAGGAGGCACTTTGTGCATAGACTTTCAGACATTTTGTCATAAAACCTAGTCCATTTGGGAAATTATATTCACCAGAAGCCAAAGATTAGTTCCCCTTAAAGCTAAATTCTGAGTAATTTCTCAGATCGTTGACCTCCTGCAACAGAAACTAAACTTGCACATTCAGCCTGTTTCAATATGGATCTGGGAGAAAAGATTTACTCTAAAAGGCACTATGGAATCCTTATGCCTATGACTTCAACTGTGGCGAGATTGTAACAAGTTGTTGTTGTTGCTGTAATTGTTGGAAAGATACATGATTTTTTTTCCTTTAAACATTAAAAATGACTCAAGCACTATAGAATATAAACCAAATCTTAATACAGTGAAGTTTACCTTACTTTTTTAAGCCAGCAAAGATGGTTTAAGATGAAAGACCAAAATGTACTTTATTTTGTTTTGTTTGGAAATACATACCAGTAGCATATAGAAATATATAATAAAAATGACCACGCACTGGGACATTTAGAAGTTTTCAGCCACAATCCTGAGAGTTGAGAGCATAAGGAGGAGGAGGAAATTCCTCACAGTGGAAAGCATCCAAAGATGTTCCCAATGCACAAAGAAAAGAGGAATCCAATATTCAAGTGGCAGAAGACCAACCTTTATCCATAGCAACTTTAGAAAAGTTCACTTTCCAAAATACATGTCATTGTTCAAGGACATTAGCTTTCAAATTCTTTAGCATGTTTTCCAAGTAGATTTATTGTACTAATGCAAAATATTTATTCTCAAAGAATCCTCTCCTCCATTTCTCCCTCCTTTAGATATGAAACTGTAAGTGTGGCTACAATCCCTCCTTTTATTTGATTCACTTATGTTCCCCATAGATACTTGCAAGCTGAGGACCCAGGAAAATGGTAATTAGGCAGACTTGAATAAGGAAATTGGTGCGACCAATATTTTAATGTTCTTTCTGAGTTCAACTCTTCTCCCATCCCTCCTTGCCTTTTCTTTCATATTGGAACACAAAACATTTGGTAGGTGTGAGTAACCCTCTGTAAAATAAAATTTTAAAAAGGGGGAGCTTTAACTGATGATCCAAAGAAAGGCTTCCCTAGAAAATTTGAAAAAAGGGGGAAATTAATATAAAGAGACAGGGAACAATTACAAAAATATGTACAATCAAATTCACTGTTTTTTTTAAGTTGTTATATATAAGCACCTTTTATGCAACCACAGAAAGCAACAACATGGGACATGGAAATACAAGAAAACCCATGTTAGTTAGCTAGTGCAACAGTACTACAAAAACCATATTGTAAGTATTACAAAGTCCATACTGTGTGACCCTTAAGCTCTTCCTGAAAATCAGGAGGGAATTTTAGATGGAAGATAGTTTTCTCTAAGCCTAAAGATAAGCAAGCCAGAATTATAACCCCTTCTACCTTCTTCATAAAAGTTCTATTGCTGTGATTGGAAGACAAATCTGTACAAGGCCAAAATGAAGATAAGGGTGGGCTGGTTTTGGCACAATGTTTGCACTGATTACTCCCTTACATTTCATGTCTTCAATATAATTTCCTAGAGTTTTTTGTTTTTGTTTTAAAAAAAAACCAGAGTACCAAATAATGAGAAATGTTTTAAAATCATTATTCTGCCTTTAGCATCATAAGTAAGTGCATACATCTGTGCCTTACCTTGTATGAACACAGTATTCAAAAAATAACCAAACTTTAGACCTATTTGTAAACAGTATGTAGTTGCACCACATTTTATGTGTCTGAAGACTTTGCTTCCATGCTTAAGATTCTGTTTTAGCAATAAATTAATGTTAAAGGTTCCAGAAGCAAAGTAAATTAAATATTCATCACACATACAGTATTTTTATTTAACAGAGTCATCGCTATCTGCATTTCTGAGTATAATTTCTAAGGATATACGCAACACATGAGTTATTATATGATTAATATTGTTTTAATAAATTACACAACTGAAATGTTACGTTCTGCTGGATGATGTTCTTTTAGGAAGTAATTTTCCCAAATTCAAATACAAAGTTTGAATGAAACTTAATGCATTCACCATTGTTTTAGTTTAAATAGGGATATTTTAATAAATGAAACAGGAAAATAATCCTTGAAATTAGCACTTTTGTTCCCTGCATTTATTTCTTTACATTATCAACATCATTCACTATTCACTGCTCCCAGTGATAGACAAGCTCCTAAGAGCCATCAAGAAAGAACGCCACACTTGGTTTCTTCACCAGTTTCTTACAGAGTCTTTTTCATCTTTTCATGAGTCAAGCAGATGTCCACAAAGATGCACCTTAAGTTGTGGCGAAAGATGGAAGTTCCCTGGCATGTTTGGTTTCTATGGTACATGGGATAGCACGAGCATCTCTTGGGTGAGTCATGAGGTATGAAGCACAATGTTATGATGTTGCAGCAAAATGTCTTTCTTGCTCTTCCAAATTCTGCTTAACTGTGTTTCAAATGTTTTAGTGTTATAATGATAGGGCTGCTACACTTAAGGAAATCCATGTCAATAATCCTGCATCGGTATCACCTCCAAGCTATAACCATGATGTTGCACACACACAAAAATTCCTCTACTTCATCCTTGTGGCAGGGTGGCAATTTATAGCAAATTTCAATTCTTGACACTTTGATACCTGCTGTCAGTATGCAATGAACCCATCTTGTACAAACTTTCTAATATTGAAAAACATCAATAATGCAACCCACATGTTCCTGTGAAATGCCAAGCTTATTGGCAATTTCCATCAAGCTACCAATTGTCCTTAACCATGAAGCTCATCAATTGCTGTCATAGGTCATCCACTTCATTCTTGATCACACAAATCAGATCTGCTCATTCACATCATTATCCATTTGGGCCCATTAAGGTGCAATATTCACATCAGAAGACTCATCACTATAAACAATCTCTTTGGCAGTGAATTTCACTTGGAAGAACTCCTTCAGCAGTCAAAAATGTAATTGCATTACTTAAAGTGCATTAGTGAGAAGTCATTGCAGAGTTCCATTTTTACAAATAACAGTACAACTGTATCTAATAGCAACTTTCTGCCAACTAAATAGAAAAACAGATTCTTAAAACTATTCCAACTTCTAGCATAATTTAGAACACTGGAGACATTATTTTTCATTCTGCTGTCCTATTTAAAATTAACAATTACAGTATGGCAACTATGACAACAGAAGTAGAGAAGAGTTGAATAATTTCTGAAAAATAGATTGCATCTTCCAATCTTCATTAATGTAGTGTCAGAAAGAGAGCCTATTTGTAATTAGAAACAATACACAAGAAAGATAAGTCTGTGTGGTTGATGTACAGGCCTGAACCCCAAAAGTAGCAAATAACAAGAATTTTTCTAGAATAATTAGGAGTTAGGTTTCCCTCTAAGTTAACAGCAAATACTTTGCTAACCTAGTAGTGCCTCAAATGATAATTCTTATACTAATTAGCAATAGCAGTAGACTTATATACCGCTTCATAGGCCTTTCAGGCCTCTCTAAGCGGTTTACAAAGAGTCAGCATATTGCCCCCAACAATCTGGGTCCTCATTTTACCCACCTCGGAAGGATGGAAGGCTGAGTCAACACTGAGCCGGTGAGATTTGAACCGCTGACCTGCTGATCTAGCAGTAGCCTGCAGTGCTGCTTTTAACCACTGCGCCACCTTGGCTCTTATTGACCATGACTCGGCAATCATGACTTGCAACAATTGTGACAAGTTTATGATCCTGCCCAGTGTATATTTGTAGCAAGTTTGAACTTACAGCAAACTTACAATAAAAGTCAATAGTACTTTTATAAGAGTATAGCAGTCATAGGTCATCTACTGTGTTCAGCTAATATTATTGATTTGTAATTATTTTGATGGGTTGTTGTTTTGTAATACATCTTAGTAAAAATGCATAATAAAAAATGGAAGACATCAGATAAAAGGTGCTGATAGAAGAGAATGTTTGTAACCCTGGGTCATTTGCTTACAGATATTTCAAAACCAAACTAGGTAATGATATTGATGCTAGAGGGGGGTGGGATTTGCTCTTTTTATATACTAGTGCAGTGATGGTGAACCTTTTCGGCACTGAGTGCCCAAACCAGAACGCACTCATTGGCATGCATGCGCCAGAGTGCCAAAAACCTTAAGACCAGCTGACTGGCATGCATGTGCACACTGGAAACCCAAAAACCAGGTGCATGCACACACCGGCCAGATGGTCTTTGGGCTTCCAGAGTTCCAGCATGCATAAAGACCAGCTGGCTAGCGCACATGGGCGTGCCAGAAACCATAAGAGCAGCTGGCAACAGCGCCACCTCTGGCAAGTATGCTATAGGTTCAGCATCATGGTATTAGTGGCTTGCTCTGCCAGTCTTGGTGTGGGTGTTCTTGGTAGTTCGATTAGGCTGTTGTTTACTGTTAGCTTGTTTTTCTGAGTTGGTAGTTTCTTCATTGAGGTATTATTGACTTCTTGATTGTTGGTCTAGTGTTAATCATGGTGTTAAATATTAAAGGTTGTATTACAAGAATAGCTTAACAGAGGAAGCAACTTTCCATAATGAAAACAAAGCAGCAAATCTGATAGACAATAACAACCAGAAGACTGACGCAAAAGCAATATTATTCTATAATGCCAGAACTCAGAAAAATCTTTCAGCCACCTCAAAAGAAATATTCCAAGGCTCCAGAGGAATACAGAACTACAGAAAATGAGACAAGGCAGTAAAGACAGAAGGAATGTTAAGTCCAGTAAAAAGACAGTCGTTAGATTTGGTGATTTACAAAGTGAAAAGGTCTCCTGAATGAGCCCATCAGTTTGTGAATATCAGGGGTGAATGTGAGAGAATTTCCAACATTTACCATGTTCTTTCATAATTACAACCTTCTACTAAATCAGAGCAAGCAATACTGCAAAGAACAGTTACAGGGGTGTCAAATTCATGGCATCACATGACGTTTCAGGACTTTTTTCCTTCACTGGACAGAGATGGGGCCAGCATGTGACGCAAACAGCCCGTGGGCCACAAGTTTGACACCCCTGAGTTACACCATCCATTATGAACTCTGAAACTCTCAGAAGAAAGCTCAAGAACTTGATGGTTCAGATGGTCTCTTTCAGCCACAGAAGAAGAGCAAAAAGGGAAAGAGAGAAATTGTAAGCCAGGGGTGGGGAACGATGGCTCTTTTATGACGTGCACTTAACTCTCAGAATTCCTGGCTTAGGAATTCTTGGAGTTGAAGTCCACAAGTCATAAAAGGCTATGCAAATGATGTTAACAAGATTTGATTTCTGGGACCATAACATGAATTTAGTGACTGATGAATTGCAAACATAGAATGGGTTGCACCTCACAAAGACATACATACATACACACACACACACACACACACACACACACACACACACACACTCACACTCCTAAAGAAACATCACAGATAATTCAGTAATGCAACTTATTACCACCAGATATTATTTCATAAGTAACATTGTCTCATTAATAACACCCAGATTTTGGAAACAAATGGCCTTCAACTCTTAGAACAAGAAAATTAATATGATTTAAGAGGTAAAGCAGATATTGGCAAGATGATTCAGGTTATTGGAATGTAATAATCAAAGATGAACTGTGACAGAAAGGCAAGTTGGAGATTTGCACTCTGCATTTAAAATATCCACACTGGCTCAGAAATCCAAATGAATAAACTTGGCAATATCTCAGAGAGCATCCAGCTTAAAGTTAATTAATTAAAGTAAAGCCTGCCCAACCCGTAAGATACTTGGGGGGGGGGGGTGATTTAAAACTAAGCTATAGGTTTTTTCAAAGAAGCATTGAGTAGCTGTGATGGAAGACTTTAATTACCTTAATTACCAATTTAGGGTAGACAAACTTTCTCAAGCGGCCCTTCCTGAAAATGCTTAGCTTGTGTTGTTTCACAACTTGCCCCTTCAGGGTGGCAGAAGCTGTCCATTATATTAAACAATAACAAAATCTTACTTGAAAAGGCGAAGTAACCTTAGGAGAAGTGATCATCTAATTCTGTTGTCCTTGATTGTAAGGGAAACTTAAGCCAAAGATAGCCCAATAACATTTTCGATTCAAGAAAAAGTATAAAAGTATCACAGCAATGGTGAATAGGATTCCACAATAGAAGTAGCAGTGGGAAAAAGGAATTCACAGTGAAGGCAAATTCCTAAAAAAAAGTAGATCCTGAAAGTATAACAAGCAATTCCAGCAAATGGGGAAAAATGGACAAAATCAGACAATGTAGCTACACAATTGCCTACAGATAGTCCCTGACTTATAGCCACAATTGGAACCAGAATTTCCATTACTAAGCAAGGTTGTTAAGTGAGGATTCCCAATTTAATGAATCTTTTTGCCAGAGTTGTTAACTACAGTTTTTAAATGAATCAGATTACAGTAACACCTCTCCATCATGAAAAAAAAAAGATTTTATATCTGTGCCTCTTTGGCACATAGCTTGGTCAGCTGTGAACGTCACTTGGTGGCCTGTCATTTAGAATAGGATTATATAATCATTCTCAACTACACAAGCCATTTCTATATCCCAGAACAGGATTGTTAGATTTGGGAGGTTGAAATTAGAATATTCAATTATATAATGCAACTTTCTTTGCCAGAATAGCAATGGCAATAAAAGGAATGTTGCAGTGTTGAGCTCAGCTCATGACAACAATTAAACCTAGTTTCATTGCCCAGATGTTTGAATTAGTAAACTTCACAATTGTATATAAATTAAATTTGCACTGTGTTCATACAACATGCACTGAATGAATTCAGCTGCCTAGGCACACACTAAGCATTTGTAACATAAAAGGGGAGGGGGATTTGCATACAACTCTCAACAACAAACTACTATAAATCACATTTTAGCAAAGTATGTTGTACAAATACAGTCTGGAAGTTTGGGTTGACACAAAACTTTGCACCCATTCTTTCAGCTAACCATGTTTGTAATATTAAATATGTTCAAGTGCATGCATTTGCATATTTTATCAGACCAGCAGGCAAGATAGTGTAGAAGGTTATCACCCAGCCCTCGCCCAGAAAAATGAAATGTCCTAGGAAATATTGAAAAGGCACAATATATTTCCCTGGATGTGAAAAGGAAGAAACATGTTTTAAATACAGAGTAGCTCCCTGCAGCTTCCTGCCCACCCCACTTTTGTCAATGGGCCATTAAGATGCCCAGGCCAGTCCCTTTACATAATAAATATTTCTCCCCTTCAGCTCAGCTCCCCTTCAGGCATGATTAGCCTTCACCCACTCACCACATGGCATCTGAGAAGTCAACCAAACCTGGATTCAAAACACAGCCTAGAGAGTTGCCCCTGCATGGCCCCATGGGAGTCTGACAACCAATTAGAATACAAGATCAAGATCAAAGGCCAGAGAGGGCATAAAACCAGGGACTTTCAGCATCTCAGCCCTTCCTTCTCTTCTTCTCCACCATCATTGAAGCATGTGATCACCTTTTCTGTTCAGAACTCAAGCCATGTGGTCCTGTCCACCATTAAACCATCTTTCCAAGCAGCCTCCATGTCTCCAGTGTCTTTTTCCCCACTTGGAGCCGAACCCAGAAGGACATTTATTTCATCAATAGAAAGCATATACATATTATTCTTACACGATAGGAAAAGTGATTTGTTCCCAAATATTACCTGTAAATATGATAGGAGAAATCCTCTTATGTTTGCTGAAGGTAGAAGATAATTAAAGTAAAAGGGGGAATGGACAATTGGCTGCAAACACTGCTGCTGAAAAACAGTTTTGGTTGGTGTTTGCTTTTTATATTCTTTGTAGGGTTCATCTTAAATTCAAAATTGTCTTTCTTTGGGGTAAAAATGGTAAATAAATAATTTCATTATGTGAAATTCTTTTCCCAAATCTACCAGCAGTTCAAACAAGTTAAGAGTTACAACTACAAGTACTTATAACTACAAGTTCTTTATTATAACATTGAAACGAGTTACAACGTTGTTCAAAAATACAACTTTAAAATATAGGTTATTTACTTGTTACAAGGGAGGGGGGAGATCAATTACTATTTCATCCAGAGTGGCCAGAAAATTCTTAGTTGACTGCAGGCAATCTAAAAAAATAAATAAAAAAAGATTATAGTATCTCAAGTCAGTTATATTTTCTGATTTAGCTCTAGCTTTAGGTATTTTTCTAAAGTGACTAAAAAGTATGTTTACTTAATCATTCTTAAAGTAGCTGTTATTGAATAATTCCTAAACAGTTGTCACCTTTTTTTCTTTCTACTACCTCTAGCCCTTCCTAACTAGGTGCCTTCCAATTATCTTAGCAAAACTATTAACCCACATGACTAAGAAATAGCTAGTACAAAGTGTCAAATTTGCATCACTTGATGTATCAGAACTTTTTTCCCCTTCACTAAACTGGGCAGGGGTGGGGCCAGTACATGACGCATCGGGCCTGTTGGCCGTGAGTTTGACACCCCTGAGCTAGTAAAACTAGAAATTATGGTTCAGTGCATCTTGAAGACCCCAGATTGAACAAGGCATTTAAAGAAAAAACATCATAGCTGCTAGGTTTTCTGAATACAGTCTAACTATTTACCATAGTCCCATGAAATTAAAGGTTGTTTTGCAGGCAGAGGGATGCTGCTTGCAAATCTATCAGGCGCACTATCAAATGTCATAAGAGGAACTCCAGTCAAAGACATATGGCTCAGCCGGTGCTCTTCAGGAACATCAAAACTCTCAAAATCTATCAAGGGAAAACAGAAGAACAAAATACAATGAAATCCAACTTTCAATTTGATCTTAAGCATGGGTCAGAGATAAACTTGGTTAAAACCATACTTAAGTTTAGTCAATATAACTTCTAACTTTTCATTATCTTTATTAACCTGGACCAAGAATGGAATCCTACTTCACTATATACAGGATGACATGCCAGTGATATCATATTTTATTGTCCAGATGTTTATTTTTGACTAATTATTCAATAATGAGTCCTCTGCTGAAACGCTTTTTTTTTGGAGTATTACCTAGAGGATTATAAGAAAAAAGATTCTCCTTTTCTGGACATTCTTCAGGAATCATGCTGTTGTCTTCAGTTCTGCTTGTATTTTCATTTGCCTAAGTAAGAATAATAAAAAATATAGTTACAACATCCTCTCAAGACAAAGATTAGAGATTGTAGCACATGAATATTAAGCAATTTCTCTGATCAGATTGTTTCTCTAAAATTGGTTTGTGCGTCCCTTCACACAATTCAGGTTACTAAAGCCCTTCCCCTCTGTTTAGTCTTAAATATCACCTTTGTCCTGGTCTATTTATCTTTCCTTTCACTCCTCCCCCCCCCCCAAATTAATCATGCAGATATCAATTTCATTTCCCTTCCAATGGAACGGCATGGAAGTGATGTATTGCTTTTCTGGCTGTCCATCAACTTCCAAGATATTTCTTTTTTTGTGTGTGTAACTGCTTGAATGCTATACATTGCAGATTAGGAGACATCTCTAAAGCTTTACTGTATGTTCTACTATAACTACTATAAACTGGGATTCATGCTTTCGATTCATTCTTTGATTTAAAATTATTCTAAGTTGTTTAACACAAACACTGTTAGTTTTTTCTGTCTGAGCATCTCAATGGCAGCCAACAGAAAATTAGCTTTACTAACCTTTTTTGACAATAACTTTTTTCCTTTAGGGAACTGACTCTTTGTTGTTGCTAGAGGTCTGTTCAAACTTCCCAGAACTTTCCTGACTGATTGAGATTCTGTTAGGTTCACATTAGCTGTCCTTCCAACAAGAGGGGTTTTAGGATGAGACCTTTCTACAAACACTTTTGCTGTGGAGGGGAAAAGTCCTGTTATACAATGCAATTTAGGTCCTATATTCCAACATTTCTTTATTAAAGTAGGTTTTCTCTGTTTAGCATCCCCAAATGCACTAAAAGCATACAACTGGACAATTCAGAATAGGGCTATGGAGGAATCAGTACAATCCCATTGGCCTTTATATCCATTAGGTAATAATTTTAATAAAATGGCTTGTCTAAGACAATATCCTAACAGTTTAGCTCAGCTTGTTCCATTCACGGAATCCACACAGTGCTCCCTTTCTACAAAGCAAAAAGATAGCCATTTTTCATTTCTCTTTATTCCCAACCTGCTATTTTCACAAGAGTTACATCACCAAGTTATTCTTCAAATGTAACTTATAGTCTCAAGACTGGCTCTTTTGTCAGTGCTTTCTATTATACAACAGCCACATTGACATCATATGTAGGTAGCTCTTCATCTTCCATCCACTTAAAATAAGAAATCATTCTGATTAGACAGCATCCAAATCAATTAATATGTTTAGTGAGTCTTTTTAGAGGGTTTTTTTTGTTCAGTTAGACTACAGCTATATTATATTAATGCAAACTCACAAGGTGCCAATAGTTGTTTTAGTCGATCCTTAGTAGCAGTGGCTGTGCCGGTTTCTCCATTCTCTTTGTCTATGAAGATATGTGTTGCCATTTCTATGACATCAAATGATCCCTAAAACAGATATATTATTATAAAACATATAATATTGTGTTAATAACAGATATTAACACAATATTATAGCACATCTAAGTTTATTCCTTAACCCCTCACATCAATACAAGACTGCAATTGTAACCTTCTCCTAGAGTAGGGCTCTCAAATTCTCAGCCCACAGGCCAGATGCGTCACATGCTAGCCATGCCCACGCCTGGTTTAGCAAAGGTGGGGGGAGGGGAATCCTGACATGTCACGTGACACTGCCATGACACCATGAGTTTGACTCCCGGGCCCTAGAATATTACATAGTTAGGACAGCAGCTTCTGGCTCAGAATCTTTCAGAACCAAGGCAGTTATCCTATTCAAGCTGTCTTAAATTGACTCAGATGAGAAGACTGTGAATTCTATACAAGATTCACCTATTCTTTCTACAAGAAACACATTTTTGGCTTAAAGAATGTGACTTTATAATTGTTTCTTCCAATTTGGAAAACAGTGTCTCCCATCTACTTTGCAATATATATAATTCTTTGATTTGACAGTGGAAACAAATAAATAAATTGTATTGTCTTAATTTCAACATAGCTAGAGAATAATTTGATTGGTCTGTAAAAATGCTATCTGTGGATAATTAGGCCTCAGCAAATGGACAGCTGACTTTGGGCTCAAAATTAAGAAAAATCAGATCAAGTTTATAATTAATTATAAAAACTATAAGTATGGTTAGATAGGCTGGGATCTCAAAAGTAAGTCAGTTACAATCCACTTCCATTTTGGTTCCATAAACATTTTGACTGAACTTTCAAGTTCAATAAGGAGACTTATTTACAACAAATCAGGAGTTACAATTGAATAAGTAAGATTCAAAATTTATAGGTCAGACTAAATATAGTACAGTATAGCCATTAATTTGATATCTAAATGCTACTTAGTCTTCCCAGCATCTAGTATTCAAGGATATAAAGTCTTACCTTACTTTGAATTAAACACTTTGTAGTTTAAACAACTAGGCTTTTAACAAAAAATAGTTCTCCCTCACCCCCTAGCTTAGAATATCATATCTCATGAAGTTTTAAACCGACATTTTTGTTAGTTCTACAACAAAAATATTATTCCATATGAATTTGTGATGTGCATGCACTATAGAAGTCAGCATGTCTTTCTCTGCTGCTACCTATAAACAGAACTTTATTTTTCAATTATTTCAATTTAATACTCATAGAGCCGGCATTTCTATGTTTATCAATAGAGCTTCTTCAGAATTAGTTTTAGAAGGTTATCAAACAGAAAAATAGCATTGCGGAACAAATCCGTAGAAAGTATACGCGACTTTAAAACAAAAACAAGTTTTAGCAATTATGACAAAAGGTAGATCATCCCGCTTCTCCCTAAACTACGGTTTGCAGTTTTAATATTGCAACAGAGGTAGCTTTTAAAGCCTAATACGTAAGAACAAACAGAAACTAAAATTAAACTAACTGTCATGGGGAAAAAAGTTCTACATCCAGGATCCCCTTATCGATTCATTACCTCGACAAGCACTTTGCGTATAACCTACAGCACGGCTTTCTCTACCGGATTCTTTTAAATCATTAACTTGGTTCCTGATTGGCTGTTGAGCCTCGTGTTCTAAACCAATGTCGGCTTGGGGGCAGGAGTGGAGGCTGCACTGCTTTGCCTTGAATCTCATTTGCAGGCAACGCGGGATATTTAAGAGCCGAGGATTGTGATGTCGATTTGTGAAGTACGAAAGCGATACTGACTTGATCCCATAATCTTCACTTTCGGGTGGGGGAAGGGAACTTCAAGCTTCAGAATAATTTAATTTTTAAAAATACATCAGAGGGAGGGCTGTGTTAATCTATAGTAACACAATCAGCATGGGATCGAGGTATTTTACGGCATTTTACTGTGAAGCTATGAACATCTAAATCAGACCAAAGTCCCGTGAAACTCACTGGGAATTACAACTAAGTAAGTTTAGCTAGTAAATGTCTGATTAACTTTATTTGGGTTGGGAAAGCAAGAAGAGCTGGCCGTGGCTAAGACTTAGATGGGAGACTACCACCCCGGGGACACCACGACCGTCGGCTACACTGGTCGAGAAAGCCCCGGAAGAAGGCAATACAACTCACTCCTAAATCGTTGCCAATATAACGATATGCTTCCCCTATAGTCGCATATTAATGATTGGTTGCATTAGTCCTATGTTATGATTGTGTGCCATCAAGTCATCTTGTCTAGAGATTAATAGCTAGAGTTTCTCCATGAAGACAATAAAACCTTTGTAACTCACACTTTTCACCTTGTCAGATTTTTCGTTTTTTTAAGCAAGGCAAAGATCCACAGAAACTTATACCATAATAAATAATAGATCCTATCGCAGCAACGTTAAGATTCTAGTAGCGGCTCGTATGCATTTCCACCAAGTCTTGACTTTCAGATCCTCGGGGCTTTATAAATGTAACAAATGTGTTTAGGAATAAACTTCGCCGACATTTGAAGTACCGACTCTGAAGAGCTTTAAGCTTATGTCCTCAAAAGAGGTACTGAAAGCCAAAACCAGGGAATGGAACGTCGTTGGGAGAAAGCTGAGCATTTTTATAATAAAATAAGAGTGCGGCCCCTTTAAGGAGCAGCGAGAAGGCGACCGCGCTGCATTGTGGGAAGCGGAAAGACACCGGAAGTGAGAGGATTAATGAGCGTCATAGGCCCTGTGACGCAGGAAGGTTGATCTGCGACTCGGGGGTGAGTGGCGAGTGTTCTCCTTTGGGTCGGTGACACTTATTTGGGCTGATTGGCTTTTTCCCGAGTGAAACCTGCAACCGGTGTCTGGAACTTAATCCGGGTTAAATTGCTTCGTAGGTAGTTAAATTCCGGGTCTCTTCGTTAATGGGACATGGGAAGTTCAGAACTCTCCTTTTTAAGTTTCATAAAACGAGAGCGAATTCCAGTTACGCCTCTTCTGCCGCTGCTATATAATGTCAAGGCAACTAAAGCTGGCCGGGAGTTCGGATTATAGGTTTCATAGTCCTGGTGTTATTGGTTAGGTCGACTGGGGCTGATGGAAGTTAGAGCCCTAAACACTTCGAGCCGACTAGGGCGCGTCTGTCCCAATTTAGAAAAGCAGCATATTAACTAATTGGACTTTCGGGAAAGGAAGGTGGCTGGGAATGCTTTCCGATGATACTTTATGTGCGAATGTATTTTAGAATTCATATGGTTATCTGTCTAGCATACTGATTCTAGACTATTCACAACAACCAACAAAAAACAGAGTAGAAACAGAACTATCCTTCCCATCAGATGCCAGACCAACCGCACCATTAGTTTTCTGACTCAACCCCCATCCAAGCCCAGTATTTGGGGTAAGAGCTAGGTGGTCTTCTGGGAGGCTAAAACCCTTCCAATGATCAGGACCAACTGTAGAGAAGGTGTGTCTCCAAAGCCCCAACAGATGACAGCCTTTAAAGGAAGGGAACAGGAACTCACCCAGGTCAGGTAATGGGATGGTAGATACCCTCAAAGAGAGGCAGTCCCATAAGTAACCTCATCCTGTGCCATGTATTTCTTTAAAGATGATAAGCAGCACCTATAAAGCAACTGGAAGCCAGTCCAGTTCACACTGCAACAGTCACACTATAATGGGGGCGGGGGGGGAGCACAGGGCACCCATTCTTGACCAGTTGCAGTGAATGATCCCCAAATTGCACAACAGTTCTGTCTGGAGGGGGGAGTTACCTTGTCCAGACAACAGCCACAAACATTATGGCTTGGTAGAGTTAACTCACAGCCAATTTTTTCCCAAACATGTCCATAGAGCATCCCAAGGCTGACCCAACTCCTGAACAGTATAACCTACCTAGCATGGGTAGAGAGGTATGATTGGGTATAATCAGCGCACAGGTAATGTTTGACATGCAATTGAGCCCACAATTTTGGATGGAAGTTGTGATGGTCATAAAGCAGGTCACAACATGCCCATACCCAATTTTATGTCTTGTTTTGTGGCAGTTATAAAACAAACACTAGTCTGTAAAAAAAAAGTTCGTAATATCTACAAAAGGAAAAAAATCCAAAATATTTTTAAATAATAAAAATGGCAATAAAATATAAATTAAAAGTCTTGACTGAACTCATAAAATTGGTATAAAATACAATAAGAAAACACCAGAAGCATTTGAGTGATTCACTAGCTCTCACAACTAAAAAATAGCATGAAGGCCCGATACTTGATCAATGGATTGCTGTCAGAAAAAAATTGATCTTCCACATTCATCCACATCTTGATACCCTTGGGAGAGAATTTGCTTTTCAGGCTAAATTAATCAAAAATGGTCAGGACTTTTTTAGCATTTATTAAAATAGTTTGAAAACCTATTAACAAATACAAACATGTATTTGTTAATAGGCCAAAGTATGGAATCTGGGAGCATGGAAACTATAGCTACTAATCCCCCTGGGGGATCAAATGGCTTGGAAGAACCCAAGAAGATGACGAGAGAAGATTGGAGAAAGAAGAAGGAATTGGAAGAACAACGAAAACTGGGAAATGCACCAGCTGAAGTTGATGAAGAAGGAAAGTAAGTATTGTTTGTAATCCCAATACAACTTTCTTTAGTTTTTTTAGCATATTATAACAAAACTAAGTGTGGAACTTCTTCCGAAAGATTATTAGATATTGATCTCAATTATGAAGTGAACTAAGTTAATTTATTTCAGTCTTTGATTTTTTCTACATTTTCCTAACCTTTTATAGTATAGGGCAGGCAATTGGAAGTACTTAAATTTGGAATATCAAATCTGACGTGGCTAGAATCAAAAGAGATTACAATACATTCTCTAGTTCAGAATTTTAAAAATCTTGGAACTCAAGAGTATTGTAGACACTTCTGATTCTATTAGGTTAGGACCAAGACCCATTGATTTAAGTGGGAGAGTCTTAGTCCTAACCTAATAATAAGACAGCATTGGTGTTGACATAGAGGATCTTAATCTTGGCCAGAATGCTCTCTTGGTTTCTTTGCCCTTCACTGGGAGACAAAGAACAGGAAAGCCAATCAGAGACAGAATCCATGTACAGAAATCTTGTGATAATGTTTGTCAATTTTTTTTATTATGGATGAGGTGTATTGTTGAGCCACATGAACATCTGTGAAAATC
This sequence comes from Thamnophis sirtalis, assembly GCF_051295495.1. Taxonomy (NCBI): domain Eukaryota; kingdom Metazoa; phylum Chordata; class Lepidosauria; order Squamata; family Natricidae; genus Thamnophis; species Thamnophis sirtalis. The sequence goes on from NW_028261383.1 coordinate 111,475,151, forward strand.
TTGCTCCATCCCTCATATCATACAAATAAATAGTATAGTATAGTCTTTATTGTCATTGTACAAAATAAATACAACAAAATTTGTTGAAATAAAGTTCCAGTGAAGGTCTTAAAAATATGGTAGGATGGAAATGGTTCCTGAATTTTAAAAAAATATTGTTCAGTTATTCCTACTTAATGACGAGCTAAATTCTCATCTAATTGTAATACTACTTATTACAGAGACATCAATCCTCATATTCCCCAGTATATTTCCTCAGTACCATGGTATATAGATCCTTCAAAAAGGCCTACACTGAAACATCAGAGACCTCAACCAGAGAAGCAAGAAGAATTTACATCACTATCAGAATGGTATAAACGAGGAGTTAAAGAGGTAGGTATCTATATGTAAAAGTGATACTATAGTGCAACACTATTAATAAATGTTAGCAAATTTGTTGGACTTTTTATTATGACATGTTCAAAAAGTCAAATTCAGTGATGGTGAATTTATATTCAAATGTGAAGCACCATAGTTGGTTAGCTATGTCTGGCTAAAAATTCCCTGCAATAAGCATTTCAGAGTAACTTATATAGTTAGATAATGTCTTTGTAAAATTAGAATGAACCTGCCATATTCTATATTCTCATATAGGAGAGGACAAACTAAATGTTCTCTATTGCTACAAATGACTTATTTCTTTTTGTCTTTAGAATGCTGTTGCAACTAAATATCGCAAAGGTGCTTGTGAAAACTGTGGTTCATTGACCCATAAGAAGAAAGATTGCTTAGAGGTAAATAACATTCCATAAAAGCACAGTATGAGCCTATGTCTCAGGTAAAATTTTGTAGTTTGTGTGAATTTTAAAAAATAGCATCTAATAGAATTCTGTGGAAGTCAAAGATGTGCATGGAACATAAGAACAGATGTGAAATACTCCATAATAAGTTTCTTCTTCTTTTGCTGTCTTGCTTTTTTTTTCCAAATGAAAGTATGTTTTTAGAGTATATTTAATTATATATACAGGTAATCCTCAGGGTACCACAGTTCATTTAATGACCATTGCAATGATGACCCGCCCCAAAAATATTTACAATCTCGTTTCAAAGTTACGAATTCTACAAAACCCACGTGGTCATTTGCCATTCTGACCAATGACAAAGATGCAACGTGCCCTATCTATCCCCAGTCCTGCCTTGCCAGGTTCCCAAAGGCATTAGGGGATTTTACATGGTCTTCCTCCAGCTCTCACAATGCTTGCTTACCTTGTGAAGATTTATAGAGTTTGGTGGGGAAAAGGAAAGAGAGAAGGCCTCTCTTGCTGGGCCATGTGGGAGAATTCTAGTGGAATTTGTTTTCCTTTTTCCATTCTCAGCCCATGCATTTTGAAACTGTTGCTGTAATTCTCAGCAAATGAGGCCTTCCCCTTCCCTCTGCATCACTTCTTAACCTTTCATTGTATGTTCTCCATACTGGCAGAGGCAGCTCAAGCTTGCCTTTTGAAACCTGAGCTGCCTCTACCTGAGGTGTGCCTCATCAGCAGTGGAAGGAAAAGGGTGAAGGTCAGATGGGAGTGGTAGGGGCTTTGCAGAAGAAACAGCACCAGGCCTGAAGTAGAGGCTTGGAGGCAGCAGTCAACTGATAACTGCTAAAGGCTCCAGGTCTCTACTTCAGCCCCAGCACTGCTGCTGAGGAATGCCGCTGCACAAGGTAGCAGAAAGGGGAAGGGTATTGGGGAGATGGGCAAGTGGGTAGACTTGTAGTATCCTTGTAGTTGTAAGTGGACTGCCAAATGCCTAAATTCTGATCACATGACTGTGGAGGCACTTATAGCAGGTATAACTTTATAGGCTGGGCATAAATCCCATTTGTGCAATGCTGCTGTAATTTTGAATGGTCGCTGAACAAATGGTTCTTAAGAAAGGACTGCCTGTATGAGGAAGAGGTTAATCAGATGACAAACAGGAACCATTTTTCCAAAAGGTAACGGAATTCGGTAAAAGTAGCAAGAGAATCAAGTATGTTGTTAAATATAGCCAAATCAGGGCTATTTGCAATTGTTAAACTGGTTTTCCCGTATTTTTCATTTTAAAAAAAGGGAAAATTTTTGATGTCAGAAAATTCCAAGTTTCCACCCCATAACAGAGAATAAGGCATATTCGTACGCAGTTATTGCAGTCAGGTTACCATGGGATATGGTGGTCCCCGGCCACAATGGATGGACCAATAGGATTTTAGTTTATCATTCCAAATTTTAGGTCTTTGAAGCTTCTGTTTATTTCTTTATTTACAACATTTTAGTAGTAGTGTTTTCATTTAAAAGAAATCAAAGCAATTACTTTTTTTTTGTAAGGAGTTATATTCATTTGTCCCTCATGGTTCTTGGTTTCAGTGTTAACAGTGGAGCTGTAGTTCAGTCACATAAATATAGTAGCTGCATTACACCTGGAAAAAAACAATACCACCAGGGAAGAGTCTGCAGGAAGGAAAAGATAGGGGGGAAAAACATCACTGCTATATGAAGATGGAGGGATTAGGTTTCCCTACTGTCTGCTAAGAAAAAGGAATAATTGTATATAGTTTTCTTTCTGAGAAGCAAAGATTTCATTGCATATTGTTCCTTGCAGAGACCAAGAAAAGTTGGAGCAAAATTTACAGGAACTAACATTGCGGCAGATGAGCATATGCAGCCTCAATTGATGTTTGACTATGATGGGAAAAGAGACCGTTGGAATGGTTATAACCCAGAAGAGCATATGAAGATTGTAGAAGAATATTCCAAGGTTGATCTAGTAAGTAGGTTTTTTTCCCCTCTTTGGATATAACATCAACAGTAAAGCTAAAAATTCCCCTCGCACATATGTGCTAGTCGTTCTCGACTCTCGGGGGCGGTGTCCATCTCCATTTCAAAGCCGAAGAGCTGTGGTCATGTGGCTGGCAGGACTAAATGCTGAAAGCACACAGAGCGCTGTTACCTTCCACCAAAAGTGGTTCCTATTTTTCTACTTGCATTTTTACATGCTTCTGGACTGCTAGGTTGGCAGAAGCTGGGACAAGTAACAGGAGCTCACTCTGTTACACAGAGCTAGGGATTTGAACCACTGAACTGCCGACCTTTCTGATCGACAAGCTCAGCATCTTAGCCACTGAGCCACCGCATCCCATAACAAAGATACATCAACAGTATCTTTGTGTAATTGTGTCATGTTAATATAAAAATAAATAACATTATTCAGAACTGACTCTTATGCTAATATAAACATGTAGACATGTTTCTAAAATGGTGTCAGAAGCTGTTATTGATTCATTTACTTTAATTTTCCAAGTGTTTAAATAAGATTTTTCCTCCTCCGTGCATGGAGACCCTGGAGATTTACTGTACCTGTTCATGTTTGCATGTAAATTATAAGTACTCTTTCATCAAGCAGCACCTTTCTCTAATAATTAAGATTTCCCCCTTCCCCAAACCTGGTTAGTCAACAATTAACCACAAAGTATTTACATTACTGAAAAAGGAGACAAGAGGAAGGTGCATCCCCCTACACACCATTCATAGCTTGAAGGGAACCATGGCTGCCTTTACTTTAGTAAAGGTATTTTCTCATTGGCTGCCTCTGAATTAAGACACCAAAGAGGCTAGACATTCTTAAGTCTTAAGAAGGTCATTGAAGAAATGGAGGAAAAGATTTCAAACGAGTTTAGCAAATGAATAAAGATGGGGGGGGAGCTAAGTCCATTTTTTGTCTATAAATTGCTTACACTTCTGTATTGTTGACTCTAAATTATGCCTTGCTCATCAGAACCAAGAAGAATATTTATTATTTCATGATAAGTATGGAATGGTTAGGAAATCTTTTAAGAGAAATACTAACCTATTTTTCCTTTAATGTACAGGCTAAACGCACACTCAAAGCTCAGAAACTGCAGGAGGAACTCGCTTCAGGAAAACTGACGGAGCAAGTGGTAAATCGGGGGAAAGAATATCTAAATCAGAAGGAAAAGACAGTGTTTTCCTGGTTTTTTTAAAGCATATTTTTCTATCTAGTATGTTGACACAAAAGCACTGAATATGGCTAACAGTTCTGTACAGTAAAGTTTTCCCCGTTGACTGAGTTAAATGAATGCAAGGGCTTCTTTCACTTTGCAGTAAATTCTTAATTGCTTCACTAGATGGCAGTGTAAACTTTATATAATTCTTCTGAATGTAAGGAATCAATGTCTCCAGGTGATCCCGTGGGAGGAGTCATTGATGGGATATTCTCAGACCCCATTTGCCTTGAGACTGAGGTTAAATTGAGGCCACTCCCCTCTGCTTCACTTCCTGGCTCCCAGTTAATCTCAGTCTTCCGGCCTAATAGACTTTTTTCTTTGCTCCTGACTTTAATCAATTTGGTGTGAGAGTTTTCCATTCTTGCCTTCCCCACCTCCTCCCTTGTCTTCCCTGAGTGATTGTGGCTGCGTTGGGCAATAGCTGGGCTTTTCTGGAGCGCCTCAGGCTCCAAGATTGCTTGCAATCTCTGGGGAGCCTCCGAAGCTGGCCTCCAGAAGATCAGAAGAGGAACTGCATTTCCACCCCATCGGGGGCTGCTGGACCTCCTCCAGACCTCTGGGTGACGCTGTTGAGGCAGAGCTCCTGGAGGAATCAGGCCGCATGATCAGCTACCGCCATCTTGGATCCCTGCCAGCTTCCGGGAAGAGGCACGTGGCCATGACAGTCATTAGAGCTCTGCAGAGGCCACGTGCAGAGGCACTCTCCCCATGAATCGGGGAATCGCTTCCAGCTGTTCCTTCAAGGCTCAGGCTTCTGATTCCCTCCCTGGGACATCTAATATTGGTATGTCCCATCAATAACTCCTCCCACGGGATCACCTAGGAGACTGTGAGTTGGTCTTACCTGAACTGCAGGTCTCTAGGTTTCCGTAGGAGAGTCATTCCCCATCCCAATTGGGCGCTGATGCGGGAAGTACCTGAACATTCTTGTTGTATTAGGTTGGTTCGGTTCTTGGCTGGTTTGGTTGTTGTTGTGTTCCGTTTGCTGTTCCTTACCATTCCTACCAAATTCCTCTTATACTGTTAACCTTCGATTAAACTGGGAGCCAGAAAGTGAGGCAGAGGGGAGTGGCCTCAATTTAACCTCAGTCTCAAGGCAAATGGGGTCTGAGAATATCCCATCAATGCCTCCTCCCACTGGAACATAGAGACCTGCAGTTCAGATAAGACCAACTGATATTTTCAGGAGGAAAAGGTATTTTCATTGTTTGAAATTTATTTTCCTTTTCCTGGAAACCTAATTATTTATTCAGGTAGCTAAACATTTCTTCTTCTGGTTTGCAGCAACTCCCCAAGTTTGGCAAGAGGTGTTTTGTTTTTGGTTTTTTTTTTTTTTTTTGCATCACTGGCATCACTGATCTTTTGAAACTGGAAATTTCAGAGATTAACATTGCACAGAGAATGGATTCATTTCTTTATATATATGAGCTTGTGTTCTTTTTAGTAATGATGAAGTCTTATTTCATGCTGGGTCTTTACATAACCAACACAAGGATGCTATCATAAGTGCTATGATCTATTTTGATTCCTTATCTCCTTTTAACAATTACTGGTACTTTTAAAATCTAAATTAGAAGCCAATTTAATTTAAACTATTGCATTAAAATTACAGTTTACTGTAACACTTATTCACTTATTCTTGATTTTAAGAGTGGGTATGAAATGTAAAAAAATATTTTAGTTATTTGTTTTGTGGCTAAGAAAGCATGAAAGAACAATCTTGTCAAAAGCTATTTTGAGGAAAGAGAGTTAGATAAATAAAATGGCTTGAAGCTAATAATCTGCCTTGGTCTAGCTTGAGGCCAAGTGGAGGCCTTTCTTTTCAGAATGCCTTTTCTCAAAATTTATCATTTCTTCTGATAACTTCACTGTATAGTTACTGTGATTGTGTTGATTTTGAGAGATTGTTTTTGTTTGTTTTCTCCAGAACTCCCCACGTCATCGATGGGGAGAAGAGGACCTAAATTCACAAACGGTGAGAGTGGTGTTGTTTTTAAAAAAAAATACATAACAAAATGCAAGATTATATATATATATATATATATATATATATATATATATATGAATTTGATATTCTGTGTGGCATTCCTTGATTTTTTAAGTAGCCTTTATCATTTTGCCTTCTTATACAGAAATATATAGGTTCATTTCTCATTACAGCTGGAGTTTTTCAGACAAGTGATATAATGAAACTTTGACTCAAAGCAGAACTTAAATACCTAGCAACTTCAACCTTTATATAATTGTGTTTTTATTTGCAAACTGTTTAACCAAGTAATTCAGTCCTTCATTAATAGAATTATATTAATATTAGTATTTTTTTAAAAAAATCACTTAACTTTCGATATATGTATTTTGCTACTGATGCAAATGAAATCACACCAGTTAGTTAATGCCACACACTCTCTTTTTAGGAAAGAGATCATAACAGTGAAGATGAAGACGAAGACAAATATGCGGATGACATTGATATGCCTGGACAGAATTTTGACTCCAAAAGACGTATTACAGTCCGAAACTTGCGAATTCGAGAGGACATTGCTAAAGTAAGCTGGATAACATCAAAAACTGTCATTTTGAAGCTAATATTCTACATATTATTCTAAAAGGCACATTTTTATTCTGATTATCTTCCTGTCACATCAGTAGTATCATCAAGTAGTAACTAAGTATGTGTTTTGTCCCAAGGCTCTAATATATACGGAGGTAGACTTGGCTATCTGCCACAACTAAGGAGGGAGATAAGCAACCCCTTGGCTGGGAGCCCAGAAAGCTATCTCTATGAAACAAGAAATTCTCCCAATCTTTCACTACGGCTGGATCAGTAATTGTTGTTTCCTGCAAAATTCCCCTCCCGCCGCCCCACCTATAAGCTCTCTAGGAAGGGCCAACCAGTAGCCACCTGTTCCTATTTCCTTCTGTGATTCTGTTTCCAAAGCTGCTCCTTCCTCCTCTCAGCCTTACGTATACGCACATCAGGGACAGCCTCCCTCTGTTCTTCCTCACTGCTCCCTGACTCAGACGCCATCTGGTGGCCAACAGGCCCCTCTAGTCCCTGCTCTGACTCCAAACACCCCCCAGAGACTTCCTCAGACTCTAGGGCAGTCCCATAGTGTTCGTCGCTGTCAGATTCCACCAACAGCTCAGCTGTCCACTGTTGGGCCACAACAGTATGCCACTCTATGGCTTAGGATACTGTGTGAATTCAGCAAATGCAACAAAATAGTGTAAATACAGTGTAAATCATTTAGTACTGTGTAAAATGATCAAAATAATCCAAGATACAGAATTTCAGCTCTCCTTCCTTTCTGCAGAATGGCATTCCTTCCTTATAGGGATTAAAGAGAACCGGTTATGGGTATAGTGATGGGTGATAGCTGTAATGCATCCTAACTTTGGGTTTGCCTGATTCACATTATTGATTATCTGGTTTTATTGGTACCTCTACATGATAATCTCATAATAGCTACATTAAATTGATAGTGTTGTTAGCTGTATTAGAATTTCAAGCTGATATTTTTATGTTCTTGCTCTTTAGTACCTACGGAATCTGGACCCCAATTCTGCCTACTATGATCCTAAAACCAGAGCAATGAGGGAGAATCCTTATGCCAATGCAGGAAAGAATCCAGATGAGTAAGTTAGTTTCAAATTGCTTCAACAAATTCATGGTCTTGTATTCTCCTCTAGAACTGATACATGGGAAGGTCTCTCCTGGTTGAAGAAAGTTTCAAAAAGAGAGAGAGAAGTATGTCATAGTGCTCTTTCCTCAGAGCAGATTGTCTGGAATGCTCATAAATCTTGGAAAACTGGGAGAGTTGGCAATGAACACAGATGAATATTAGTTGCCTACAGCATAACTGCTGTAAAATAAGTACCACAGGTTTCTGTAATTACCTTCAGAAAGCTTTTAACTCTTAGTGAATAACCATGCCATATAAGAAAAAGTCTTTTTAATCTCTTATGTGTAGATGAAATAGACATTTGGCTGCAGAAGAATGTCTATCCTTTTTCTTGCCCAGTTTTAATTTGGAGATTATTTCTCATAGTATATTTTAATGACAACTAAATTACGAATTACTCTGTCAACACATTGATCTAAATTACTAACAAAGTAATTTAAAATGACATTTTAAGACCAAAACGATCGGCTGCTGTTATCAAAATGCAATAGGAGAAGCAATAATGAATCCCAGAATCACATTAATGAACAAAGAATGGGTCTTATTAAATTTATACTTTTTAATCAAAACAGCCTTGTATTTGCTTTGCTTCTGTATGTGCAAAATAGAACCACAAGCTAAATACTTACAGAATGAAATATTTTTGCTTACAGAGTCAGTTATGCAGGAGATAACTTTGTTCGTTACACGGGGGCCACCATTTCCATGGCCCAAACTCAGTGTAAGTACTAAATCTGAGGTGTATCTTTTAATGCTGCTCACTTGTTTTTAAGTTAAATTTGTTTAGATAAGATTATTCTTTAAGGAAGAATATTTATATATCACACTTCTTAACTGTCCATCTCCCTCATAGGCATCTATGGTACTATAGGCATATTTGATACTATATTTCCCAAACAAAGGTGGAGGGGGAATACTACAGGCAAAGTCCTCTAACAATGCCCTCTCCCAAAGTATATTAAAACCATTGCTTTTTTTAAAGTTTTTTATTTTTATTATCTTATATATAGTTCAGGTATACATTCACATGGTTATTGCTCTTATTTATATTTATCACTTTTACATATTTATATTATAAAAGGTTAAAATATACATTCTGAGTTGCAATCCAAAACCATTGCTTTTTTGAAAGTTGCTATGCATATACCTTTCTAGCAGTGGTGGGTTCTGGATCCCGTTGCAACCAGTACGGTGCAACAGGACCAGAAGTCCATCACATGAACACACGCAGCGCGCACGTGCGCACTTATCGCCCGCAACACTCCAACTGCTTGGCGGAGCGTTATGCAGACGCTGTATGCTCTGTGCCCTGAAAATTTCAAATACCGGTAAGGAGCGCAGGTGGGTGGGCTCTCCAGAGCACCATACCGGAATGGTACCTGGTGCTCCTGGCAGGCACCGGTACGCCCATACCGGTCATAACCCACCACTGCTTTCCAGACTCTTCAAGGACTGTAAGTGCATGCTTTCTTTGTACTGTCAAAGGGTCATTGACTACAGAAAGAAAATATGCACTTTTATGAATTCTTAGGGGGCGTGATGGCTCAGTGATTAAAGACACTGAGCTTATCAGATAGAAAGCTAACACACTAGGTTTGAGACCCAAGTGCCATGCGACAGGGTGAGCTCCCGTTACTTGCTCCAGTTTCTGCCCACCTAACAGTTTGAAAGCATGCAAATGCAAGTAGATAAATAGGTATCACTTCAGTGGGAAGATAAGACTCTTCTGTGCATCTTTGGTGTGTAGCCATGCTGATCGCAGGACCACCAAAAATGTCTTCAGACAACTCTGGCTGCCTCAGCTAAGAAATGGACATGACCACTGCCCCTTAGAGTGAGGCATGACTAGACAAGGGATAATTTTACCTTTTATTTTTACCTTTATGAATTCTTAGAAGATTGGAGCTGGAAATGGATTAATTTATGATATCAAGGGAGGATGTGATGGTACCAAGTAAAATGTCCTCCAATCTCATTTACCTCTCTCGGGTCCTTGGTCTAAATATGGACCTGGTAGGGATAAGTGTTTATCCTCCACACTGATTCTGTCTCCTCCCTTTGTTCCTTTGTCTCCCATAGGATGGGAAAGAGTAAGAATCCTCTTTTCTAGGGTTTCCTTCACAGATAATTTTTTTCACAATATTTTCTAAGAGCCTATTAAATAAAAGCTAGTTAATAGTTCAACGTTCATGAAAATATTTTCCTTTCTTTTATTTTCAAAGTATTCGCCTGGGAGGCCTATGAAAAAGGCTCTGAAGTTCATCTTCAAGCAGATCCTACAAAACTTGAACTCTTGTACAAATCTTTCAAAGTAAAAAAAGAAGACTTTAAACATGGGCAGAAAGAAAGCATCTTAGAGAAGGTAAATTAACAGGCATGCAGTCTCCTTCAGAATGCCCTTTTTAAAGTTTTTTTATCATTTTACTCGAAAAAAAATGTTTGCAGCACCATGGCATAATTTCCCATTTTTAAATTAATTAAAACTTTGTAAAGTAATTAGATGTCAAATTATCTGAGACTTTGCTAGATCAATATTACTAAAGAATAAATCAATTAAAAATGGAAATAATCTCACATATCACCAGAGAAAGCTAAACAATTATAAACATAGTTAACATAGCTAACTTCAAAATCAGAGTAAACTTATGCAACTCTTGGCTTTTGATATTTTTTGTATATTTTGTATGGTACCTTAAATCCCCAAATGATTTTGAGACTGTTTTTTAAACATGTTGGCCTCTTTTTGGGGGGGGGGGTGTTCTGAACTTCAGAAGCAGGTTGTAAGGATGTTGGGGGGGAGGGGTCCATTGTAACTTTGAACAGTCACTAAGTGACTTATCATAACTTTATCAGTACTGTCTCCACTATTGGAATCTCATAGAAAAAGCATAAATGCAAACACTGTGTAAAATGCTACCAAAAAAAAATTTGAAAAAATGTATATGGTTACTCATACCACAACTCTAGGTGGCTTACAATAACAATAAAGACAGAAGTGATCAAAACAATAAAACTAAAACCTGGCACCTGAACCATCTTTCATAGTGCATCCAAAAAAGTCATACTCAGGGTGCAACTTCCCTGTTCCAACCTTTGGGGGGGGGGGGGAGAGTCAGCACTTTACAGTTGTCCAGAAGGTTGAAAGAGTGAGGACCTACCAGATCCTGGGGGTAGGCTGTTCCACAAGGCAGGGACCACTATGGAAGAGGCACATTTCCTAGGACTTCATAGATAGCAACTTTTAAGAGAAGGGACCTGGAGCCTCTCCACCCAATCCAATCTGGAACAGGAGTCCTGCAAATAAATCTTTCAAAATCCTTTTTTCCCTTTGTAGTATGGAGGCCAAGAACATCTGGATGCCCCACCATCTGAATTGTTACTTGCTCAGACAGAAGACTATGTGGAGTATTCTAGACATGGAACAGTTATTAAAGGTCAAGAGAAGGCTGTTGCTCGCTCTAAATATGAGGAGGATGTAATGATCAACAACCACACAGTAAGCACCTCAAACAGGACTTGGCAATTTGTGGTTCTTGAATTAATTTCAAATATTTTCTGCATTGAATAAGTGTAACTAGCCTCTGCATTGTTTAGCAATGGCAATCCCTGCAGTCCCAATTGCCACTGATAGCAAACCCCACAGTTGTGAGGCAAGGTAACTTCTTGCTGGTTTCTTTCCACAACCAAAGTTATTGGGGAAACCACAGCAGCTGGCATGTGTGCGTCTGGGAGTGGGTGCAAGAGTGCAGGTTGAGAAGGGCTTGCATGAGGCATGAGAGTTGGAGGGCACACAGGATGCATGGGGTTGGCATGAGCACAGAGGCGCTGCGGGAGGCTGTACTGGTTCGGTCATTATCCTAATGACTCCCAACCTTCTCTGCCAGCTTCCCCATTGACTGTTATGGGGAAACCACAGGGAAAGCCACAAATGGCAATCATATGATCATGGCTGCTGATTGTAAATGTGAACCAGTTTCCAAGTGCTCACAATCACATGACTATAGGGTGCTGGGGTGGCTGAACTCTGAGGATTGGTCATAACCATTTCAGCACCATCATAACATCAGTCATTAAAGAATGGTCATACATCAAGGACTTGCTGTGCTGATAACTTCATCCCTGCCCTGTCATGTGCTCTCCTCAATAGGCCATTCTCAGTGAATTGCTGTCATTGATTTAAAAATTCTCTGTGTTTCTATAAGAAATAAGTCTTTTCAAGTAATGAACAGTTAGTAAGGATTCTCTGCTTAGAATTATTCTGAGATTTACAATTGTAGAAATCCAACAAAAATCTTGAAGGCATAATTTTGGGCTTCTGTGATTTTTTTTAAATTACTTTTTAGAATGGCTTCCTTTAGAAAAATGTATACTGTACAGTGCTTTTCCTTTTCCTCCACATTCTTGTCTTAATTGTATTGTTCTGTTAAAGTTAGCTAATTGGCATGTGATCCATTAGGAAGTTTTCATGGCGCAATTAAGATGAAGCCAACAGATTGAATTGGGGCTGGTTACTAACGTGTTCTGACCCCCTCCTCCATCCAGTAACGAATGCTGAGACAAACTTAGCTGGAATGCCACAACTCTTTATTAACAGGAAACACAAATCTTGGTGGCTGAAAGCCCAAGCACGACAAACAGATAAGAACCTTGGCAGCAACCCAGACTCCGACAGATACAGATAACAGTTTCTCCAGCTTTGAGAATTAAGTTGACTCCTGCAAACTAGACTCCTCCCAGAGTCTCTCCTTAAATACTATCTTGAGAGGAGCCTAATTACAACCACCTGGATCCAATTATCTTTTGTATCTGCGTAGCTGTTCTCTACGTCGATCTGCCCGTCGTTGCCGGGCATTCAGGACCACCTACCTTGTCTCCTCGCTACTGCTCCAAGGCCTGACGTCAGGGGCACATTCACTTTGGCTTTCACCGCTGCTCCATGCCTCAGGCGCCTCCTGGTGGCCAACCAGCCTCTCTGATCCCTGCTCGGAGTCGGAACCCTGTCCAGGGTGCTCCACATCTCCCAGAGCCGACTCATAAGTCCCCTCGCCGTCGGAGTCTGTTTGCAGCTCCAGCAGCTCCTGCTGGGCCACAACACTAACGTTACTCCGCATCAGATTTACAACATGAGAAATCAGTTTGTAATGTGCAATCTGTTATCTAAACATTACAACTCTAATTTTTGTTAGTCATTTCTAACACTATGGTGTTAGTCATCACAAAGTGTTTGATGTTAGTCATGAATAGGTTCATAAGAGAGTATTTTGAAACATTTGTCAAGAAGGAGATTTTAGCAGAATTGAAACAAGATACTCTAGATGCAACTTGTTTCTTTTGACAGAGGATTGACCTTTCACTGAACCACCAGTTTGTTTTCCTTATTTATTTCAAAATATTCTATGAGGAAAATATTTAATATTTACTGAGTAGGGTTAAATGCAAAGAGAATATTCATCGATAAAATATGAAAAATATTGTTTAGTGAAATCCATCCCATACTTTTTAGATTCCCTTGATTTCATTAGTAGAATTAAGCAGATGCCAAATCTTTCAAATAAACCAGTATAATAGAATAGGGATTTGGTTCTTGATACAAAGGGATTATCACATTAGGTACACACAACTCCACTGATTAGTGCATTTTTCATTCTCTCTGTTCATTTTTCTGCTGTAGAAGAGTTGTACCAAAACTGTATAGAAATTTAAATAGTACATTCTTATTTATTATTTCTTAAATTTACCACGATCTCTTTGGGAATCAAAAATCCTTTATGAAATGTATGACATGAAATTGCAAGCCCTTATTATAAGCAGTTAATACCTTTGTTTTCCTTGCAGTGTATTTGGGGTTCTTACTGGAAAGAAGGAAGATGGGGATATAAATGCTGCTACTCATTTGTCAAGTTTTCATATTGTACAGGAGAAGCCGGGAAAGAAATTGCTGTAAGATATAGTTTATATATTGGAACTATAAATTAACATTTTTAAAACAAACCTAATATTTAACTCTCTTTGTGAAATTGGATTTTTCTCCAATTTTTTTTCCTGTACACAGAATGCCAGTGAAGAATTGCCAAGTGAGGTCCATGAGGACGAGCAGTTAACCAAACCCAAAACTCTAATGGAGGTGGGCCTCTTTATTGTTTTGTTTTCTTTCTAATGGATGGCTTTCTAACAAGCCTATTGCCAGTCAAAGACAAGAGAAGCTATTTTGGTATACAGAGTGTATTTATAATTTTTTTTTCCAGTAGCCAGAAAGGCACCAGAAAGGATAGCAGTGGTATAATTATGTCACCTGATGTGGCAGCTCCAATATTTTTTCCTGTTTTAGAAGGCAGAAGATTAAGTGAAATAAGTACATATATAAGCCTTGAAGGGGTGCCATACATTTTGTTGCTTAATTTACAAAAAGTAACAAAAAAAAAATAGACATTCTGCCATTATTCAGTGGCAGGATCTTAAGGTAAGGCAAAAGAAAAATAGATTGCGAAGTGTAGGTGGCCTCCTGTTTATTTGTTTCTGCCTTATATGAAGTTCTGAAAACATGACAACTATTACAGCACTTTCTAGGAAGTTGTAATGCAACCATTGTACAACAGCAATTATGCACCTGTTGCAGTTGTTGAAACTTTCAGGTAGGACGGGACTGCCAGGTAAGTGATATAGATACATGCATCTGCCCCTAAGAGGAAATTTCTGGGTCGTCATGTGTCACTCCCTTAAGTACCTATTGCCTGTAGCTTAGAATACCCACATTCATGTCTGTCTGCATTTGTGTTATCCTCTTTTCCATTGCCACAGCTACACCAACAAAAACAAAAAGAAAAAAAGAAGAAGAAAAAGAAAAAGCATAAGAAGAGTACAAGTTCTGATAGCGAGGGAGAAGACAGAAAGAAACAAGAAAAATTGAAAAAGGTATGCATAAAACCACTGTCAGCTATATTATCCTCAAATCCTCTGAAGTGTAACTGGCATACTAAATTCCAAAATGAAAATAGAGATTTATTTCTCTCAGTTCCCATGCTGGAACTTCTTTCCTATCAGCTATCTTTCCAGCAACAGATCTTCATAAATCCATATTTATTTTCACAAACCCATATTGAATATAAAGGAAAGAAATTGTCTTTTCCAATCAGAACGCATTAGCATAATGAACTAAGTTCTGGTTTTCTTGGATTTAAAAGAGAATCAGAGATTCCTGTTCTGTCTTCTGATACCACTGTGAAATTATATTCTCAATCTATGGAATAGCAAGCTGTGTTCTCACAACTATATGAGAGCAAGTTCCTGTTGATTGCTGAAAGAGTCAGTGGATGCTGAAGCTTTTATATTTAGTATTAATTGTTGTTAGTCTCTGAAATTTGAATAAATTTGCAGCATAATATCATTTATACATTAGCTTAGAGTAGACAAATACATTTTGCTTCTGTGTTCATAGTGAGATGATTTTTTATTCTGTTCCGATATATAACTCTTGTAGATTTTATATTGGCCATTGGCTTGAATCCTTTGGATCAAATCTGACTTTCACATGACCTATGTGATCTATTACGGATTGCAGCTTTTTCCAGCTTTCTCATTACTTTTCCTGACTATCTTTTAGCACAGTTTCACTCTTTGTACCATATTGAGTGTTACCATCTGCTTACTAGATAGTTGTAATTCCAGGGACAACTGTAACACAGCGGTCAATTTGTATTTTCAGGCACTGAATGCAGAAGAAGCCCGTCTCCTTCATGTGAAAGAAATCATGCAATTAGATGAGAGAAAGAGACCATATAATAGCATGTATGAAAGCCGTGAACCAACAGAGGAGGAAATGGAAGCTTACCAAATGAAGCGCCAGCGACCAGATGACCCCATGGCCTCTTTTCTGGGGCAGTAGTTTTGGGCAAAAGACTTGTAAGCTCATAGGACTTGTATATAGGTATCTAAACAAATCAATGTTATATGTGGTCACTTTTCCTAAACAAGTTGTCAGCTGATGTCCTGTTCTTTTGCATCATATTTACTCATGACCCAGTCAGCCTAGGGATCTCTGAATAGAAAAAAAATGAGCCAGGTTTTTTTGTTGTTGTTGTTGAGCAGGTTTGCTAATGTCCTTGGAAATTATAGTGCTGAATGAATTTCTGGATTAAAAAAAACTATTGATTAAAAGAGTCAGTAGATATTTCAAATATCAAACAGCACCCAATTGGTAGGGTCTGTTTCAAAAATGAACAATTGTTTACTTCCCTGAATAGATTAAAGATGACTCTGAGGAAAACTATCTGAATCTAATAGAATTCCACAATCCTGAAATGGTTTTCAAATTCTCAGCAGATTTTATTTTAGCATTCAAGCTATTAAAAGTGGTTCTAATATTTCATTTCTAATAGGTACCTTATTCTGTCACATTGAAAGCTTCTGTTTTCCTATAGATTGTGGATCATATTGGCCTCGGATTTGGAGGGTTGAAGTGTCACAAAATCAGAATGGCCTAACGTTGAAGGAATCTCTTCTACATTCTTTTAAAAACATTGTGATTTTCAACTTTTTTTGGAATTGAAGAATGAAGAATTCAAATTCTTATCGATTTGGAAATGCTCTAAATCTAACTATGATGTTTTAACAACATTGAATCTTGTGGTTCCAAAGGCTAGTTCATTCATTGTAACATAGATTGACTCTGCATAGTCAAACTGAGGAGCTCAAATTGGAGGGAGGTTTTGCCACGTCGACATGGCAAGCCAGAAGTTAGTGAAATGCAGAGTACCCTCCAACATTAATATGTAATGCTCAGTTGAGAAGTAAAATGGATATTTATATTAGTTGATGTGTAATTGCTATATTTCCTGGCTTTAGTATTTAATTTTAGAAGAAAAAAGTCATTTTGAAGTAATTCAAATGAATAGAATCAACTTGGCAGTAGTATACATTAGATTAATAATTTTTCCCTGCATAATGGGAAATTCCTACGGATACTTATTACTGCTGTTTTTTATTTGGCTGTCTTTTGGGCAAAGTTATCTCTCTGGTTATAATAGAAAGGCATTGCTGACAAGCGAGGGGATATATTTTATATACAGATAAAAATGCATTTGGACCCTCAAAAAGAAGATACAGAAAATAATAGAGAATATTTTGACATTTGTAATTGTAGCATAGACAAAAAGAGATCCCATTTTGAAATGTATTATTCCAAAAATATGTAAATATTTTTACATAAGCTTTTTATTGCCTCAGTTTTAATAAGTTAATAATTCCCTTATACTAATGTGTATATTTATTTATATTATCCAAGTATTGTTTTCCAGTGTTGTGCAAGATCTTACTAGTAGGTTAGACTCTTAGGAAAATTAGATTAATTTTAAAATCTGCAGGATCCATACTATCTTGTTTGAGGATTTTATCTGCAAAAGAAAATGTTTGTATTTCACACATTTCAAGTGCTTTGTTCTTGTCATCTGTTCTGAACTACACATTGAAAACCTCATCAAAATACTAAGTGTTTTAGATGCAAGAAAGCCAGCACACAACTAAGACTTGCAATACTGTACCAGGTTTTATACAAGAGAAAAAATGGGAAGAATAATAATTTTGCCCGGTAACCTTCATGGTAAAGTGGGTTTTCACTTTAAACTGAATTGTATTCTAGAAATGCTATTGATTTCTAGATCTGTCCAATTTTTGCATATCAAATGCAACCCAAAGGTTTTTCATTTCCTGTCGTATTTGGGTTTTTTCCTAGTTCAGTTCTCATCCCATGTGTTTCCACATAATCTTTTTAAAATCTTTTCTTTATTTTATACTGTAATTACTAACAGCAGGAAAACCTATCCACAGTCTACATCTACTTCGACGTCTCCTTAGTGAGTGTAGTAGGAGGCTGATATCCAAAACAGCATATCACCACCTGTAATTTTCCTAACACAAATCACAGGAGTTTATTTACTTACCACATAAATATTGGAATATGTTCTGGCATATTATGTTAATTGTAAAAAAAGGTAGTGCTAATTTTAAATATGAGCCCTGCTTTAGCCTAGATTAAATCGCAATGCTGTTCTGCTTCGCATCTGTGAACATTTCATTTTAACGGCTTTTAGTTAACCTAAACAGAGCAGCTAAAACCTGGCTTGCCTCATAAAAGTCTAATATAGACTAAGCTAAGCATTTTGTTTTGCTGTTAGAACAGTTTATAAGATCTCTTTTGGGACAGTGCACAAACGCTCCCAGATTTCATACGAAGCAAAAGCCAGCACAACATACTATGTTCCAGTAAAGAATATAGCTGATAATATTGTAGTTTGCAATGCTGGAACAAAACGGGCTAAGGCTGAGAAGCAGAGGGCAACTAAAAATAAATGCAATAAGGCACAGTCAAAGCATCCTGATGGTGAGCAGTCACTGATTTACCTCAAGGAACGACAAGCTAACAGACCACCAACATATGTTTTTGTCAGTTTTATTGTGCCATTTAATATCACACTTGAAAAAGGCAGCAAGAACCGGCATTATAGGAAATCTTCAACTCACAACCATTCCTTTAGTGACTTGAAGTTACAATGGTACTTTAAAAAGTGATATGACTTTTATACACAACCGTTGCAGCATCCCATGGTCACATGATCAAAATTTTGACACTTCGCAATTGGCATTTATTTATGAAGGTAGCAGTATTCCTTGCATTTCTTTAAACAAAAAAAATGCATTCAATATGGTTAAAGCTCTTGCAAAATGTGTGTATTTTATAAATGAAAGCTCTGTTTAAATAAAACTTTCTCCAAAATTTATGCATTAGGTTTGGAATCTTGCCACAAAAACATACAGGGAAGATTTCCTTAGAAGTATAGACAATAGACAGTATTTGTCACCTTGAGCATTTGCACAATTTTGTTTCGCTACAGTACATCACTGATCTTAAATACACTGCTCAAAAAACTAAAGGGAACACTTGAACAACACAATGTAACTCCAAGTCAATCACACGTCTGTGAAATCAAGCTGTCCACTTAGGTAGCAACACTAATTGACAATCAATTTCACATGCTGTTGTGCACATGGAATAGACAACAGGTGAGAAGGAATAGGCAGTTAGCAAGACATCCCCAATAAAGGAGTGGATCTGCAGGTGGTGACCACATACCACTTCTCAGTTCCTATGCTTTCTGGCTGATGGTTTGGTCACTTTTGAATGCTGGCGGTGCTTTCACTCTAGTGGTAGCATGAGACAGAGTCTACAACCCTCACAAGTGGCTCAGGTAATGCAGCTCATCTGGGATGGCACATCAATGCGAGCTGTAGCAAGAATGTTTGCTGTGTATGTCAACGTAGTGTCCAGAGCATGGAGGCGCTACCAGGAAACAGGCCAGTACATCAGAAGACGTGGAGGAGGCCATAGGAGGGCAACAACCCAGCATCAAAACCACTACCTCCGCCTTTGTGCAAGGAGGGACCCGAGGAGCACTGCCAGAACCCTGCAAAATGACCTCAAGTGGGCCACAAATGTGCATGTTGATGCTCAAACGGTCAGAAACAGACTCCATGAGGGTGGTATGAGGGCCCAACGTCCACAGGTGGGGGTTGTGCTTACAGCCCACCATGCAGGACGTTTGGCATTTGCCAGAGAACACCAAGATTGGCAAATTCGCCACTGCACTGGCTCCCTGTGCTCTTCACAGATGAAAGCAGGTTTACACTGAATACATGTGACAGACATGACAGTGTCTGGAGACGCTGTGGAGAATGTTCTGCTGCCTGCAACATCCTCCAGCATGACCGGTTTGGCAGTGGGTCAGTAATGGTGTGGGGTGGCATTTCGTTAGGGGGCTGCACAAACCTCCATGTGCTCGCCAGAGGTAGCCTGACTGTCATTAGGTACCAAGATGAGATCCTCAGACCCCTTGTGAGACCATATGCTGGTGCAGTTGGCCCTGGGTTCCTCCTAATGCAAGGCAATGCTAGACCTCATGGCTGGAGTGTCAGCAGTTCCTGCAAGATGTAGGCATTGATGCTATGGACATGTCTCGCTCCATCCACCAACGCTACGTTGCACCACAGATTGTCCAGGAGTTGGGGGATGCTTTAGTCCAGGTGTGAGAGGAGATCCCTCAGGAGACCATCCGCCACGTCATCAGGAGCATGCCCAGGCATTGTAAGGAAGTCTTACAGGCATGTGGAGGCCACACACGCTACTGAGACTCATTTTGACTTATTTTAAGGACATTACATCAAAGTTGGATCAGCCTGTAGTGTTTTTTTTCCACTTTAATTTTGAGTGTAACTCCAAATCCAGACCTCCATGGTTTGCTAAATTTGATTTCGATTGATAATTTTTGTTGTCAGCACATTCAACTATGTAACGAACAAAGTATTTAATAAGAATATTTCATTCATTCAGATCTAGGATGTCTTATTTTTGTGTTCCCTTTGTTTTTTTGAGCAGTGTATATGATGCCTGCACCTGTTGAAATTTGGCAAAATTGTTAGGAACAGAGTTAGAAATACTTGTGTGCTAGATTAAAGGCTACCTGCTGACCACTAATGAGTAATGGTTCTCCACCTTAAAGACTTTAAGACATGTGGACTGTCCAAGGAATTCTCCGAGTTGAACTCCACATATCTTGGTTTCTAAGATTGGAAAACATTGGTTAGCATCACTAGGTAGCATGTTGAAGACAAGTAGCTCCCGATCCTTGGAACTCTGCCCAGAACACAGGGGGAGAAGGGATTTCTCCAAGCATTTAGCCACATGTTTGGAGGGTTTTCTTTCCTGTCTCACGTGACTTGTGACTCGAGGCAGACGCTGAAACACATTACACAATAATCAAAAAATGCCTCTGGCAAAGCTGAGCCAAAAAAACAAGCTGCTGGAAGAAACTGGGATGCAAATGCAAGGCAGCCGCTTCAGCAAACTATATTTGAGAAGGCACGCTTCATTTAAAAGAATACTTTGTGACAATAACTCCCAACAAAAGTGGACAACAAGGTCCGGCTGAAGAACATTTAAGATTCAGCAGATTTCCGACTGGATGTCAGACTCTGCTTGAAGAAAGTAGTGCTGGTAAGTAGTATTTTATTTTTGACTTCCTTAGACCGTCTTTTAAGGAGGGCTTTCAGCCAGAGGCTATGCAAGCTAAAAGTATGGGAAATTTACTGCTAAAGTAAGCGTGCCACCTTAAAACGGTTGATTTCTTGAGGTTTGTATGGCACTGACAGGACATGGGGAGACAAAGTGCAGTGCAAAAATGCTGAGTTTTAAAGTTGCTGTTGCAGTTGTCTGTTGTGCAAAAAAAAAGTGCCAAGGAATCACTGGAATTGTGACGAGGTCACACATGATCAATGACAAAGGGTGAAGTTCTGATGAGCTGAGTTTTGAAATTGAAAAGATAAAAGTGAGGCAGCCAATTTGCACGTTTCTCTCATTGAACTCCACCAATGATTTGTCTTGGATTCTTCTCACTCATAAACAACCCATTTGATTTCAACCAAGAAGCTGTTTTCAAAATAAAAGGTATAACCCCCCAAAATAACACCACCAAATCTTTGCTGTTTCTATGGAAGGGATAAAATTAATCCGGAACTAAAATATTCATTTTAAGTAATTAAATAGTAACACTAAGAGAACAATTGCCACCAAAAAAAAATAGCCAGAGGGATGTTTGACGTGGCTTTTGTGATACAAATGAAAAGGAGCTTCCTTTCTAGTAAGATCCATCTGTTACCCATTAGCTGTAAAAGAGAGAAGGTTAAAAAACAGCAGATAGGCTTGCCTTCCATAACTATTCACTCCATTTTAAAACTGGGTTTATCTTTTCCCATGCCTTCGGCCAACAAATTTGATACAACACTTTTCCCTCCACATACTCACCATTCAACTGGTCAATCTCTTGGACTTTCTAACTGCTCTTGGGCATATCCTGTCTCCTTCTCCTTCCCTCCCCATCTCAAGGGAAGAGGGAGGGGTTAAACTGGAAGCTAGTAAAATACAGTCCATCCCATTTCCCCCCTTCTTCCTTCCCCTGCAAAAAAAGAATTGGCAGGGTTGAAGTTTCCCCCAAACTGGTGCCAATCCTATTACAGTAGTAATTTCTCAGATTTATGAAGGAATATATGCTTACCTGTTCAAATGTGCCTTGCATTTTTTTCTTATTGCTTTCTACATTTGAATTTTAGGAAACCAAAGCAACATTGTGTGTGAGTGTGCTGTCCAAAATTAATACCATGACACATATTACTATATTTTTCCCAGTAAAAATCATCCCAAAATTTACACATTGTTCATTGCGTAGTTTATGAAACATTAAAATACAATGATAATCTAAGAGAATATAAACATTGGTGTCACCAGATCAGACACCACATGGTTTGAGGTCCTGGGCAATCAAGCACATGGGCAAGACAGAGAGAGATTTATACCCTCTCTTGGGCCCTGCTTTAGAGTTTCCTGTTCCCGTGTAAGGGCAGGTATCCTGATTGGTTGTCAGACTCATGGGGCCATGCAGGGGTAACTTTGTAGGTTGTCTTGAGTCCAGGCTTGGTTGAACCTTTCTGGGTGATGCAATATTCCCAGGTGCCATGTGATGAGATGGGTAGAGGGCTAATCCTAGTAAATCCTGAGGGTAAAGATTTTTTGTTTTGTAGATAAGCTGGCCCAGTTTTTTAGTCTTGTAGATAGGTTGGCCCAGTCTTGCTGGGGCTATTAATAAGTGGGGGGGGGGCTGCTTTCCAAGAGCATGTTTCTCCTTTTCTTATTCAGGGAGGTATAATATTCTGCCTTTTTAATATTTCCTAGATTATTTCATTCTTTTAAGAGAGGGGTGGGTGCTAACTTCCTACAATCTAGCATCTATTCCATGTCATTCTTGTAGTCTCTTATCTGTAAGTCCACTTTCAATTCAGTTTGTCTTGTCAAATAAAATGTGTTCCTTTAGAGACATTCTATCAACAGAGGAAGACATTTCTGTTGTCATTGTAGTAACTTCTGACTCCATTATTTAACAATATCCTTCAATATTTCCATATAATTTATACTAAAATCTCATTTCAAATTAATCTGGATCTTTAGTCCATTTGTAATTTTCTAAAATCAGTTAAAATCAACTTTTTGCTGTTTATTTCAAAAAACGTTTAAGTTCTTAAAGCTTGTTGTTAAAAATGTCTTTCATTAAGGATTGAAGGCAAACTCATCTGGTCTTTTCAGACTTGTCAATCCAAAGGTTCCTAGTAGCTGAAAAGCAGTTAATAAGTAATTTCCAAATGTTATTAGAAAAGGAAGCATGCAAATTCTCTGCTCTTTCAAAGGTGCTGATCACAATTTGAACAAGATGACTATTCCCTCATCACCTAGTGCTCAAAATCTGCAGAGACCACTGCCTCGCAGTCTCCTCATGAGGAGAAACTGTCTGGAGCACCTTTTGATGACCTTCCATCCTTTCTTTTGTCTGGAGAGGTTCAAAGTGCTGAACTAATAACCAGTTGTTTGTTCTTGGTCATACTCATCAGCTACACTTTTTGTGTAGCTGCAATAGTCTACCAAATACTATTTGTGATATTCTACCAAATTTCAAAGGCATCCATATTCTTCTTCTTATGCTTCTTCAAAGAGATTTCAGCCATTTTCCAAGTATGAATGACTGCACTTGTATGGACACTGATATGAAGGTGCTCCATGCTGATAACTTGTCATTCAGATTCTGAAAATAGACCTTCTCTAGAAGAAGAGTCTACCTGGGGGATAGGAGGACTGCTGTAACTGCTCATTTATGTTCCTGAGTGTGTGTCAGGAGAAGATGAAAACACTACTTTGAAACTGGAGCCACAAAGGATGAATTTGGGCTGCCACTACATGGAGATAGGATAATTGCGACATCAAAAGGACATCACATCTAAAACCAATTAGCAGGCCATCTTTATACCACAATTCACAGGACATCAGTATGAGTTCATATGAATCACACATTTTTACATACATATGAACCATACAACCATATATTTTTCTGACCCTGATACTTTAGAATAAAAACAGTAACCTGTTAATGCTGTACTCTGTAAGTTGTTTGTTCTCCTTTCCCAGCTCAGGGTATAGACATTGGTTTTAAGTCTTTGATAGCCATGGGAAAAACAGATGTTTTCTTTCTTATTCTAAATTCTAGCTAGCAAGTTTGTGTTTGAAGTCTAGTGGTTTACTAATGTTTATTTCAACTCTCTGATTGATTCAGAGAGCATCCAAGAGAGCTCTAATACTTTAGAACATATGGGGGAGGACTTGGCACCCCCCTGTACTATTTTTCATGATTTTGGTATGTACAACATAAAATAGAGGAAAATATTGGAGACTAGTCTAAAAACAAATATCATTTTCAGGGCTCATTTAATCATTCTCTTTCCGTTTCCCACTCTCCTGTGTGGTCTAAATTATACATATTTTTAAATGGTGGAATTATGTACATAAAAATAATTCATAACACATTTTTCCAGAAAGCTATTTGCAGTGAGGAAACACATCAGAAATTCTGCTTGATCTCCATTGCTCCCTTTCCCTGAAGACATACAGTTTTTTCATTCCTAATTCTCCCAGATTAAGCTATTCTAGGAAGTGATTATACTCTGATTTTATATTGTGTGATTTAAACTTAAACCTCCTCCCTTTAACTTGGAGTCAGAAAATTGCATCCAAGTGCATCCTTTTTTTAAAAAAATGTGAGATCTCTTTCTCTGTGTGATATACACACATTTATATATCCGTGTCTCTTTCTCCATGATCTCCACTCTATCTGATGGTCATTAGTTTGCCTGTCCCAGTTGTAAGCAAATTTTTCATGTCCTAAAAAAATGTTCTCACCCTTCCGATGGTCAATACTCTCGATGACTCACTCCCAGGCCAATGCAATTTTCTTCTTGCTGCATAAAGCTAAATATTTTGTTACAGAAATTGCCCAATCTAAGACAGAAATAACAACAAAGGAAGTAGAGCCTGTGTCGGGTGCCAGTTCTGCTGCTCCCCCTTCCTCATATCTAGTCTGACAATATCATTTCAGGACCTAATAATATTTTTCACACCTTTACAAATTGATGTATTTATTTACCTTCCAATATGATACACGCTATTACTTTCTATCAGTGCCCCACTATTTTCTGCATGTATTATTTCATTCATTTGTTGATTAATTTACCTCCCTCATTTTTGAAGAGGCCACAAAGGATACTTGGGATCTCCCACTACTTTTATATGTTCATCATGACACTATGAGGTTGGACACTGAGAAAGAGTGAAGGGCCCCAAATTATCCATGAGCTCTCGGGTTGAGAAGGGACTTGAACCTAGATGTTCCCATAACTTTGGTCACTGCATTATGCTGGGGTAGTCTCAGTATACTAGTCAGGTAGGTTAGCCTCATTCTACAAAGGAAAAAAAAGAAAGAAATTGGTGCAAATCTGAAATAAGTGCAGGAGTGAGATTTCTACCAGTTCGGCTTGGTTCGGGCGAACCGCTAGCTCCAAAGAGCACCTGAGAGCGAACCGGTTCGCTCCGATCTTCAGGTGGGCCCGCCCGCCTGCCCCTTGGCTATACTCATATATTTCCTTGTTTTTTAGCCCAGCTGATAGGCGTGGCAGAGCCAATTGTCGTGCCTCAGCTGCAGTAGAAGGTAAGTTCTATAGCTTTGTTTTAACCCACTGCGCATGCGCGAAGTGTGCATTTGGCACGTACATTAGCAAAGCAAGAGCGCAAAGCTCACAAGCAGCAAACCGGTTGTTAGGCCGGTTGAATCGCACCACTGAATAAGTGGGGAAGCCTTTCAGCCTTTCAGACAAGCAGACACCGTTATTACTCATTTTAAAAAGGCAACTATAAGAACAAATTTCAATAAGAGCTCTTCCAAACTTTCCCTTTTGTTTTGTACCTTGTGGCTTTAAAAAACAGACTTGCTAAAGAAAAATTCCACTATTTGCATAAATCAGCTATCCAATGGAGAGAGTGGATTTGTATGTTACTACTTAACAATTCCTTGGGAAATGACCATTATTAATCACATAATCCACTTCCTTTAATTTCTTCATTTCATATTAATGCGTTGGTGGATCTATGCTTCTAACTCTGATAATATTGCATGTGTCGTATTATATGGGCTCTAGCGCTGTACGTAAAAGCTGCTACCAGAATAGATAATCCTGAAATGCCAAGACTCCTTCTGTGTGTGTGTGTGTGCGCGCGCGCGTGTGCTTTCTGCAGCAGTTTATCAAAACCACCCTTCTGAAAAGATTTTAGGATGCATTCCTAGTTCCTCGGACCCCCACCTTAAATGTTAATTACGTAACATGTTCCACTCCTGTAATGCTCCTGCCAGCCCTAGATGTTTCTTGCAACATGCACACATTGTTGCTTCTGTTTCATTTCTTGCAGGCATCACCATGATCTTCCTTTTTCTGGTTGCCTGGATTGCTCCCTGTATAGTTAATCAATTTCTCAGTAGCTTTGCCAAAGCAGACGTTCAGAAAAATTCCAAGCAAGTAATCTGCAGTGTGCTAGGGCCACAAGGCCCTCCAGGTGCTCCCGGAGCACCAGGTCCTCCTGGGAATATAGGAAGGATGGGTTTGCCAGGAAAAGATGGAAAAGATGGAGAAGATGGACAGAGAGGAGAGCCAGGGGATGAAGGTAAGAGATGGCTTCTTTTTCAAGATATTTTTCTACCTCAGAAGGAATCCAAAAAAGAATGGGAAAAGCTAAATCAGCCATTACAGTACTCAGTCCATTTTCTTTCATAAGACTTTCCTACGTAGTAGCTCTCTCCAAAATCAAATTAAGAAAGAATGTCATTTTTAAATATATTTGAACAACCGAAGTCTTAGTTATGGCATCTTAGTGGAATTTAATATTTCAGAAGTCCATAATCATAACTTATGATAGAGGTGCAACAAATGTCATTTAGAGACTTCGTACAGCCCACCAGAGTTACTCTTTTATGGTATCCCAAAACGTCCCAGAGCAGCTGGGGCTGAAACTTTAGATTTTTGGGGAGTGGAGTTTAATAGCAAAATGTTTTTTCCCCCAGATTTATAGTTGTTTAAAGCAAGGATCCCCAACTGAGAGCACAGCTCCACTTGCACAAGCAGCAGGCAAGCACGTGCACACATAAAGCTCCATTTGCACAAATGAAATGGGTTCATCCTCTCTCCTGCCACCACCACCAGTCCACAAAGCCAGAAATATTGGGAACTACTGGTTTAAGGCATATATCATGTTTTTTAAAAAAAAATACTCTTTCCCAAACCAGGTTTTGAACCTGCTCATTTTGGGAACCATGTGACTACTATGAAAAGTGTCTCATGGTCCTCCACGTGACAGGTACATTCACCAATTATAGGTTGCACAATGAACTATTGGCTTGAATTAGCATGTTAATTAGCATTAACATGCTAATTCAAGCTTTAACAGGGATTAACCCCTTTTACAAACCATAATGGCTTGTTTACACATGAGTTTGCACTTCATATTCAAGCACATTGTGGGATCCCCTGACTATAAAACATAGATATCATTGACGACTGGTCTATTCCAGGAGTGTCAAACTCAAGGCCCAGGAGAGCCAGATCAGGCCCTCTGCGTGCTTAGATCTGGCGTGCGAGGCCGCCCTGGAAAGAGCAAATGACTGGCCCGTGGTGCTTTTGCCAGCGAAAGCGGAGCGCAAGAGGGCCACAGGGATCCCTCCCGAGCCCCCTTTATGCTGGCAGAGGGTTGCAGGAGGCCATCGCAGCAGAAAACAGAGCTCAGGAGTCTGTTTTCACTGGCAGAGTGCTCAGGCCACCACAGGCACCCCCGACACGAGCGATGTCAAGCCACACCTAATCTGGCTACACCCACAATGCCACACCCTAGGAAGTCAAAAACCACCCTGATGCAGCCCTCAATGAAATTGAGTTTGACACTCCTGGTCTATTCTACATTTCCATCAGAAATGAGATGAGTGGTAGGATGGTAAACGGTAAGATAACTCCTTACCTTTAAACAGCAAGTAAAAACAGCCTGTCCAGGTATATCTTTGAAGGAGGGAAACAAAATGACCAAAGAAGGCTTTTTGGGTGTTCTGTATTTTTACAAAGCTTTTTATCAGTTGGGCAAGTTGGGCCAGCTTTAGATAGTTCAGTTCATGTTTTGGGGGAAAAGAAACCCAATACAATATAAATTAAATGAAACTGACACAGATATTAATATTCCTTCTGGCTCCTAGGCCTTCTCGGGGATGATATAGAGGAGAAGGATTGTGTCTGGAATAATGAGGCCAAATTGGGCTGTAATTGTGTTGTCTGGCTGACTTTGTTTATAAATAGAAATTATCTAACTCTTGGTTAGATGGAACATAAACTTCCTGCCAGCAGGACTCCTACCCATTAACAAAAATCAGGAGCAGCCTTTTTGCAGCTTTTTGGACTATTAAATGTTATAAGGCCCATGTTTTTGTCAGATGTAGTTCACTTTATCAGATGCACAGAGCAACTGGACTAATGAAGGATTAAAACTGGAATATATATTTTTTCATCCTAGTGTTTTTCTGTAAGTGCAGGGTCTACTTTTTTCAGATCAACCAAGTGTTGATCCTTTGATTGCAACAGAAATTAAACTACTGGCTTAACACCACAGCTGAGGTCATAGGCTAAGAGAGAGTGACTGGCCCAAAGTCACTCAGCCAGTTTTCATGCCTGTGGTGGGACTAGAACTCACAGTCTCTCAGTTTCTAGTCAGGTGCCTTAACCACCACTTAAACTGGCCCTCAAATGATTTATGAGTTTAATATAGGATTTAAATTGGGACAAGATGGGGAAAACAGGATGTTTATGGAAATACAGCTTACATGCAGGACAAATTACAGCTCATTTACCAATGAACAAGTGTAATATTTGTTTTTATTGAGACCTTCTGAGAAAACTTAAAACCTTTTGGTGTAGATTCAGCAATCTCTCACTCAACTGTGTTGGCAAAAATTTGTTTGTTTCCAAAATGGCCACATGTAATCTTTATTAAAAGTGTACGCTTTTTAATAAAAAAAATGTTTCTCGGAAAAGATCAGACTCCTCCTGATTTTCAGCTATCATATTGTAAATTAACATGGTGTTTCTTCTAACAAGCTGGCCTGCTTGTTAGAAGGAGCTTAGAAGGGACTTTGAAATCCATTGAGTGTTGTACTTATACTAGATTTTCACAAATTACATTCTTCCTCCTAAAAATTATTCTCCAGAAGGATTCAAAAAAATGAGGGTGTGGAAAGCAGAAGAATTGGCAAGAAGAATTTCCCACCCCACCCCCTTTCAGAGAGTGGAAATTGTTGAATGCAATTTCACTTGGGATCCTTCCATTTGCGCCAAAATGCTGGTCCAACCCCTAATTAGCATACAAACAGGGAGTAATAACTGCAAATATGAGCAATAATTCAATTGGGAGTTTTAGCAAACAGTTACTGCTTCTTATGTTGTATTTTTCTGCTAGAGAGATTCTACTTTTTTTTTTTTACTAAATTCCATTATAAAATCAAAGGAAAAAACAAAAGTACAAAGAGAGAAGGAAAAAAGTAATGACTTCTGGCTTTGTTTGAGACAGTAGATTACAAAAAAGAATTCGTATTAAACATATTGATTCCAATCCCACAGAACAATAAGCCAGAATTTTTAAACCGTGGTTTGTTCATCAAGCTGCAGTGGTTTCATTTATACATTCGGTAATAGCTTAGATATCATGACAAGCCCAGAACAAAACAAACTCTATTGTAGCTTTGCAGGATGCGAGAATCCATTTCCCCCCCTTTTTTTTCTTTCAAGTACCTATCTAGAAGAGAGTATATTTTCTCCACGTTTTCTAATGGAATGACTAGGACAAAAGAAATGGGGATACTGCTCCCATAAAATAATGCAGTTCAAAACCTCCCAATAGACAAACCTTTTTTTAATGCTTCCTGGGTTGCAGAAACAGTTTTGGTCCTCTGGTTGCTATGTCCAAAAGATCCATGAGTCCCTTGTGTGATACTCATTGAGGTTGTGTTTTCTCGTAGGTACCCAAGGCAGGACAGGAAATCCAGGCCGGCCAGGATCAAAAGGGAAACCAGGAGCCATTGGCAAAGCTGGTCTCCGTGGTCTAAAAGGGCCCAAGGGCCCCACTGGAAAAAGCGGGGGCCCTGGAAAGAAAGGGCCCCGAGGAGCCCTAGGAGACCTTGGGATGTCTGGTCCTTGTAAATGCAACGCCAAGAAAGCCAAATCAGCTTTCTCTGTTGCTGTGACCAAAAGTTACCCAAAAGAGAGACTGCCCATCAAATTTGACAGGATCCTCATGAATGAAGGTGGAAATTACAATGCTTCCAGCGGGAAATTTATATGCAACATCCCCGGTGTCTATTATTTCACTTATGATATCACACTGGCCAATAAACATTTGGCTATTGGGCTGGTGTGTAATGGTCAGTACAAGATAAAGACATTTGATGCCAACACTGGGAATCATGACATTGCTTCTGGATCGACAATCCTTTCCCTAAAACAGAAGGATGAGGTGTGGCTGCAGATATTTTACTCGGAACAGAATGGGCTGTTCTATGATCCCTACTGGACAGATAGCATTTTTACTGGCTTTATGATATACGCTGATCAGGATTATCTCAATGATCTATAAAGGGGACTGCCAACTATTGAGCCTTTGCTGAAACAATCAAAATATCATGTAACAGAACAATGTTCCAAATTCCACAGTGTCTTCATCAGGCTGAATTATTGATCAAAACCTAGGAAGCAGGTGAGAAAAGTAACAGAAAAATTGTAAAGTAGAGGAAAATTATTTTCTATCATAGGAAGTTGGGGCATGTGTGAGAAATGGTGCAGAGATCTGCGAGGAAAATATCTGATGGATCTCACATCCTTCCATGTATAAAAGAGAGAATTCTAAATTCAGAAAGGCTTTGATCACTTGTGTCTGTTCTGGGGACACTGGAACCCAAGCAGATAACTGACGGTAGTGAAATTTGCCTATGGCTTTCCAAAATTTTATACTAAAATATTGCTAGGTATGATTTTTTTACTGAAGAAAAACATTGGCATATTCTTGCTTCCTTGCTTCAGCTGACCCGAAAGCCTATTATCAGGCAGAAGATTTTTATGTATCTCTGCGTACCAGAAGCAGAAAAATAAGAACTCCTCCCAAGTAAATAATGCATATGTCCATCAAAGTAATAATATAGCAGACAATGGGAAAAGGTACAAAGGTTTTGTGAATTCAGCTCAAAAGTGTGTCTTTTTTAAAAGATGAACCGTTTCATTCGGACACAAAATAAATATATATTTTGGTAGCTTTTTATATGTACTGATGTTTTATCCTGATAGTTCTTGCATATCTAAATTGGTAAGGGGAGGGGAGCAGAAACTCAGCAAAGTATTGGCCAAATAACCTACCACCATTCTGAAGCTTCACAACAGTGCTCACTGCACAAGGCCATTCAGAAACTAAACAGGTAGTGGCCTCTTTACTCTCCTTTGTGCAAAATGCTGACCCAGAAATACAATTTTGAATTAATTAAAGCTGTTTTCAAAACAGAACTAAAGGAATATTTTAGCCCATGTTCTTAATGCACACTTGCAAATAACTGAAACATCAGATGATTTTCAATTTGTATGTCTTAAGTTTTGGAAATTTGTATCTTCTGTAAATATAAAAAGCTTGTTGCCTCTCATATTTCCTGGGGCTCTTTGAAGTGTGCGACTAATAATGCATTCCAGATGAATCAAGATTGAGGCAGGGGAATGTTGTCCCCCACAAACTAGAGGTGGCATATTAACTTTTACAATGGAAAGATTCCCATACATATACATATGTGGGTGACAAAGCTACAACTACTTTAAAATTGTCTGATTTTTTTCAAGCTTTTAGCTACATCAGTACGTCCTTTTGGAAACTGCAGAATTCTACAACAAGCATTTAAATTCAAAGTAAGAAACTCTGTATCAGTTAATATTCATATTCTTATCTGAAGTGCTCTGACTGCAGGAAAAGATATGTTTCATATTTTCTTCTTTGATGTGAGCTCTACTTCCTACAATCTTTCAAGCACATTGAAAAGATTTCACTATTACTCATAAGCACATGAATAAAGATCTTGGCTAGACTAGACATCTGTGCTATTGGCATGCAAGGTGACTTACCTTTAAAGCAACCTAGAAGGCTTCTCCTGAGTATTCCAAGATTCTGTTGTTTTGACAGTTGGGCAGTTGTGAGATGTTGTCAAGAGATCAACTTAGAAGGAGTTTGCCTTTTTTACTGATCTCATGTTTGGTAACTATTTCAGTTATTTTCTCTCTCACGCACACACACTATCCTTTTAAAAGTCATAGGCAATGACACTTTTATGTTACTTAGTAGTACTGGTATGTGTATATTAGTATTAAGTACTACTGTTTACATTTGGTGAGTTGCTAAGTGTAGCTATAATCTCTTCTCTACATTGTTATGAATCAACCTTACAAATTTACAAGAGAAGCTGTGTGCAAGTCAGCACTATAATGAAACTCTAGAAGGTAATGTATAATGTACCCAACACCACCTTTGTCGATCCTGGAACTTTTAACTGCATAGTCTTCTTAGAAAAAATAATTTTAAGAGCTGTACTCTAATGAAGATCTTGAGAAAGGTAGATCCTATCAATCTCCATGTCATAAAGTGATTTGTACCCTCAGCAACTACTGTACAGATCTTCAGATAATCTGTCTCCAGGTTGACCCTTCAGGTTTGTTAATGGTTCATCCTTCAATAATTGAGACCATCTACCTTGTTGTTGGCCATCTCTTTTTTCCCATCCATCTTTCCAAGCAATGAAGACTTTTTCAAGGGATCCAAGTCTATGTATAATATCAATGATATTGTTTAGATAGTTTAGTTTGGTGATAAGATTACAGCTAAGAGTTTTGGCTTCTTGCAACTACTAATTAGAATACTCTGCCATACCAATACATGGTATGATAGATAAAAATCTAACAATGTTTGGGATATAAATTGTCTTCATTTACTGTATATACTTTCAGGGCATATTGCTGTGCAATAAGGCCAAAATGAAAAAAAAGTAGTATGTTATTGTTTTTTTCTAATACTTTCATGATATTGTGCTGGAACTCTATGTTTAGATGTGAAGAAACTACCCTGTTTCCCTCAAAATAAGACTTTCCCAGATAATAAGCCCACTCGGGCTTTTGAGCGCATGCGCTAAAATAAGCCTTCCCCAAAAAAATAAGTCCTCCCTGAAAATATTGCAACATAGCAGCAGCCATGAGGTCACCATGCTCGCCACCTCCTGCACCTCAAAAATAATAAGACCTCCCTGAAAATAAGGCCAAGCACTTATTTCAGGGGTCAAAAGAAAATAAGACCCTGTCTTATTTTGGGGGAGACACGGTAATAGATGTGGATATATTCTATGTTTAAGCATGAATAAACTGCCTTATAGGTATTTTTATTCCTGCATGTTTTGTTATCTACACATTTTGCTTTACAATACACATACTTTGATTTTTTTTCAGCCAGTATTTTTGGACAAAAAAGCTCTGAAATGTAAGAAGTATAACTTTCTCTCATCTAATATCCTCCAGGACTACACTCTGATTTTCATCAGTCAATATGCCAGATTGGCTGCAGACATGTAGTCCAACACATCTGACGGGCATATGTTGAGAAAGTCTGTTCTATACCTCATTATTTTTGAGAGTTTAGGAATGTATCAAAAGAATATTGGTTCAAAGATATATTCAAGGCTTTCGTGATATATCTCATTTTCATCTGTATATAGAAGTATTATGATTGTGGAAAGAAAAAAAAATCATATATTAACATTTACCTGTCCATTTTATGCAAAAAATGATAATACACTAATCTAGTGTGAAAATATTTGATGTTCTTGCACAAATTAAAAATGTTATTTGAGAATATCTCATGAATAACCCAGAAGTAAATGTACATATGCTGTCATTTGGTTCATTGTTGACATTATTGTCTTTATCTAATTTTAAATATTATGTTCTCAATTGTGATTAAAAAACCACTGATGAGAAAAAGTAAAAAAGAATCAGTTCACTGGTGTTGCAATTCAAACTTGCTCTATATTTTATCCCTCTATCCTGCCTTAGAATGTATGAAACTGGTAGTTGTGGAGGTAAATTAGAATGTCTGATCCAAAACATAAATCATGAAATAATTTATCAACTCATACATATAATCCCAATAACAAAGTTACTTTCTATGAATATGTCAGTATTCCTCACTAAAAGGAATATTTTCCATTTGGGTCAGTCTTCTTAAATCTCTCTCATTGACCTTCTATAGGTAGTCCTTGACTTATAACAATTGGGACCAGAATTTCCACTGCTTAGCAAAGCAGTTGTTAAGTAAGTTGTGCCTGATTTTATGATATTTTTGCCTTAGTTAAGTGAATCCTTGCAGTCATTAAATGAATCCAGCTTCCCCCATTGACTTTGCTTTTTGGAAGCCAGCTGGGAAGGTTGCAAATGGCAATCACTTGACCCCAGAACACTGCAATTATTGTAAAATACATGCCATGCACTCAAATTTTGATTGTGACTAGGGGGAGGCTGTAATAGGCATAAGTGTGAAGACCAGTCATAAGTCACTTCTTGCACTATTGTTATAACTTTGAATGGAAACAAAATGAATGGTTGTAAGTTGAGGACTGCCTCTATTTCTCAGCAATAACCTATCCATTCTATCCTTTTGTCTGTCCAATGATTGGCAAATGAACAAGACTGCCAAATAAAGGACAACCCAAATCTACAGTCTCTTCCTGCTTGCATCCATTCATAGTATAAACATGCCCTGGCTATCTATAATTATCTATTTTACCATTCCTGTCCCTAGACTTAGGGGCAGCTTGAAAGTAGCATTATATCTCCTCCTAGATCCTTCAAAGTAGCATTATATCTCTTTTATTGCCATATCATCCAGGAACAGCTTCAGGGTGTATAAAATTGTTGGAATTTTTCACTAATTCTGTAGGGAAGTCAAGTGACTGGACAATGACTGTGAAGAGAAGCAATAGGTAGGTTAGAAATCGACAATAGCCAGGTTCCTGTTAGTATAGTTTGCTGTATAGATTCAAGGATGGTGGAGATAGCACTCAACAGTGAGAAAATGCCTCAAGGAGTATTAACTATAAAGACTCTTCTCAATCAAATTTATAGACATCAACATCAGTAAGTAATGCCCCTCCCTTGCACATTCCAAGTTGGCTATCTGCAATAAGATACCAACCTTAAGTCTGAACTAATTTACTGCATTGGCATTAGACTGAGATAAATCCTTAAGACTCAATATCTAAGAATTTGCTGTTGGTCATATTGAAAACTAGTTTGGTGTATTGTAAGGGTTAAGGCTCTAGGTTCTAGAAACACAGAGATCAAATCCCATCTTAAGCACCAAGCCAGCTGGGTGATTTTGGGCCAGTCACTTTCTCTCCGCTCTAGGAAGTAGACAAGGACATTCCCCAAAAAACTTGCCAAGAAAACTGCAGTCACCAAGAGTTAAAATTGACTTGAAGGCACCTCTTCCCAAATGGCCATGAGTATCAACTGTAAAGCTGAGCCCCCACTATTGCAAAATGTCTGGATATTAAGCATGTTTTTACAGCCCTTCAAGAGAAGCCAAGTCAGAGAGCAGACCCAAGAATGATTGCAACTCTTATTTTATTCATATTAGCTATAGTAACTGAATCTTAAAAGCCTGTGTTTTCTCTACCCTCCTCCTCAACTCAAGACAGTTAAGGCACAACTAGTTTAAGTTTTCTAATTGTCCTACACTAAAATGTTTTTTAAATGGATGTCAAGCAGTTTCTCCAAGATCATTCCTGTGTTCCCTGCATTTAATATCAGGTAACCTACAATCTAGCACTCCTCCTCTGGGGAGTGTGAATCAAAGACCTCTGTCAGCAAATTAACAATCTGAGTCTCCTGCTTGAGGGCGGGAGGGGTATTGGACTAGAAGACTTCCAATGTCCCTTCCAGATCTATTCTGATTGATTGATCATTAAACTATAATTCCTAAGATACACTGTGTGAAGACAAATTTCAGATTTGTTTAAAAAGTGACTATACCCTTGAGTTGAATTTGACTTGTTCACAGAATTCTCTTAAGAAAAGTATGAAAGTATTTTGACAGGTTTTTTCCCTGTTTAGTCTATCCTACAACCTAGGAATTTCCAAGAGTTACCTGCTGAGGCCACTGTCTGGGACCAAACAAATTTAACAATGAGATATGCCAATGAGATTGCCTTTATTCTCCTTAAGCACTTTGGCAATTAGCAAGAGTTTAATAGGCTGAGTTTTTATAAATTTATTTATCTTTGTGCTGAGCAAGTTTGCCGAATAATTCAGTTGCCTCTCAGATTTCTGTCCTTAAAAACAAAATGCTGTAAATGCAGCATCAAACCAACAGTACAGCACTGCATCTCTCAGGTGGTTTCCAAATAATCTCTGAAGAAAAATGATAGTGCTTTGCTGCTCAGAGTTAATGTGAGGAAAGCAACAATAAAGCACTTTGGGAACAACTGCTAATTTTTTTCAGGCTAAATTGTATGAAGTTTCCACAAGCTTGTCCATGTTCTGGAATTTTTAAGAGCACTTTGCTCCAGTTGTTTACACAACAACTCAGGTTAATTGGCCAGATCGATTCCCATAAAAATCCTTCTTTATCATAGCAGCTTGTTTCAGTAAACGTGCATATTGTAAATCCATATTAATTAAATATCCCCGAGTGCTGTCACACCTGTTAAGATAAAGGGGCGTCGAAAGCAATGCTATGCAACGAAATGCCAAAGCAGAGCTGATCAAAGCAAAGGCAAAACTCAGGGTGGGGATAACGAAACTGAGCAAGCATCCCCTCCCCTGTAGTTAAAAGGAACGATAATTCCATTATCCTCCCGCTACTCAATGAATAGCAGCTGAGAGGGGCAGGAGGAGAACCATTATTCTTATTCAAGATCAAGAGGGCAGGACCCAATGTTTTGATAACGCTCTATCTAAATCCCTTAGAAATGGAGAATGGCGCCAACAATAGACTGAGGTACAGCGACAGAATCGCCCAGGCAGCTTTAGGGCACGTATGAAAAAGGCAGCCGCGAACAAATGAGCCCCTTGGGCGCGCAGCCAATCCAGCGCTCGCCCGAAGCCCAGCAATTAAAAAGAAAGGAAGAGGGAGGGAGTGTAGGCAGAGGAAGCGGAGAAGGACTACAACGTCCAGAGGCCCAGTGGGCGGTAGGTGTGCGCGTGCGTAATATAGAAAGCCGGTGTGTATGTAACCTTCTCCAGTGAATTAGGTCCTTTCTTCAAGTCGGAGCCGAGATTTGGGGCGCGGGGTGGTCTGGGGGCGGGGAGACATCCTCTTTCCCTCCGCCTTGCACCCCTGGGACATGCAACCAATTGCTGATCTTCCCTGCTGGGATTAGCACGGGCCGGGGGGAGCGGACAGGGGTGCAGTTTGATTCTCCCTTCCCTTTCTCGGGGCTGCAGGATTTTTCCTTGCAAGAAGTCGTCGGATTCAGGAAAAGGACAAAGGCTGTCGCTTTTGCGGGCGATCGGCAAAGGTAACGCTGACGCGGGGTTTGTGGGCGGCAGCTTGTCAGAAGTTTTAGTCCGCGGAGTTCTGAAAAGTTTCGTGCCACTTGTCCTTGCTAAAGAGAGGGAGGAGGGAGATTGAAATCAGCCCGGGAAAATGCTTCTCTTGATTCTCGGCAATCTCAAAATCAGATTTTTTTTGGGGGGGGGGGAGCGAGTTGGATCTGAAAGTCGCCGTTTGTAGTCGGGTTATCGGAGGATCTCGGGTTTTATTGCAAAAAAAAAAAAAAAAAAGCCGGGAAGTCGGTACCGTCTCCCCCAACACAGGCCGAAAGAAAAGTGGGTGTGAGTCGGAGATCGATAATGACTTTTATTCCAATCAGTGTCTCTTCTTTGCTCTTGTTTTGAGCAAGAACAGAGCGACAGGTAACGTGCTGAGAAGATGACTTGGATGTTGGCCAAGAGGGCTTGCAACTCTTTTGCACAGATTCAAATCAGAAAGATATTCAGGTGTAGAGAACGTTTAATCGATTGAATTATTTTCATGCTGGGGGAGCGGAATTATACAGCTAAATTTGCAGCCATCAACTGTATTTGGTTAAGCTGTACCCACCCATCCCTAATTTTACACGGCAATATGTTTTTAGGCACCTTTTTTTTTACAAAGGTGTAGGTGGGATTGTTGAAAAACAGTGGATGAAGTTTATTTGTGTCCATATTTCATTTGGTAATTCACTTTGATTTCTGCCTACCTTGCAGGAGCTGCCTGTTTCACTAGACGCTTTCCCTTGGATGAGAAGTCTAAGGATGGAACAGCCATGGTGGAAAGGAGACCTTGCAGCTGACATACATCAGACACTAAGACTGAAGGTTAGATAAGACGGCTGCTTCTTTTTTTTTCCTCTATCCTTTACTGTTGCTACAATTCAAAACAGGTACAACCGGCTGTTTAGTTGTCCTTCCAAACTTCCAAATAAAGACTCAAGCAACTGGAAGTATTTTTTTTAAAAAATGACTGAAATTAAACAAAGCTTTCACATTTGAAGTTACTAAGAACACACATGGCAACTACTTTATTTAGGAAAGATCTGATTGTAACAAATAGGTAATAAATTGTTCTTAAACAGATGTATTTAATGTAGTAAGGAAGATGACCTTGGCAGAGAGAATGCAAGAGGCAAGGAAGAGGCTGGGGCAGCAGGGAGGGAGAAAGATAATTGGTTATAATTTTAAAAACCTTGGAAGTCCATTTATTTGTCTGTTGTGTTACCTTCCCCATCCCCAGACCTTGCATATCTTTATCAAGGACACTTTATGTTCTACACATTTCTCAGCTGCAATCCAGCTGGCTGGATCTGCTATGAATACAGCTGAAAAAAATAAACCTGATAAAATGGAGATTGCTCTCCTTCTCCCTCCCCCTTTTGAATATGACCAAGGTCAAACCCACTTCCTCTCTTTGCCTAATCCCATCAGCCAAATTGACCCTCTTTGCTTCCTGAAAGCCTATTTGCCTAACAATAGAACTAACTCCAAGGAGGTGCAGAGACCTGGACAACTTCCCCAAACCAGCCAACTAATCATATCCCCAGGTTTCCTGTCTTGTATCCATTAAAATCTTTCAAAATTTTATCTATTGTTTAGGGTTCATCTTTCTTCTAAAGCAGGCACCCCAATGATCATTGCAGTAGACATGGCTCTTCAGAACTGTACTTCTTCCTTTGGCAAAACTCCCCAGTAGTTATATAATTGCCATTACCATGACATCCATGGTAATCATGGATATATCATGACTTCTTGAAGTTGCTAGTATAATTATTTCAAAGAATGTGATAAGCATGCATCTGGGGTTTTATTTATCTAACAAAGCCATTTATCTTATGTTCTTCAACTAGGGGATATATGGATGAAGGCTCTTCTTTAAGTACATTTATGTTTTCTTCTGAGTAAATATGGAAAGAATTGCTTTCCATGGCAAAATGATACATTTATGTTTATGTTTAAGTACATTTATGTTTTCTTCTGAGTAAATATGGAAAGAATTGCTTTCCATGGCAAAATGATACATTTTAGTACTCTCTTAATGACCATAATTGAAACCAGCAACTTGGTTGCTAAGTGGAAAATTGTGTGACTGTGACAGATCTCCTGCCACTTCTCATTGTCATTAAGTGAGTCAAACTAGTCATTGACTGCGTCATCAAATAACCATGATTTGTGATTTTATTTCTGTATTCTCCGTGAACTCTGGTTTTCAGGAGTTAATTGTG
Source organism: Thamnophis sirtalis (assembly GCF_051295495.1). Taxonomy (NCBI): domain Eukaryota; kingdom Metazoa; phylum Chordata; class Lepidosauria; order Squamata; family Natricidae; genus Thamnophis; species Thamnophis sirtalis. The sequence goes on from NW_028261383.1 coordinate 111,514,696, forward strand.
AAGCACGTGAATGGTGATCCTGCAACCATAGGATACTGCAACTATTGTAAATGGACACCAGTTGCAAAGTGCCTGAATGGCAATTGCTGTGATAGTTGTAAATGTGAGGATTGGTCACATATTGGGGGGTGCGGGTGTTACAGCATTGTAATTTAGAACAGTTGCTAAAAAAGGAAGTTGGTAAGTAAGGATTACCTTACTAAAAATAAAGCTGCCATATCTAGTCTGCAAAAGTTTGGATGACCACAAAATGGCATTATTATAATACTTCCAAGCTGCCATCTGTTGCATGTCCACATTATGCAGTCCAAATCTGGTACCCCTAACTTTTTTTTTCTTCCTTTCTAAAAGCAAAATGTATCTAAACACATGAACAGATGATTAATAATTCAGACAGTTTTATCTTGCAATGTACTCTCTGAAATGGAAATACTTTTAAAAAGCTATAGGTAGATGTGGTATAGGTGTAGGGATACATTATTTGCACTGATTTAGGAGCCAATTTTGAGGCCACGGGTATAAGTGAACACTGGTACATCTGCAACAAAATCAATTAGGCTACAACATAGCATCATTACTTGGGGCCAAATCTTATAGATTCTTGGCTTGGTTATTTTCTGAGTTGATCCATCAAACAGAGAAAGGTCCTTACTCAAGCTACTGTAGTCCTGAAGGTAAACTATCTTCTCTTAACACAGTTGGATTTACCCTGTTTCCCTGAAAATAAGACCTCCCTGGATAATAAGCCCAATCGGGCTTTTGAGCACATAAGTCACTGTCTTATTTTCTGGGAAACACAGTACTTCTCAGAGCTGAATTGGAATCCACTGAATGAAAGATGACTATTTTTTTTGTCTGTTACATAGCTCCTACAATTGTAAAGATTCCTGAGAAGAGTCCCTGATAATGCATAACAGATATTCCTTTTAGCACTGAATAATTTTCTGGTGGTTTTTAACTATTTTCTGCACTATTATGGCTTTGTATAGAGATTTGTATTTCAGCAATATTCAGAATTATGCCTGTTAAGTAGCCTACTACTACATTTCATGAGAAAAGGACCTTTGGCATTTAAAAAAAATCTAGCTTGTGTTTTTCAGCACACTGCATGAAAAACAGAAACTGGTTTATGTTTCACAATTATGATGAACGAACTGCGTGACAGGTGTGTTTTTGAAAGCACACATAGCCATAGGTTGCACATTTTTCAGCTTCTTTTGATTAGGCTATCCCATTGTTCATTGTGTTGCCAATGCTAGCTTTTTCAAAGGAAAAAAATGCAAAAAAAAGTAAGTATGAGTTTTATATGCTTTGAACATATGATAGAACAGAGCTCTTTCCTAATTTGCATCATTCAGTAACATAACGTGACTTGTAATAAGAAACAGTCAACGCTTAGAATCTCCTAAGAGGTTTCTCTAAATATTTACTTTTGTATATTCTAATGTTGTCTTCTGTCTCTTTAAGCAAGCTATTTAATTTTCTCTTAAATTATTCCTCCCCTACTCCTAGAGCAGTGGTCCCCAACCTTTTTATCGCCGCGGACCAGTCAGCCTTTGATAATTTTACCGTGGCCCGCTGAGCGCGCGCAGGGGTGAGGGGGCGTTGTTCTGCAGCGATCATTGCCCCCAGCCATTAATGTCTAAACTGCTGGAAGATATACTTAAATATTGATAAAATGTGAGGGGGTGTACTCACTTCTGTGATATCTATCCATCCATGTCTGTCTCTGTCTCTGTCTCTCTCTGTGTATGTATGTGTGTATGCGTGTATGTGTATATATCCTCTATCTATCTATCATCTATCTATCTATTTATCTATTTATCCATCCATCCATCCATCCATCCATCCATCCATCCCTCTCTATCTATCAATCACCTATCCACCATCTATCTATCTATTCTAGCTGGCTGGGCAATTTGGGGAGTTGAAGTCCAAAAGTGTTAAAGTTGCTGAGATTGAGAAATGAGGACGAAACAAAAGGGAAGAGAATGAAACAAGGTCGTAGAGAGAGATTGCAAAATGAAAGGGCAACTTCTCTTTTTATTTCCTTCCACCCCCACCACCCCCACCATGCCTCTCTGGCAATTGGCTGCCCAGGAGGTGGGGAGGGGAAGATGTTTCACAGACAGCTGCCACCCGCCCATCTCTCTCTCTCTCTCTCTCTCTCTCTCTCTCTCTCTCTCTCTCTCTCTCTCTCTCCGCCTCCCCATCTGACCTTGGCTGCTCCACGGCGGAGACCCCAGAAGGCAAGCAAAAAAAAAGGGGGGGGCTCAGGAGTGGGGGAAGAAAACAAACCCCATCACGTTCCCCGCGCCTAGTCCGCTGTGGAACGCGCTGCCACCCGCCCAGCGCTCGCTCTCTCGCTCTCTCTCTCTCTCCCCCCCCTCCAATCTCCCGCTTCTGCTTCGACCGGCCAGCAACTTGTCCCCGCTTGCCCGGGGACTGGCCTCTGATTGGCTGGCGGGGAGAAAGCCTCGCCAGGGAAGGAGGCGAGGACTCCGCGGTGACGTCATGGGGACAGCGCCCCCAGGTTCGAGTCCCGGGGTTGATCTCAGGCTGCACGTGTGGGTGAAGAGGCAGCAGGGATCATGGCCCCCGGCCGCTGCGCGGCCCGGTGCCAGGTACTCCACGGCCCGGCACCGGTCCGCGGACCGGGGGTTGGGGACCACTGTCCTAGAGGATACTAGATTATTTTCAAAGGACCATTTCATTCTTGATTTTTTTTCTTTATTGGCTATAAACCACAATAAATTAACAGCTAATGATGAGGATCTTGCCATAAGAGAATGTTTTCCTAATTGTTTCCATGTGTATGCTGAAAAATATCATGAATTAGTGAACTCTGGTAGATCTGAGCCTGAGATTTTATTTATTTACAGTATCTCTGCCTCTGAAGATACTAAAGAATTCCACTACACACCAATGCTGCTGCTAAGACCCATTTGCATTATTTTTATGTCCCACACCCTTTTAGATATGCTTCAAGTACTTGTGGTTGTGAATGTGCTCATACTTTGTCAGAGATCTCCAGTTTCCATAATTTCCTAGGGCAGAGATATAAAAACTCTAGAATTATAAATTATAATTTTTTATGAGGTAGAAGAATATTATTCATAGAAAGTAACATCAACTGCATGTTTATTCTTATTTTCATTTATTTATTAATTTAGACCAAATTTACTTTTTTTGTACTGGCTCCAACATTTGATGTGCAGGGTCTGGTACATCACATCAAAGCAAGTAGAAATCTTAGTATAAAACTGATTGTGTACCTCTGCTTTGTGGAGTTGGAAACCTGACACCTCTGGAGCCTGCTAGGTAGAAGAAACAGATTTCTTATGTTTCCTCTCCCCTCTTCCCGCCTCCCCAGTCCAAATGTTCTCCTTGACTTTTCAGTGCCTGATTGGTGAAAGATAAAAGTGTGTTTTCACAAAGCCTGAAAGACAGTTGTTAATACTGATAACAGTTTTGAAGGATTTGTGTTGTGATTGCTCCTCCCAGTTATGTCTAGTGAGTAGGGAGATCTGATCTAGTTGGAAAAATTAACATTACCTAGGCAGAAGCAGCCTGTCGGCTAGAAATTTCCATAGGCTGGTGGTTGTAGGTGTTAACCTATTTGCATAGACTGAAACATACTGCAACTCAGACTGGGTTTCAAAGCTGGGTTTTTTCCTTCTACCGTATATACTCGAGTATAAGCCGACCCAAATATAAGCCGAGGCACCTAATTTTACCCCAAAAAGCTGGAAAAGTTATTGACTCGAGTATAAGCCTAGGGTGGGAAATGCAGCAGCTACGGTAAATTTCAAAAATAAAAAATCAGTGTTATTTGAAACTCAAAGTTATGTTTATTCAAGGGACCCGCTTAATTAAAGTGTTCTATAATATCAGTATGACTTATAATACTGCAAGTCTGCAATATTAAAATACTTGTATAGGGGATCCCCGGGATCCCCCGAAGAGATCAAATCACAACCAGTATGCCACCTTCTTGGTATATTGTTTTTATTTTCACTGAGTTTTTAAAAATGAGCATTATTTCATCCTTTTTTTCTTTATGTTTGATTGGTATCTGCAATTTGTGTTAATTCTGTTCATACATATAATATAAATGAAAAACCCAGCTCTCTTAAAAAATATTTTAAGTTCTTTCTGGTGCTCCCTTTTAGAATTGGCCAACTAATATTTCTGTTCGCCCAACTAATGTCAGGCAGAGTTAACTGAAAAAGTAATTTTTCATGAAAGGACATTTTCCTAGGATTTTAATTGTTCTTACTGTCAGATTTCTCGTTATTTCCAGCTTGAGTCTCCTTCTGACAAGTTTCCATTGCTTCTTGTCCTGTCCTCAGGTGCTATTGCTGCCGCCGCCTCCTCCTCCTCCAACAGCACCAGCACATTTGCTGCCCAGCGCTGCGGCTGAGGTGAAGCCGCCAAAGCTCCCGCTGGCGCCCCCGCAGCATTGGGCGGATATCCGGCAGTGCTGTTGGAGGAGGAGGAGGCGAACCAGCCTGCCATCGCCGGCCACTGCCAGCCCCGCCGCTCTTCCCACCCCCTTCCAAGCCCCACAGTCCAGGGGATGGAGCAGCGAAGCCCCGGGGCTTCGCTGCTGCTCCCCGCATTTTCTGCAAGGGGATCCCTTGGAGAGGGGATTCCAGCCTGCCATCGCCAGCCACCGCTAGCCCCGCCGCTCTTCCCGACCCCTTCCAAGCCCCACAGTCCAGCGGATGGAGCAGAAGCAGCTCCGGGGCTTCGCTGCTGCTCCCCGCATTTTCTGCAAGGGGATCCCTTGGAGAGGGGATTCCAGCCTGCCATCGCCAGCCACCGCTAGCCCCGCCGCTCTTCCCGACCCCTTCCAAGCCCCACAGTCCAGCGGATGGAGCAGAAGCAGCTCCGGGGCTTCGCTGCTGCTCCCCGCATTTTCTGCAAGGGGATCCCTTGGAGAGGGGATTCCAGCCTGCCATCGCCAGCCACCGCTAGCCCCGCCGCTCTTCCCGACCCCTTCCAAGCCCCACAGTCCAGCGGATGGAGCAGAAGCAGCTCCGGGGCTTCGCTGCTGCTCCCCGCATTTTCTGCACGGGGATCCCTTGGAGAGGGGATTCCAGCCTGCCATCGCCGGCCACCGCTAGCCCCGCCGCTCTTCCCGACCCCTTCCAAGCCCCACAGTCCAGCGGATGGAGCAGCGAAGCCCCGGAGCTGCTTCTGCTCCATCCGCTGGACTGTGGGGCTTGGAAGGGGTCGGGAAGAGCGGCGGGGCTGCCGGTGGCCGGCGATGGCAGGCTGGTTCGCCTCCTCCTCCTCCAACAGGCAACAGCACTGCCGGATCCAGTTGTAGACTCGAGTATAAGCCGAGGCGGCTTTTTTCAGCCAAAAAAGTGGGCTGAAAAACTCGGCTTATACTCGAGTATATACGGTAATTTTTATATGTAATGAAACATTTTCCTTTCAGTGTTTAACTGTACACATGATATCTTATTGTTGGATATTAACCATCCGCCTTATAGTTAATATAAAATAATTTCAGCAATCAAGAATAGTTTTTGATTTATATGATACCTATTCTCTCTAATATAGGATTAAAAATCAGGGGTACCCAGATCTGGCAGGTGTTGGGGTGAAAGATCAGGTCTACACATGAAGGTTCAATTAACTGATTTACTGCTAAAAGCCTTTGCACAGGAATTTTCTCAACTAAAGATCAGCATCTGGTTAGAGTTAGATATGGGTCAACAGCATTCGAGGAGAGTTGGGCCTTGTGGCTACATAAGGCTTTTAGGCTGATCCCTCTTTTCACACTGCCCCCTGGGTTCTGTGTCTCCTCCTACAGCAGGACCCCAGATCTTAAGGGTATACCCTGGCATTAATATAGGCTGAGGCTGGACCTCAATATTTATGAAAGTAGCTATCAATAGTTGTTATTTGCCTTAGAAGAAAATATCCAAGGAAGTGCCCATGGCTCTGTGCTGGTCTCTATGTCATATAGCATTTTTATCAATGGTTTGGATGGGGAATTGATGGGACATTTATAAAATGTGTAGCTGGCACGAAACTGCGAGGTGTGGCTGATATTTTAGTTGAATGAGAGGAAGTTCCAGAAACTCTAGGCAAGCTTGAACTGTATGCTAAAATGAAACTGGTGGAATTTAACAGAGAGAATTATCATGTTCTACACTGGGTAGGAAATAGACACATATAAGATGATGGAGATCTGACTTGGCCATAAAACTTGTGAAAAGTAATTGAATATGAATCAATAGTGTGCTGCAAATTAAAATGGTGTTGTGGGGTACATTAACCAGTCAAAAATATCATAGTGGGAAGTACGCCAAAAATCTCCTGGTAGACTGCTGCGTTGACCCTGGTCTTAATGAAGCACAGTGGTCCAAAGTCCTGTTGCTCAGTGGTCCAAAGTCCTCTTTTCTGATGAGAGGAACTTTTACCAAAAGCACCAAAAACTGGTTCAATGACTGTGGGATTACTGTGCTTAATTAGCCTCTCCATTCTTCCTCCATACTCTGGGTCCTTGGTTTCCAAATGAGATGCAAAAGTTGCTCTCATCAGAAAAGAGGACTTTGGACCACTGAGCAACAGGACTTTGGACCACTGTGCTTCATGAAGACCAGGGTCAACACAGCCGTCTACCAGGAGATTTTGGAGCACTTCATGCTTCCTTCTGCAGACGAGCTTTATGGGGATGCTGACTTCATTTTCCAGCTGCCCACACTGCCAAAAGCACCAAAACCTGGTTCAATAACTGGGATTACTGTGTTTGATTGGCCAGCAAACTCGTCTGACTTGAACCCCATAGAGAATCTATGGGGCATTGCCAAGAGAAAGATGAGAGACATGAGACCGAACAATGTAGAAGAGCTAAAGGCCACTATTGAAGCATCCTGGTCTTCCTTAACACCTCAGCAGTACCACAGGCTGATAGCTTCCATGCTACGCTGCATTGAGGCAGTAATTGCTGCAAAAGGGGCCCAAACCAAGTACTGAGTACATATGCATGCTTATACTTTTCAGAGATCCAATATTGTTCTATGTACAATCCTTGTTTTATTGATTACATGTAATATTCTAATTTTCTGAGATGGTGGATTTGGGGTTTTCATGAACTGTACGCCATAATCATCACAATTATGACAAATCACAGCTTGAACCATCTTTCTTTGCATGTAATGAGTCTTATCTCATATATTAGTTTCACCTTTTAAGTTGCATTACTGAAATAAATGAATTTTTGCACGATATTCTAATTTTTCGAGTTTCACCTGTATATCACATCTATATGGTTGGCATTTCAAAAAATCAAAGCAATGAACTTCATTGCCCTTCTTAAGTTCAGCTCCCTTGACGATGGATAAAAGTGGCTTTTAAAGTATAGAATAGGTATTATAGAATACCCGCTTGCCTGCCTGCTAAATATGACGAAGATGTAGTTTTCTGAGGATTTGTATCCAGTTTTATTTTCCAGCCAACTCAGAAACTGCAAAATACTCTTGCCTTTGAAAGGAATGTGTTGATTTGGTTTTGCTTTTTGAACAAAGACTTGTGGGAACATCTAATCCTGTTTGTAAATGCATCTGGTACATCCCAGTAGATAATTGAGTATATATACCTGGGGAAATCAGGTCTTTACTATGGTATAAATATTTACTTGTGATCCTATCAAGTCTTTACAAACAAAGCAACTTGACCATTTTAGCCCAAACAAAGTGAAGTAGAACATATCTGGACCTGGATTTTAAATTTCAGGACTTAGTATCAATAACATTTTTTTCAAAACTGAACTAGTATATAGAATTTCTCAAAGGCAATAAATTGTTTTGTTCCATTTTGATGGCAGTGCCACTGAAGACCTATCAGGGAGACCTCTGCTAGTTGGGAAGAGGAACTGAAGCTTCACCTAGTTGTCTTCTCTGATCAGAATGCTAATGGCATGCTTTTGGGCTGCTTTGTTCCTTGGCAAAATTAGCTGCTTGAGTGCAGCTAGCTCTTCCAGCATAAACAGTGGCCATCACAGCATGCACTGGTTCTAGAAACTTGAGTTATTTGTGAACTGGATGAATATCTAACCCTCTCCCCCTCCTGTTAATTGGAAAGGTTGGGGAAAATCATCAAGCTTGTCTTTCGAGGGAGATTAAACCACATACCTTCACAGACACCTTCCAGACTTTTGCTCCTGCTCCTGCTTCAAAAGTGTAGACAAGTCAATTACATTTACATAATTCATTCTTTTGCTCCCAGGCATTGAATTATTGAAGCAAATGCACCTAAATTTTAAAAGCACAAGTTGCATTGCCAAGAGTACTGTTAACGTAAAGCTGCTTTCTATTCTGACTTGGCTTCTTGAATTCCACAAAGGTGATGGGGAATTCACTTAAAACAAGGAACATCCTACAGTGTTTTTTTGTTCTTATATTCAGTTGGTTAGATAAATTGTTATGCATCATTTATCTAAGCAACTGAATATAAGAATAAAAAGCACTATCTAGGATGTTGTTTGCTTTAAGTAAATCTCCCATTACCTTTACCTTCATCCCTGTCTTCAAATATACAGAAGAGTATTCTTTTGTGAAGATTCTATAGTAACAATGACGATTAGATTAGTCGGTAGCAGTTTTTCTCAGCTTTCTTTTTTTAATCTTGGAGGAAGCCATGACATAATTTTCAGGTCTTAAGGAACACCTGCCTAAAAATATGAAAAACCTCACAATACAAGTAATTTCTACCACTTTTATGACCTTTACAACAACAGCAAAGTAGCAGGTCAGCCACCAAATTGTATTATTGGAAAATTTCCACCTTTATGAGCTACAGTTTGAAAAACTTTGTTTGTTTGTTTGGTCTATCATGATTTCTCGTAGAACCTCAGTTGAAAAAAACAAAAAACAAATCCAGAGCCTGGTTTTCATAGGTCAGGATAATCAAATGTCACTGTTAACATAAGGTTTTGTAAATAATGCATCTTCATCAGAAATGTGATTAAGTATTTATATTAATAGCCAATGTAACAACTGTTGGGATTTTTTTAAAAGATCTCTCTCCATAGACAAGTTTCTTTATTTCTTAGAATATGAACAATTTTGTATAAATTTAATTGCTTTTCCATACCGAATTATCCGGACGGGATGGTGGATGGGACCATTTTGTATTCCTGTGGTTGTTATCTACTTGCCAGAACAGGTGGTGCAATGCTGATCTGGATGTTCTCTTTACTGAAATGGATATTCCCCTTTTCTTTCCCTCCCACCCTTGTTTGTGTTGCCATAGGAGCTGAAACTGCCAGTCTACAAGGCCCATTCTCCACAAATTGAAAGACGGCGCTATTTTGCTCACCTCCTTACCGTCCTCAGCAGCCATTGCCAACTTTGTCCCACAGCTCGGCACCTTGCTGTCTACTTGCTGGACATTTTTATGGATCGCTATGATGTTACTGTGAAGCAGTTATATGTCATTTCAATTGCATGTCTTCTCCTTGCAAGTAAGTCACCTTACCTGATGATACAGAAATCATGCAATTTGAGTTGGGTGGGGAAGGGTCTTTCTCAAGTAAAAGCACAGAGAAAGCCACTGTAAACCGTGCAATATAATGCATCAAGAGACAGTTGCTTTTATGACAGCATTTCAGTAATCTTTGGGCTTGAATTTTTTTAGTGATGTCTTCAGCTTCTTGTTGCGCAGAAATAATTGTTCAAATTACAGATAGTCCTTGACCACCCATTTAGTGACTGTTCAAAGTTACAACGGCACTGTAAAAGGTGTCTTAAGACTGGTTTTCATACTTACGCCCATTGCAGCATTCCCATGATCAGAGTGTGGGTGCTTGGCAACTGGCCTGTATTTATAACGGTTGCAGTGTCCTGGGGTCATGTAAATCGCCTTTTGCAATCTTCTAACGTGCAAAATCAATGGGGAACCAGATTAATTTAATAACCGTGTTACTAACAACTGCAACGATTCACTTAACAACTGTTGCACAAGTAGTAAAATGGCAAAACTCAGCTGTCTTGCTTGGCAATAGACATTTTGAGCTCAATTGTGGTCATAAGTCAAGGACAACCTGTACAGTCCAGAACAACAGAACAATGCTAAAGAAAGTTGTGTGTTCAGTGTGGTGGCCTTTAGATAGTCTAGTAATGACATGAAAGCTGTTTTTACCCAGTACATTGCTATGATATTGGAAGACCAAAAGTAGAAGCTAAGCTAGCCTTGTATTTGTGGCGGAAAATCTCCCAGACCCTTTAACCATTGAACATCCTGTCTGGTGCTGCTGGGAATTGTAGTTCAGCTACCACCTGCTTCTCCATGGCTTGTCTAACTCTGTAACGCATCCTTAGAAGTCTTTAGGGGTAGTGCAGACATTTTAACGGATTGTCTAAGCAAACGTATTTCAAGATTGCAACAGATTTTTTTTCAGGTTGTTAATTCCTTGTTGGAAAGCTGTCATGATCCTAAACAAATGAAATGCACACAAAACCTTTTTGAGCAGGCTTTTTAAGGAGAGTGTGGCCTATGGTTATTGGTGCAGTTAGATTCCAAAATACCAATCTGAAAGGGGGAAGATAAGCAGCAGCTAATAAAACAACCAAAACAAGAGAAGGAATCAGTGTGTCTCCTATTCATTGTCCATCCTTTGTACTCTGCTCCCTCAAAATGTTGATTTTGAACCCACAAGCTAGAAAAATGCTGATTGCAAATGCATGAAACTTAAGGAAGAAGAAGGAAAAATCACATTTATAATTTTTATGAATATAGAATAGGATCAGAGTTTTTGACATTCATACTTGTTACAGTATCAGGAATCCTCCGGTGAGACTCTGATTCATTTCTTGAGAAACCAGAATTCTAGCTTGTCAGGAATGTACAAGCTTTGATGTACTATGGACTTTCAGACAAAACTGTCCAGCTTTCACCTGCTGTTCCGAATATGGAAATGGGATATTTCATCTGTATTATTAGCTAATTCTGAAACATGGATGAAGTGCTTGTGGGGGACTCTACAACAGAAAGGAACAAGAGGAAGATTAGAAACCATGATCAGTTATCTAGAGTTGCCTGAGCATCTATTGGATACAGCAAAGGGGTTGAAATATGCTAAATCTTTACTCCCATCTGCTGATTGTTTGCAGAGCACTTCTAATACAGGTAGTGCTCAACTTACAACCGTGGCTGTTTGAAGATACAACAGCACTGGAAACAGTGACTTGTGACCATTTTTCACATTTATGACCACTGTAGCATCCCCATGGCCACATGATTTATATTCAAATGTTTGACAACTGATTTACATTTATGATGGTTGCAGTGTGCTGGAGTCCTGCGATCCCCTTCTGACAAGCAAAGTTAATAGAGAAATCACATTCGCCCACCCTGTTTCCCTGAAAATAAGACCTCCCTGGATAATAAGCCCAATTAGGCTTTTGAGCGCATGTGCTAAAGTAAGCCTTCCCCAGAAATATTGCAACACAGCAGCAGCCATGAGGTGACCACGCTTGCCACCTCCTGCACCTCAAAGATAATAAGACCTCCCCAAAAATAAGGCCAAGCGCTTATTTCAGGGGTCAAAAGAAAATAAGACTCTTGTCTTATTTTCAGGGGAACACGATAACAACCATGCTATAAATTTAACAACTGCAGTCATTCACTTAACAAAGGTGGCAAGAAAAGTTGTAAAATGGGGCAAAACTCAACAAATTTCTCACCTAGCAACATAAATTTTCGGCTCAGTTGTGGTCGAACATTGAGGACTACCGGAATTCCTAAATTATTTGGGTCATACCTGATAAATTTTAAAACATTGTGTGTAAGTGTTTTTCAGCCTTAGCAACTTTAAAGAAGTATAGACTTCAGTTCCAAAATTCTCCAGCCACCAGGAATGCTGGCTGGAAAATTTGGAGAGTTGAAGTCACAACCCTAAAATTACTCAGGTTGAAGAATACTATTCAATATCAGTATAATTTTAAAAAACCAGAAGCATTGCTTAATGCATTTGCAGCCAATGCATTTGCAGCCAATACATCACATTTAAATAATTTGCATATGATATTGCTTATAAAAGTTACGTACTGCACAGTATTAAATTATCCTAGCTTTGGAAAACCTTGATGAAACAGTCTGTTGTCCTAGACTAATTGGTATGTGGGCAATCCTACAGATAAGGAGTGGTTCTAAAACAATGTTTAAAAAAAATTCCTGCATTTTTGTGCTAGCCATCAGCTTCAGTTTTGAATTATAAATCCGGTCAAAATTAGTTTATCTTGGTTTTTATTGTAATTTGTTAGATAGAATGGAAATTTGGTAAATGCTTGATTACATTTAAAAAATTTCTTTTTGGGTAGTATCTTTTTTATCGACTCAGCATATCTTTATTTAAATAGGATTACTTTTTAGGCTTGGGAAGGTTTTTACTATCCCCTCTTTTTTCCCCATGAAAGATGGATGGATGCAGGTGCTTTATTGTTTTCCCATGAAGGACTTTGAGGATGTATGCAGATGCTTTACTGTTAAATTTTCTCTGTCTCCACCCCATATTTTTATGTTTTGTTGCTTTGATTTTTATAGAATGCAAAGTTTGGAAATTCTGAGGCAAACCTTACAGTGTATTTCATTTTAAATTCAGTGTTTCAAAGAAATAAAGGCTAAATTAGAGTTGCAATATTTAGACTAAATATTTCCAAATTCCTGCACAACCAGTAAGAACGTTACATCATTAAGCCTTTATATTGGTTGCGTTTAGCTAGCATTTAAAAATGCGGCAAACCCCTATATTGGTTCCTTCTCTTTCTTCCTCTTCGTGCTTCAAAATTACCCATGATACTTGAATTTGAAACTGGGATTTGTCTAAGGAGAAAAGGTAGAACATGCTCTCCAATCCGTCTTATGATTCCACAAATTCAGTCATGATGGAACTGTGGTTGATTTTTATAGCAGAAAAAAAAGTTCTCGGCCTCTTGTATGCATGAGGACTAACGAATCTACAGATGGGTTAAACATATAGTCTGATGGTATTAAGATGGAGATTGAATCAATCACCTTGTGTTCATCTTTCCTTAGGCAAATTTGAAGAGAAGGAGGATAAAGTACCCAAACTAGAACTGCTGAACAACTTTGCTTACATGTGCAGCCTTAATCTAACACTTACGAAAAAAGACCTGCTGAAGATGGAGCTGTTGCTCCTAGAGAGCTTCAATTGGAATCTGTGTCTGCCAACCCCAGCACACTACATTGACTATTACCTCTTCGCTTCTGTCAGTGAGGGTGACCTCCACAAAGGCTGGCCCATCACGTCTGTCACCAAGTTCAGAACCATCATGGAGAAATACTCTCACTCATTCCTAGAAACTTCATTGCAAGGTAATAATCAGATCTTGGTTAGGAGCATTTGAGGTGTAGGAAGCTTCAGTATGGCCTCATCATCATCTTGAGGGCCAAAAGAAGGGGAAATGTTACCAGAAGGGGTTAAGGCAGGGATCCTCCAAGCTGTTCAACCCATCAACCCTGTCATGAAATTTCAGACAGTTCATTGATCCCAAACAGTTATTGTATGGAAATAATTCTGTACATACTATTGAGTATTACTATGAATGATAATAATCATTTGGAGAGAGTCATCGAGCTTTCTGGGTCAATATCGACTTTGGAAAACCCTGATGAGGCGGAATAATATTTTTAAAAATATTTTTATTGAACATGTTTCAACATTTACACTACATGTAATAATGTGGAATAATATTTAAAGCACATTTTTAAATAGGTGTGTGAGAATGGGAACAAAAAGCCACTAGGAGGCAGCATTATGCCTCCAACCATTTTAGAAAAACTCATCAATCCATGATTCAGCTCTATGATGGCAACTTTGCTGAATTTTGGTTCTTGGGTTGTTTTCAACTTAGAAGTAATACAAGATTGAGGATAGTTAAAAGCAGCTTTTCTCAGTTCTTCCTATGCTGTTAAAGGATGTAAAGTGCCAAATGGTGATTTCTCGGTTATAAAGTATCAGCAGGGTGATCAGCTATATGTTTGGCTGGACAACGAATTTTGTTGGTGGTATTCAAAGGATCCAACTCGCTAAGTCAGCTATTCATTCTCCGGTGCAGCCATCCACATCACATTATTGTCAATGTCCTGTGAAATGAGGGGGCAGAATTGCTAGGCATTGGGCAGCATATAAATTGAACATGTTATTAGTAATTTCAACATTTTCCAATATTGCAAAGGAAAGTGAGAAGCTGTCAACTCCTTTCTTTCCCTCATCCTCCATAAAAGCAAAATTTAAAACTTCCAGCAGTCTGAACAGGGCACCACTCCATTGGAACTCAGGATAAGCTCCGGCAGACCTTCTCATTTTTAACCTTCCTCCATTCAGCCAAGGGGTGGGGAGAGGATGGGCTTTGTAAAATAATCACACATTCCTTGAGCAGCCCTGGCTCTGCAGGTCATTCTAGGAGCCTCATTGTTTCAACGGCATCAGAATTTGGTTTAATTTTTAAGTAAGCGTGCTCATGATCACAGTGCTAGAGGTCTAAAGCAGTGGTTCTCAACCTTCCCAATGCCGTGACCCTTTAATACAGTTCCTCATGTGGTGGTGACCCCCAACCATAAAATTGGTGTCTCGGTTCCTAAGACCATCGAAAATATGTGTTTTCCTATGGTCTTAGGTGACCTCTGTGAAAGGGTCATTCAACCCCCAAAGTGGTCCCGATCCACAGGTTGAGAACCACTGGTCTAAAGGAAGCAGTAAATTAAATGCCTATTTAAGAGCATTTTTCATATTGTGAGTTATTACCTAGCACATTAAGAGATTTCAGTAACTTTCCATGACGTTCCTTGCAAACAGCCACGTCACCTCAGTATTAATCAGTTTTGTCCCAAAGATAATTTTTTTTTAAACAGCAGTCTTACCTGTTTGTTTCCTCTTTTCCCTACCTATCCACCCCCCTCCCAGATCATGTTTTTCTCTCTTTTCGGCCTTCTCTGGTTGCTGCTGCTTGTCTGGGTGCCTCCCGCATCTACCTTGAGATCTCTCCCCCGTGGACCATACAGCTTCAACTGCTGACATGTTATTCCTGGGAACAGCTTGTTCCTTGCATTGAACTCATGCTTGGGTAAGTTTCAAAGTGAAGTAGACCATTGTCCTGAGCTTCCAATACAGTGTTATGCAACGGACAGATGCCAAGCTTGGATTTAAAGTAGGCAGGAGTGGGTTCCTTGTCTATTGGCTGCTCGTAAAAAGAGATTATGTCTTTTTCTGGTCTCGAAAGGTAGTTGCACCAGCCCAGGAAAATATGTGCAAGTTAGTTAAAAGGATTTGCTATTAGTAATGAATCTTCTTCAGTGATTTATGCATGCATTCGGAAATAAAATGTTGGTCTATAGAGAGGGGCCCTGTGATTGCCCTTATCCAAGATTTTACCAAGTGACACTTCCTCTTGGATTATGTAGTTTCTGCTCCCCTTGTCCTGAGCCTTTGCAGTGTGTTCATATAATAGATTCCTGCATAAATATTTGCCACATCAGCAAATTGACTGGCAACTTTTAAAATACACACCATCAACTCTGGTTCATTAGTTTCTCTTTGCTGAACTTGAAACAAGATAATGTAAAAGGTATTCAGCTATAAAAGTACTGAAAACATAAAATGCTCAGGAATTTTAATCCCCCCCCCCCAAAAAAAAAACAGCATATGGGTTATTATGGGGAGATTTATTTATTCGGCAACCAAGTTTCATATTTTTGTTAAAAAAAATATTGCATTTTAAAGTATAAAAAGAAAAAACCCAAACGGGACAAAGCACAAGGTAAACACATTATTAAAAATATGTGACAAGTGCTTAAAATAAATAAATAAATAAAATATGAACTATCAGAACAGTTGCAATTTTATATAATTATCTAATATTTATATTATACAGAATATAATGTTCATATTATATGACAATCATGCTTTTTAAAATCTATTGTACTTTGCTAAATGAGTCCCATATTTCATTATATTTATCCATACAAAGCCTATGTCTTTCCGCAATCCCCTCGGATAGCAAGTGTAGTTTGGTCTTGAATCCATTGAGTAAATGAGGCCATACATTTATCTTTCCAATGATGTAATATCAATCTTTTAATTGTAATATAGCACAAAGAGTCCATTCATGTTGTACAGTTGTCAGATTCTGTGTATTAGATATGTAATTCAAGAGAATACTATCCTCTGAAAATATTAGCTGTTTTCAGAGGATAGTATTCCTCTTGAATTACATATCTAATACACAGAATCTGACAACTGTGTTTGTTGTACAGTCGAATTTATAAGTACTCCACTATTTTCTCATAAAACATAGTAAGTATAGGGCAGTGGAAAAACATGTGTTTTATCTCCAACATACTGCTCTCCTAGACAGTTTTCTATACAAATGTAATGGAGTCCAATTATATTTTTGTTGTATAAGTAATAGTTTAAGGTCCACTGACACACTAGTATAGAAGATAAGACACTCTTCCATTGTCTAGGTCAGTGATGGGCAACCTTTTTGGCGTGATGTGTCAAAAATCAGCAAAAAATCGAGCATAACTCACGTTGTGTGTCACTTCGACAAAAACATAATTTTGCGCAATTTATAGTTTAAACTACAAAAATGTATAATTGCAATATATAATTGTATTTAATAAACCAAAAACAAATTATTTAACATACCTGCTTAGTAACTTCTTTGTTAAGCGCTTTTGCATGCTGAGCTATGGAGTGAGCAATGCTCAAACTTGCAGAGTTTAAATTTGTAGAGCCTTTCATAAATTTAAGGATGGAGTTAGATTGGCTCTTATAAAGGTGTAGCTTCCTGGAAATGTATTCCCTCCTTTCATCCTCACTTTTTTCCAAGAGCTGGGAATGATTAGTTTCAAAATGTCTATTTATATTCCACGTTCTGCTTACTACCGTTTCAGTACATAGAACGCAAAAGGATCTGCCATTTTTTTCTATAATGCCATACATCTCGCTCCATGTCTCTTGAAAGGGTCGACCACTGCCACTACCACTCCCTTTACTTAACCTTTGTTTTTTATTTTTTGGGTGCTCCATCAGTGGGCCAGTGACAGCAGATAGAATTATAGATAGCCAATTAGGGGTTAACTAGCCTAACAAGCTAACACAACCTCCCCCTCACTTATCTCAGTTATTGTGGGCAATTACAAGTCCATGGCACCCCAATAGTTGCTGCTAATGGCGCTCACAGTTCCCGTTGGCACTCCGCTGTTCCCTGCTGTGGTGCGGTCATAACCAACAGTCCCAGGAGTAGACTCTCTGTGCCGGCCTGACTGAAGAGAGGCGCGCACTGTTCCCGCGCTCCTCTCCTGCGGGTCCTCCCTCGCCGTGCTGATGACGTGTGTGCGTACGGCACGCACGCCTTACCAGCAGCCCCTGCGCTCAGAAAGGGGCGGCGGCGATACAGTAAGTGAGTGTGGGCGGGGGAGATCACACGTCCCGCCCCCCCGTTCCTCCAGCACAGATTCTTTCATCCTCGGCGGCCGTGCAGGAGCCGAGGATGAATCGCATGAAATCCTGTGCGTGTCACCCCAAATGGCTACGCGTGTCAGCACTGACACGCGTGTCATAGGTTCGCCATCACTGGTCTAGGTAATGCAGGAATTTCAAACTCTGTAGTTTATTAATCTCTTAACACCTGTATACATAATTGATTTATGGATAACAAATAACATAGAATCTAACCATAGTTTTAAAGATTTAAACCAGTTTTACTATCTTGGGTATCTGGGAAGCTGGAAATGTTTTTGTCCATTGTTGTTAACAAGTATTGTAGCTATAAATATTGCCACTGACTTAAATCTGATACATGATATTTGCCAATAGAGGCAAATATGTGTAGCTCAGGGTTTGCCATGAAAGGTCCTTGGTGCTCTCTGAGCTTGCATGTTTTCTGGCAGATGTTTGATTACCCAAACTAGGTAACATCATCAGTGCTAGTTGATACTTGTTTCTCAGCATTGCCTATGTTAATTAGTTTCACATTTCTTTTGGTTTGATTGTGTTTTTGATTTATTTTTCTCCTAGCAAAGTTCACAGTAAGGACCCCAGAAAAGATACACAGGAAAAGGATTCCCTGAGCCTGTTGCAACAGCAGCAGCAGCAAATTATGGAAAGCCTAAACCTCCAGACGCCAACTCAGGTGCTCTTCCAACAGCCACAGTACCACCCCCAGCCCTCAGCTGTCCTGTCACAGTTCTGTTCTCCGATACAGGATCTGTGCTCCGCTTATCGGGACTCCCTGCAAGCTCCTCGATCCAGTGGCCTCAGTTCAGGGAATACTACGCTGAGCACTTATTCTGCCCTGCAGGATAATTTCCAGCCTGTTTTGCAGACTATGTCTCTCCAAAGGCCAATCACGATGCAGGTAGCCATTTCGACAGAATCCAGGCATTGCCTCTCATTGGTTTACGGCAGC
Organism: Thamnophis sirtalis; assembly: GCF_051295495.1. Lineage (NCBI taxonomy): Eukaryota > Metazoa > Chordata > Lepidosauria > Squamata > Natricidae > Thamnophis > Thamnophis sirtalis. The sequence continues at coordinate 111,533,151 of NW_028261383.1, forward strand.
AGCTACTTCAGCAGGCATCACTCATACACAGCAGGCTGTTTTGATGGCTGAGCGCCTATGTAAAAAGGGAGCCAGAGAGAGGCAGGAAGTTTTGCCAGGAAAAAAAAACACAGGGTTGGCACACACAAACCAGTTTACCCATGTCACTATCAGCAGGATCTCCTCTATGAAGAAATGGCTGGACAAAAAGCAGATCCAACTCACAAATGAATTTTGATTTCTCAGTACGTGTGCTTTGAAAAGAGGCAAGACTTTAAGAGAAAAATGCAAAAAATATACCTCACCGCTTTCACACAGATTTACCAGGCTTCATTTTGAGGGAGGAAGACCTGGAAAAGCTTCTTCCATAAGACAAACTTTTGCTGTAAGGTAACTTTCCTGTGGCACATGTGATGAGGTATGCCAGGTGGATGATTGTAGTTTTTAGCCCTGGAACCTTCTATTGGTGATAAAAAGGCCAGTGCTTGTTACACTCACCTTGATCTCTCTCTCTTTCTCTCTGGTGGAATACTTTATGAAGAAACTTCCTTGTTGCTTATTGGGAGATTCACACAGCAATATATTAAACATGAAAATAGGGAGAAAAATACTTGGAACTTTTTGAATACATTTAATAGGTTAAGCACCATTTGAGTTTCATATGTATAGTATTTTTAATTGCCTTTTTTTAAAGTACCTCTAGATATTTGAGATGCTGCTGCCTTATGTCACAAACAGTCATTTGTTGAGAAAATATGGTTTACAAGTTATATCAGGGATTAATGTTTACTTGAAGAAGTCCACTGTAAAGAAAAATACTTAAATCCCTTAATTTTTGAGGGAACTGCTGCCTTTTATTATAGGATGTTAGGAATTTGCAATATGACTTAGAAAAATAGAGAAAAATATACATAGAAGGACTCTTAAAAGAGAAAAGAACACTTAAAAGGTTCAAGAATAAGGAATGCAAGGTTAATAGAAGGTGATCAAACAACTGAAAACTTGCATTCCTAAAAAGATACTAACTGGAATAATACTATAAATAACTATTGAGATAGGTTGCCATGCAAGTTATTTTCAAGGCAATGTGTAAATCAACATGACAAAGTAAATAGCAATTCACTTTGAATATTACCAATTAAAGCAAGGAATGAACCACAATGATAAAGAAAGCTAATCTCTTTCTGCAAATGCTGCTTTAGCACCTTAACTTAGTTCTTTCTAGCTGGACTCCAGAATTGGGAAGTACTGTAGGTTTGGAAAAGAGGGGAGGGGTTAACATTAGCAGAAAATTGATGGAAATGGGTGGGCTACAATACCATGCCCCCACCACTGATTTTCTTCTAAAAATATAGATTTGACAACACATTGCCAGGTTTTGCCTTGCCCCAGTGCTCCAATATTTCTATATAAACGTACTTTAGGATCATGGCCTTAAACAATTTTATATGATTAAGTTTTGTACTAGACTTGTATGGCTCCAATTTCAAGATATGTTGAAGGCGTCTACTACTGTGTGAAGTTGCTACTTGATGTGGAGCTATTGTCACTGAATGACAGTATTTTTTATGGAATGTTTCTCAGGATTGCAATAACACTATGTGCAATATGCTTTTATTCTATTGAATATCTAGAGTTTGTGTTGTTGAGAGTGCAGTGGTAAAATGTTATTTGTTCATTTTGCTTTAAGTTATAATTTTCAGAGAGAAAGTGAAGAATTTTTAACCGAAGAAGAGATTGCTGCTTTTAATGTAGGGGAGAATGTTTCCTTTTTATTGAAAAGTCTGGTGAGTCTACTAAAGCCTGTTGCAGACCAGGCTTGTCCCGCTTTTGATGACAACATATGTAGCAAGACAAAGTCGGAAATATTTTTGTATGGATTTTCTTTCCTTGTTAGAAACATCTTCGTCAAAAAAATAGTAGCTGGACTTGTACGTTACCTTTTATGTATTTCTATAAAACTTTTTAACTACAACATTTAAGCAGACAGTAGTCACTTAATTGTGTAAAAACCACTGGAGAAGCTCAAGCTTATAGAATTTCGCCTGATTATTTCATGATGTCCTGTAAAGAAGGTGTTTTTGTGTATTGAAATTTTAGGTTTCTGTCTTTAAAAGGTTTATTGAATAAACAGCACAAAACTTTAATGGGCTTGTCTCCTTTTGGGTGCTCATAATCTTCGTAGGCTCTACTATACCCTTTAATCAAATGTTTCCACTTCCTTCCATTCCTGTTACGGAGCTTCATAATGGTAGGAGGCAAACATTCAATTAATCTAGGGGCTATCCAATGATTTTAGTGATTTACCCTGTAAAAAGACCATCCACTTCAGGAAGAAACATATGCAACACGCCAAATATAAAATGAAATACTGAACAACTAGGCCTGGGGGAACAGTCAAGTTTTCAAAGACATGGATCTCTGGGCAATGCTGGGCTAGAAAGCATACGACACAGTAGAAGAGAAGGCCTGTGAGCCTACTAATGTATTGACAAAGCAAGCTTTCTTTTGAAGCTGCAGAATATGTGCAGGATTGCCATTGCAAAAGTACACACCATACAACATATGTATCCTAAGAGAGCCACCTCTTGACCTGTTTTAGCATCTGATTAACTCCACTTTGCAAACAGATGTACAAAGCTTCACCAAGTCACTTATCATTAAAAAGAATTGAGTTGCTTTCCAATTTAGTTTCCTGGAAACAATACTCAATTGTGCAAATAAGGAATTAGATTCCACTTATAGCTGATGAGAACAAAGGAATCTAGCACTGCATCAAGCACTTTTAAATAGAATGCAAAGCCTTTTCTCCTTTCATGTTATATTTGCAGCTTAGAATTTCTACTCAAGAACTATTACCAAACACTAGTCCTTGTTATTAGCTTACTGAAGGGCCGATCCAGGCACCCAGTGTCTCTGTACTTCATTCTATCTAGGTCAGGGTGTCAAATGCCCTGTAAACAGGAAAGGACTGGCCCGCAGTGCCTCTGCCAGTGAAAATGGAGCCCGGGAGAGCCATGCAGGATTCTCCTGGGCTCTGGTTTTGGACACGACAGCCTCCTGCAGCCCTCTGCCAGTGAAAATGGGGCCTGGGGCATGCACAGCCCCCCCCCCCCCCGTTCAGTTTTTACTGGCAGAGGAAGCCATCATGGCAAAAATGGGACCCCAGGGGGGCACAGATGCTGGCAGAGGGCTAGCAAAAAAAATGTTTCCCCTTTTGCATTTGAGCATTCAAGAAGGGACAGGAAAGGAGAATGGGAAAGAGGAAAGAAAAAGGAAGATGGGAAGAGAGCAAGGAAGGAAAGATAAGAAAATAGGGGAAGGAAGAAGAAAGGAGAATGAAGAGGGAAGGAAAAAGAAGATGAGGAGGTGAAGGGAAGGAAGGAAAGAAGGAAGGAAGATTATAATGAGAGGGAGGAAGGGTCTGAGGCAAGCCCTGCCTTAGCATTTGGCCACCACAGGTGATCCCAACCTGAGTGATGTCAAACTTGCCATCCCCACCTGACGTAAAACACAACCCTGATGCGGCCCTCAGTGAAATCAAGTTTGACACCCCTGATCTAGGCACTTGAGAGGAATTTTATGTTCCCTTATATGGCATTCTTTTTCAAAAACTCCGATAGTTCCTCATGCATATGAAGATTGGGGGGAGACAAAAAAAGAGAGAAAGAGACTAAGAGGCAGTGGAAGCAAATTACAGAGAGCTTTCCTTTTCCCAAAGTTTAGCTGTAAATTCAACTATGGCAGACAGAAATATAAGAAGACAAAAGGACAATCATTAGTTGTCAAATCAAATGAAGCCTTTTTAGAGTTTGGTTAGGCATTAGTGGTAAAAAATACATGTGGAAAAGGTATCTAGAAATTATAATCATGATTTGAAATGATGATGAAAAATGCTTCCAGATATGTGATATTATTTCAATACAGTTGATATCACTGTCATTACCATCAATTCATATAAATCAGTGGTGTCCAAAGTGGGCGGTACTGCCCCCTGGGGGGATGACTTAGGGGGGGCTCTAAGAGGCAAGGGGGTGTCGGGGGCGCTAAGAGGCAAGGGAGGTGGCAGAGGAGTGCTGGAGGTGACCCCCCCGCGCAGGACACAATTCTGCCTGGGGCTCTGTTGGCTGCCAGTCAGCTGAACACTTCCGGCAGGGGTGAAATTCAGCCTAACGTCCCAAAGACTGGAAGGATTTTTCGTTTGCTCGCTCATTCAGAAGGCATACAAGCATGTCAGGCTGGGGGGGGGCAAAGAGGGGGGTGTTGAGGACTCGGAAAGTCCTCGACATACAACCTGGCAGCTAGCAACAGGCCAGGCAACGCCCTGATTGGCTAGGGCGCAGCATCATCAATTGCCAGTCGCTGAAAGCGCGCCCATTGGTTATCCCTGCTCTGACAGCCCATTTAAATAGCTGTCAAGCAGGGATGGTGCTGAATCGCCTGTAAATAGTTCAATGTAAATAAACCTCTTGTTCTGGCAGTCCTGGCTCTCATCTCGTCTTTCCGCCGATCCTCAAAACTGGCGACGAAGGTGGGATACTGGCGATTCCAATAATCAGTGCCTAGGACTGAACGAGAGGAAAATCAGCCGCGTAGCCACTCAAACTGCGAAGCACCCACCGGCTCTGCAAAGCGACATATATTTCTTTCTACCGTACATCGTGACCGAGAGGTTTGCCTCAAGATCTAAACATGGCAGCAGCTTTACCATTGTTCGCTCCATTTGGGACCTACGGCGAGTCATGGGCCGGGTTCCTCGAGCGCTTTGAGTGCTACCTCATAGCCTCAAAGAATCATAACCTGCTACCGGAGGAGAAGTGCAGCTTCTTCCTTAGCTGCTGTGGGCCGGCTATGTTCGTCTCTGCGAGGGCCCTGGCCTCTCTTTGGCCGGTCTATCAACTCAGCTGGGAGACGCTGATGGCGAAGCTCAAAAATCATTACGCACCCACACCATCTCGCATCACCCGCCGCTACGAGTTCCGCTAATGCGTGCAGAAACCGGCAGAATCCATCAGCCAGTTTCTGCAATCCTTACGCGTAACGGCAATTCAATGTGATTTCGGAGACTTGGAGGACAACTTCGTAGAACAGTTTGTCTGTGGGGTCAAAGACATTCACCTTCGCTGCCGTCTCCTGTCTCACCCGGAGATCATCTTGCAGCAGGCCATGGATGAAGCCAGAGCAGCCGAGCTCTCGGAGCAGTCCACGGCCGACATGCAGCACCTGCAGCCTCTCCACCAGCCTCAACCTCCCCCGCCTCCTCCACCTCCTCCGTGCCCTCCTCTGGCTGCTCAGGCTTGCCTCATCGACGAGCTAGTGCCACTGGAGGACCCGGGCTATGAGCAAGTGGCTCAGCTCCGTGCTCAACCTAGGCGGCCTCCCCCTCAGCCGGCCGTTCCAGCCTCGTCTGCTTGTGTGGGCTGCGGCGACAGACACACTTGCTCTGCATGCCCCTTCAAGGGCACCGTCTGCCATCGTTGTGGCAAGAAAGGCCACATCGCCCAGGTCTGCCGCGCCTCGTTGCCTGCGCCTTCCTTCCTTTAGCAGCCTGCCGCGACTCAACCGCAACTGCGCCACCAGCCTCTGCGGCCTGCGAGGCAGGCTGAAGATTGCTACATTATCACCCTGCCGGACTTCGCCGGGGAGACCGTCAGCCAGACGTCCGCTGGAGCGAGAAAGGTCTCTGCAGCCCTTCAGCTGGAAGGTCAGCCCTGCCGCATGGAGGTGGACTCTGGCTCCTCCTGCTCCCTGCTGTCCTGGTCCACCTTCTCCCACCTGTGTCCCCACGTCAGCCGCGACCAGCTGCAGCCGGTGGACACCTCCCTCAGAGACTACCAGGGGACTCTTATTCCCACCCTGGGTTCCTTCCCCATTTGGGTTGACTATGGGGACTTTCATGGCCGCCTGCCTGTCCTGATAGTGCAGAAGCCCCTGCCTGCCCTGTTAGGGTTGGATTGGTTCCCTCCCCTGGGGTTGTCAATTGGGGGGATCCATCGTGTGGGTGCCTCTTCCCCCTCTTTGGATGACATCCTCGCGGAATTCGCGGACGTTTTTGATGGCCAACTGGGCTCCTATAAGGGCACCCCCATCTCCCTCAACCTCAATCCCCAGGTTGCACCAATTTGGCTGAAGGCTCGCAGGGTGCCCTTTGCCTTGCGGGCCAAGGTTGATGCCGAGCTCGATAAGCTGCTGGCGCAGGGCGTCCTGGAAACCGTCAACCATTCACGATGGGAGACCCCAATTGTGGTCCCTGTCAAACCCAACGGGTCGGTCAGGATCTGCGCCGACTACAAGTCAACCATCAACTTGGCCTCCAGGCAAACCCCTATCCAGTCCTTGTTGTGCAGCACCTGCTCCATTTCTTGGGGCGGGGCTGCACCTTTGCGAAACTGGATATGGCGCATGCCTACCAGCAGCTCCCGGTGGATGACGACGCGGTGGCTGCCCAAACCATCGTCACCCATCGTGGGGCTTTTCATCTCGTCTTTCCACTGATCCTCAAAAGGGGGGAGCAGAGAAAGAAGAGAAGAGCCTTTTGCCTGCATTTCTCCTCTGATACGACTCTGTGTGTGCTGTGCACAGAGAAGAGATGCGGGACTGAACGGGGCTGTCCTTGGGCCTGCATTTCAGGGATTGGGAATTGACACTGCATTACGCAGTGCGTCTGATGTCTCTGCACAAGAGCACTTGTCTGCCTGTCTCCCTCTCGCGCTTTTATAAATGGCTTTACTTCTGACTCCCTTTCCAGGCCTGTGCTGCGAGCCACCTCCACGAGGATTGCGCCGCTGCACGCCTGTGCAATGGAGCCACCACCCCCAATCCCTCTTGCACCCACTCCACATGGACACGCCACTCTCACCTATCTCTACCCCTCCCACCTTAGAAATGCAACACAGGAAAACATGCGGGGGGGAAGAGAGAGTGGCTAGCCCCCTTCTGCCTCCTCGCTCCATTCGTAGAGGTGGCCTTAAAAAGCAAGGAGTGGGAAGAAGGGCACTTGAGGTGGTTTCTCAGTGAGTTTCTCACCTGAGTTGGATATTGTCGCATACAGGAAAAAGCAAAGCAAAACAAAATTATGATAGAATAATATCCCATATTTGAAGAAAATGCTGTCTAAATGTTCCCAGTATGTCAAACAAGATGTTTTATAACCAAATAAGAGTCAAAACACTGCAGTTTTTTTTTTAATGAAGTGCCCTTCCTATCTTGATATTTATGCACAGTGAGACCTTTGTCACAGATAAATCTGGATAGTGGCATCACTCTTATGTTGTGTGAGTACACATGAGCTGCAAGGCTTGTATTTTGCCATAGTATCATCTAAAGCTCCATAAGTACTACTAGGGTTTTGACCAGCTGCTGGGCACCAATATATTGAGGAATACGGAAAGACTGATCACGTGGGGCAGTCTAATGAGCATTTCTGAAATGGCAGATACCACAGAACAAAGTCTTCTTCCTTCTCTACCCCTACCACACCCTGTTATTTTGAAAAAAACAAAAGGCAGCAGTGTGTGTGTGTGAATGATCAGGCATGTACTGTATTACAGAGAATTTACTGAACAGTGAAGTAGTTACTAAATTTTACTGAGTTTACTAAGTTACTAGTTACTAAGGTTCTTGATAAATGACTTTGCAAACCTGGTATCATTGGATCATGTTCAACAATTTTGTTGAATTAACATTAACTAAAAATGTTTTTAAATTAGATTTTGAATAAATGTGCAATTAATTGTTACAGTTTTTAATTTTACTCTGACTATCTTCCTTCCGTCATGCAAACCGCCCAGTCACATGACCCCCCCAGCCACACCCACCAAGCCACGCCCACAGAACCGGTAGCAAAAAAAAATGAATTTCACCACTGGGTGGGGGGGCACTGAGGATCAGTTTGTAGCACCAAGGGCGCGGGGGACTGAAAAAGTTTGGGAACCACTTATTTAAATGATTTGCAAAAAAAAAATTAAGGAAGATGTAACCCTATCATATCTGATTCATACTTTTCCCCCCCAAAAAAGTTCTGCCTTTGGTCCTAAACTGATAACATTTTATCCAACAAACAATTGTTCAATAGCATTTGGTTCATGGCGGTTGAAGAAACAGGAGCTAGAAAAGACAACTCCAGAAGATGGCAGAAATACATTTCCTGAATTTCATCTCAAGCATTAAGTTTCCCAGAATGAAGATTTGCCAAGAGATTATTTGGAACAAGACCAGTTTTGTTCTTTCTTTTTTCCATGATAATTATTTCCTGAGGGGAAATTAAAGCAATGCTTTATGTTAGCAAATAAAATGAAGATATGGAGAAAATGTGAAGAAGGGCCATTACAATTTCAGTACATGAAAAAAGCAGAGCATAAAGCACTCTATTGCCAGACGATAGCATATTCAAAATGTAATAACAGCAGGAATCATATGTCGGACTCTTATTCCAGCACTTGGATTGTTTGCCTAGCAACCTTTCCAATTAAATCCCTAGATTGATGTAACACCCCATAATAAGTTACAGACCAAATGAACATCAGAGCCTATGATTGTCGCTGGCTGTGATATTGATTGTCGCTGGCTGTGATATAGCATAATTATATCTAATACCAGGGCAAGGAGAAGGGCAAACTACCAATTTGTACTCTGCCCCAAAAAATAATATTTGGGACCTGACCAGATTAATTTGTCTGAAACGGTATAGGGTTTCCTGCCTAGGCAGGGAGTTGGACTAGAAGACCTCCAAGGTCCCTTTCAACTCTGCTATTGTATTGTATTGTATTGTATTGTATTGTATTGTATTGTATTGTATTGTATTGTATTGTATTGTATTGTATTGTATTGTATTGTATTGTATTGTATTGTATTGTATTGTATTGTATTGTATTGTATTAGGCTGAAGTCTCTACATACTTACACCCTGGGTTTTAGATTGGAGCCAATATGGTGATCAGTTAAATAGCTAATTCAAACAGTGAACCTGGATAAAACTCTCTGAACTAACATCGTAGCATTTCATATCTGAAAAGAGCTCAGGATTGGGCTCTACTAGACTAGAGAAAGAATGTGACAGTATTTACACATCACACTAAACCAGTGATGGTGAACATTTTCGGCCCCGAATGCCCAAACCCAAATGCATATATGCATGTGTGGGCATGCGTGTGCATGCACACCAGAGCCCCAGAAACTCAAAGTCCAGCTGGCCGGGGTACATACGCATGCCAGAAACCCGAAGACCAAAATTCCAGGGCTCCAGCACACGCAAAGATCAGCTGGCCAGCGTGCACCGGAAATCAGAAGAGCAGCTGGCAATGGCGCACGTGCCCACAGAGATAGCTACACATTCCATAGGTTCACCATCATGGCACTAAACCATATAGTGCACTGTTCAACTCTTATCTAGTAGTGTGGGAAGTTATCATCCAGCCCTCTCCCAGAAAAATGAAATATCCTAGGAAATATTGAAAAGGCAGAATATTTATCTGGATGTGAAAAGAGAGAAACATGCTTTAAAAGACAGAATAGTTGCCTGTAGCTTCCTGCCCATCCCCACTTCGTCAATAGGCCATTAAGAAGGCCAGGCTAGCCCACTTTACATAATAAAGACTTCTCCATTGCAGATGCAGGGGGAAGGGATATCACTCAACTCTCCACATGGCATCTGAGAACTCATCTATACCTGGATTCAAAACACAGCCTAGAGAGTAGCCCCCTGCATGGCACCATGGGAGTCTGACAACCAATCAGAATACATTTCTTACACAGGAACAGGAAACAGAGAAGTGGGACTAAACAGGGTATAAAAAGCCTAGCAAGCCCCTCCTTCACCCCTTCTCTCTTCTTCTCCACCAACATTGAAGCATGTGATCACCTTTTCTGTTCAGGACTCAAGCCATGTTGCCTGGTCCAACAATAAACCATCTTTCCAAGCAGCCTCCATGTCTCCAGTGTCTTCTTCCCCACTTGGAGCTGAACCCAGAAGGACATTTCTTTCATCAGTAGGGCCTTAGCAATTTTTTAGTCATGAGAAGGGTAGCTTTTTGGCTAGCACTTTCCTAACCAGGGAACATTAGCAAACAGATGCCTCGCGTGTTCTGACGTGTATGTAACATGTACGGGTGAAAACATCTGATAGCGTGTTTATACATTCTGCTTTCATATATTCAAATATAAAAAGTGGAATTTCTTAAGGGGATTGGACACATACTTAAAGTGATGTATCACTTGAGTTGGATCACGTTGGAGCCTTTTGTGCTAAAATTCAGTTTTCTTTGACAACCCACACAAACATGTGCCCACAGTTAGTGTTCAAAACATTTAATCCGGGCAGAAATTTCTATCTTCTTTACATTTCTTGAAAGCTGTTGATTTTTTTTTTTACAATGGAAGGTACACTTTTCTTTTTACATTAAAATTATGACTGCTGACCAGGTGGATCCTTTTTGGTGCATTGTCTAGACAGAAACAAAGTGCTTACTGAGTTGGAGTACCATCTTCAAGGGAGGATAAGTGGGGTTTACTGCTGGGGGGTGGGAGGCGGAGAGAAACTGATAATCATGTAAAAGTGCAATAGAGCAAATTTTCCATGCAGCTTTGTGGAATGACAGCAAAAAGCCCTATTTCCTATTTCAGATGGAAATGTGGCAGCATCTACATAGGAAAGCAGGAGTTTAAAGGATTTGCACGTTTTGAGCTACCAGTTGGAACACATGCCCAGGCTTGGTTGCTAAGTGACACAGTATAAAACTGAGCTTCAACACATGGCTTTTCTGTCACAGAGAGGGCGGTGTTTGACTGTGCCTTGTCTTGTCTTCCAAAAATGCAAAAGGATAGCAGAAAATCACTGGCTGATTCCTCTGAGTAACAGGATGCTAGTCATTTGTGCTCTGTGATATGCGTTTTGCATTTCAAGAAGTCAAATCATATTCAGTTTCCAGTGTGAGTCATGGCAAACTGAAGACGTCTCCACGAAGAAGTGGCGACAACAATCACTGTGAAGAACGAAGGATTGGAGAGTGGACAGATCCTTTGTATTTCTCCAGAGAAGGGAAGATGGGAGATCACCCATGAATGCTCTGAATGGCAGCTATGAGGAAAGCATAAAGCAGTGGTCTCCCATGGGCCTGAGCACCAGGAGCCAAGGAAGATGACATCTTAGCTCTCAGCAACTGCAGAGCCTTTCATAACAACCCTAAGCTAGCCAAGCTCATTTTTAATCACATTTGGAAATGTTTAATTTAACCACTTTATGGATATTAGAAACAGCAAGCTTAATGTGGCAGCTGGCATACTTTACCTTTGGCTTTCAGAAATTTTAAACACTTGAGAATTTAAAACAATATACAATTAGCAAAAAGAAAAAAGAATTTTGATTTAAGAGAGTTTTAAACAGATTAAGAGATTTGACATATTATTTTTGCTATAAGATTTGAAAAGCAAGTATATAATTAATGTAATCACGAGAAACAACTGAAACAGAATTAAACCCATATTAGGAACTGAAGTTTGATGAAGGTTACAGATGGACACTACGGAAAACTAAAAGACCACACAGAAAAGAGTTAAAATGGCTAAGCCAGCTATAACTTTTTCTAATCTTAAATTATTTTGAACATTACTTACTAATATTTTAAAAGGGTACAATTTCAGTGGATAAACTTTTAGATGATGGGTTTAAAAAAAAACCCTTTTGCTTATTAAACAGATTCTGAATGCATGGGAGACAATAAAATGGAGATTACTAAAATGGGAATACAAAAGACAAATGTTTTTAAATGACCTATTTATAATATTGTGGGTGGTCTCTATGTAGGATCCTCATCACCATATTCACTTCTTCTCAAATGGTCACCAATGGCCATGTATTCATTATGAAGAGAAAAATATTTCACCATGTTCACTGTTCTTTGGGTGTGCTGGCATGCAAAGCTGGCTTCTGTCACAGTCAACAAACACTGTGAGGCCACAAACTAGTTGGAACATATGGAACAACTGAGACCCTTTTTTTGAAATTAGAATAGTGCAAGCTCGTACCTAGATATGGCAAATGAAATACAGTTTTTAAAAGGTAAGATTTCTAAAAGTAGATTAAATATGCCAGAGTCCTCTAAGTAACAATTCTGAAGGCTTTCTTACAAGTTATACAGGTGAAACTCAAAAAATTAGAATATCGTGCAAAAGTTCATTTATTCCAGTAATGCAACTTAAAAGGTGAAACTAATATATGAGATACACTCATTACATGCAAAGCAAGATAGTTCAAGCTGTGATTTGTCATAATTGTGATGATTATGGCTTACAGCTCATGAAAAGCCCCAAATCCACCATCTCAGAAAATTAGAATATTGTGAAAAGGTGCAATATTCTAGGCTCAAAGTGTCCCACTCTAATCAGCTAATTAAGCCATAACACCTGCAAAGGGTTCCTGAGCCTTTAAATCAGTGGTTCTCAAACTGTGGGTCGGGACTCCTTTGGGGGTCGAATGACCCTTTCACGGGGGTTGCCTAAGACCATCGGAAAACACATATTTTCAAAAAAAATACGGAAAACATAATTTTATGGTTGGAGGTCACCACAACATGAGGAACTGTATTAAAAGGTCACAGCATTGGAAGGTTGAGACACACTGCTTTAAATGGTCCCTCAGTCTGGTTCAGTAGGAATCACAATCATGAGAAAAACTGCTGACCTGACAGTTGTGCAGAAAACCATCACTGACACCCTCCATAAGGAGGGAAAGCCTCAAAAGGTAATTGCAAAAGAAGTTGGATGTTCCCTACATACTGTATCAAAGCACATTAATAGAAAGTTATGTGGAAGGGAAAAATGTGGAAGAAAAAGGTACACAAGCAGCAGGGATGACTGCAGCCTGGAGAGGATTGTCAGGAAAAGGTCATTTAAAAATATTGGGGACTTTCACAAGGAGTGGACTGAGACTGGAGTCAGTGCATCAAGAGCCACCACACACAGACGGATCCTGAGAAATGGGCTGGCCAAACCTGGCCAAACCAGTAGGACCCACCATTGATATAGATAGACCAGACTCACATTGCTATAAATAATTGTTTGTGCTAGTTTGTTTATAATTGCATGTATTAGATGGTTTATAAAAGCCACCCTTCACACATCACACTATGCTCCAAAACATGTTTGATGAACTATTGTGGCTGGAAATACAGAACATACTAAGCCAAAACGTAATTTGCTTGGTTTTGCTATATCACATGATGGAAAACCACCCAGAATATGATGGCGAAAAGAAAAGTGTTCATTCATTCTTTATCATATATGTTATGGTAGGTTTCTACATAGCAGTGCCTGAAATCTTGCTCTTCACTAGGAATAGTAAGATAATAATTCAAGATTCCACCAACATGATGATATATAGAGGGAAACCAATAGAGCAGTTATACATAGGAAGTAAAAGGTATCTTTTATTTGTTTGCAAAGCAAATACAGACTTAGAGGAAGATTTATCACTTTATATAACTTTGTTCATTTTCCAATATGGCTAAGGACTGGATTATTTCTTCTCCAAGTAACCTCTTATGACAGCTTCTTACTGATTCTTTTGAAGGTTATATCACCAACTGTAGAAACCTTAAAGAATTAATAAATTAATTTTGTTAAATAAATTAAAATACTTTTTGTTGAATCCAGAGAGGAATATCTATATTACTATATATTTTTAAGCTGTCCTGAGAATGATTTGGGTGCCCATATATATTTTCATAAATTATATGTATGTATGTATGTATGTATGTATGTATGTATGTATGTATGTATGTGTGTGTGTATGTGTGTGTATGTATGTATGTATGTGTGTGTATATATATATATATATATATATATATATATATATATATATATATATATATATATACACATATATATACTATATATACCTTTATTTATTTATCAGCATAAATATAACATATATATATATATATATATATATATATATATATATATATATATATATATATATATATATATATATATATATATATATATATAACCATGTTTGCATTCTGACATGGATAGCTGAAAGCTTTCTTCTTCTAAAACTCTTAATGATATAGAAATTCTGCATTAGATCTTTATGGCTGAGCAAATGAACCAAATCCATCCATTTTAGAACAGCCAGTTTCAAAATTCTTCCATTGCTGCATCTTAACTCATACAAGTATTCCTATTTCCTGGAACTTCTGGTTATAAAAAGAGGATTTGTGGAAATCCAAGCCATGACTTGATAAAGCTTAAGAAAACTTAACAAACTCTTGATAAGACAGCTGTCTTTATCCCTGCTCATAGCAGACATTTTAAATACTTTTTTTAATATTTTATTTATTCATATGTTGAATTTCCATACTTTTATTTTCATCAGGTGATACTTTGACTACACTAGGTAAATGGAAGGAGGCTATCACAATCACATTTAAAAAAGAATGTGCCTATAAAGCAATTGTTTCCCTTGTCCAATCATGTCCTGTTCTAGGGGGCAATGTTCTTCTTCATTTCTTAGCCAAGGAAGCCAGCATTGTCTGAAGACAATTCCGTGGTCATGTGGCCAGCATGACTAATACACCAAGACTCACAGAAGGCTGTTACCTTCCCACCGAAGTGGTACTTATTTAAGTACTCGCATTTGTATCTTTTCAAACTGCTAGATGGGCAGGATCTGGGGCACGTAACAGGAACTCACTCTGTCATGCAGCATTTGGGTTTCGAACCTGGGCTGTCAAGCTCAGCATCTTTAACTGCTGAGCCACCATGATTCCACTGCAAATATTGCCAATTGCCTAGAGTTGTGGAGTGCTTCAGATTTAAACTCAAAAAGGTTCTTCGGCACTAAGAACAAAGTACCATAGTTTAACTCTAACCTAGAGGAGTCTTTTCCCAGGAGGGGTATGAGGAGGGCAGCCAGAATTCTCTGGTAAAGATGCAGCTACTTTAAGAAGTTGCCGAGAGATGCTCACATCTCTGCAAAAAGGAGCTTTTTTAAAAAAAATCTTGGAATCAGCAGTGCTGTACAGTTCTATTATTCCTCCTCCTTTGAACGACATTAATATATATTGAGTTAGTTTTCATGTTAATATATTTCTGTCCAGTCTTTTTGACATCACACGTTCCAAAGAGTTATTTTCCAAGATTTACCTCAATAAGTTTATCCCCAGCGATTTCTGCAGTATAACGGTAGTTTGGGAAGTCAGCAATCAATTTGCCATTTTCTTTTCTAACTATTGCCTGAAACAGATTGACATGCGTTAGCTGTCTTGTTGACTGAAGTTCATTCAATAGCATTTAAATGGAAGACTTCTGGAGCAGCATGAATCTTCCCTGGGACTGAAAATAGTTTTGATTGCAAGTGTACCTGGGAACAATTCTAAATAATAGCTAGAAATAACTTAGTAAGCACTTAGCGCTTGTTCAGGCAGTTGCTGGATCTTATTTTAGCAACCATGTTCATGTACCAAAAACAAAAATACAATCCTAGTGCACTAATACGTAAGCAGAAATGAGTGGTAGAAGGTTGCTTCTTCTAGCTTAAAAGGTGGAGGTATATTAGCTGAGTGTAACTAAATAAAATTTAAAGCAGGATCTAAAGTTTTTCCATTGATTTTAGGGAGAGAGTCAACCCTGTTTGTTAGTCTTATTTGCTGGAACTAAGGAGATCTAAGAAGGGCTGGATTTTTAAATTACTGATATATTTATTAGTTGTTTATTATATTTATCCAAGCCTACTCTCAAGAGTTAATCTGTATACGGGTAGTCCTTGACCTACAACCACAACTGAGCCCAAACTTTCTGTTGTTAAGCTAGACATTTGTTAAGCGGGTTTTGTACTTTTTTTCAACCTTTCCTGTCACAGTTGTAAGGTTCAACACTGCAGTTGTTGAGTTAGTAACCTGGTTGTAAAGTGAATCTAGCTTTTCCATTGATTTTGCTTGTCAGTAGGTCACAAAAGGGGGTCATAAATATGAACCAGTTGCCAAGCATCTGAATTTTGATCACCTGATCATGGGGATGCTGCAAAGGTTGTAATTGTGAAAAAACAGTAAGTCACTTTTTTCAGTGCCGTTGTAACTTTGAGCAGTCACTAAACAAACTGTTGTAAGTGTAAGGACTATCTGTACTGAAGCTATGTATAGAGCCTCAATTTTTTCCCCACAATGTATTATAACTACTTATGTCCTAGAATATTTGGTCACAAAAAGGTTCCTTGGAACTCCAGACCAAGAATTTAGAAGAATCTTTATAGCCTTATAAAATGGGTTGAGGAACAAAGACTGGCCCGAATTCACTAAATTGGTTTCTGTGACTGACAATGGACTTGGGTCTACTTTCTGCAATCAGGGACTTTATACAGGTCATTAATGACCCATATCTGAGGCAGATCAGGGGTGGGCTGCTGGTGGTTTTACTATTGGTTTGCAACCCGCCCTCATGCCAGACGCACATGCACTGTTCAATGTAAATTGTTGATCATGCATGTGCAGAACAATTTACAGTGAACTGTGCACGCGCAGTCACTAAAAACCAAAATGGCGGCAGCCCAGCAGTGGCAAGGGAACCGGTTCAGGGACATGGCAGGCCTAGGTCGCTGCCGGTTCTGCGACCCAGGCCTTCATTCTACTACTGGTTCAGCCGAACTGGGCTGAATTGGGAGCAACCCACCTCTGAGGCAGACATATGAGCACCCTAATATTTGACCACTACTGGAAAGAACAAATGCAAATTAATTATGTAAACTGGGTTGGATTTAATAATAGCCATAAAAATCACTGGCACTGGACCTCCAAAAATTCAATTTGTTTCATACAGACTATACTGAGTAGAGTATAAATAAATCTGGATCCAACCAGTGTACTAAAGAAACAGAAATGTTGTTCCAAAGCTGCAGCTACTCTGAGCCTTTCCATAGCGCACATATATCCTAGCAACCTCTTTTTTTCTGACATGATTTCATCATATCCATCTCACTCCAATCTATTTCTATAGCAACTTAAAGTCATCTCTGCTGTTCCAGATTTAAAGTAGTATTTTCCCCTTTAAGTAGGCAACAAGCTGGAGTAATTTGCTATGGGTGCCATCTAATACAATTCATGTTGGTGTCACAGTCAAGCAGTGGTGTGCTGGAATTGGCACACAAAAACTGATTGTTGCCTTTTCTGCAATTTTGCAAGCTGGTTGAGAGCAGAGCTGACCCACAATGCCAATCACCAGTTTGTTAGCTACCAGGGAAGCAATAAAGGACCCAGTTGTTATACATTTATTGGCACATCATTACATTCAGATGATTTATGAGAATGAGACTATTGTGGCATTTACAGGCCACTTCAGATGTGTGCAAGCACGCCCCATCCCTCCAATCAGAGGTGGCCTTCAGCAGGTTCTGACCAGTTCTGGAGAACCGGTAGCGGAAATTTTGAGTAGTTCTGAGAACCAGTAAATACCATCTCTGACTGCCCCCACATCTATTCTCTGCCTCCCGAGTCCCAGTTGATCGGGAGGAAATGGGGATTTTGCAGTAACCTTCCCCTGCCACGCCCACCAAACCACGCCCACCAAGCCACGGCATGCAACACCCACAGAATCGGTAGTAAAAACTTTTGAATCCCACCACTGCCTCCAATGCATAGGTACTGGTTTCCAGGACCACTTGTCTTTGGACAAGCAAATTCACTCATCCCTATTCTTAGACTATCTTATACCTGTACAGGCTGCCCCTTTTCTTGGCATGGTGCCTATGATAAAATATGGAGTGGCAGTGAGGGCTGCCAATGTTGTAACAATATATTTTTCTGCTGGGCGAAGGATCTGCGGATAGCATTTTTATCAAGGCCAAGAGAAATAATCTTCTGTCAGTAGGGTCTAAAACAGTGGTTCTCAACCTGTGGGTCAGGACCCCTTTGGGGGTCAAACGACCCTTTCACAGGGGTCACATAAGACCGTAGGAAAACACATGTTTTCGATGGTCTTAGGAACCGAGACACCAATTTTATGGTTGGGGGTCACCACAACATGAGAAACTGTATTAAAGGGTCGCGGCATTGGGAAGGTTGAGAACCACTGGTCTAAAGTAATTAGGATGGGTGGATGGCTAAAAAAAGGTAATTCAAACATACATGATACCAAATTTGGAACCCTAACAATTGTTGCTCATGTTTCAAAGTTCATAAGCACTTAAGGTCAGGACCAGGAACATCAAGGAACAGGGCTGTCAAAATCTGCAAGATGGAAATCATGGTGCCAAACAATTGTTTACCTTGAATTTTTTGCTTCCTACTGTCTCCATTTCCGATTCCTTGCCAATAACAAACGTATTAGTCAAGGTATGCCCTCCTGGATAAATCTGAGACCAAGTGAATTCATCATTATTCTGTACTATTTCACTAATGATCTTGAAATTTCTTCCTTTTTCAATTGTATCTTGAGGAAGACCTAACAGAGAGGGGAAAAGAATCAACTGTTAATCAACACTGCACCTGTTAATTGTTTATCAGTGTCCATAAAAGTGCTGCTGTGTAATTGTTTTTTTTTTCCCTAGAAAGTTTGAGGGGTTTTATATTGAATTTACATTTATCTTGAATTAATATTTATAGATATTAATGGGGAAAAAATCACCTTTCTTATATGGGAAGTTTGTCCCTAAAAGTATTGTTTTTGGTAGAGCCAACTTGTTACATTTCATGATTATAAATGTATAAAAAAAGGAACTGTCCAATCAGTAGCCACAATACCTATCTGTAGCCTTTCCGGACTGCTGATTTTGTTGTATTTAAGTACAATGACAATAAAGATTATACTTATACTGATGAAAGCTTTCTCATTATTCAGTCTAATTTATCTGAAAAAGAAGACAGTGCAAATTTTTTGAATTACCAAAATTTGAATTATAAAAAAAAAAAAGCTATCAGAGAAAGTCCTACAGACAACGTGGAATTCTACTGCACTGGTGTACATTTTGTCCTCATCCAACACCAAGACCCGAAAAAAAACCCATACCATTAAAATCCTGAAAGCTTGCATGCTACTTTACTAACTAGACAAAGTTACTGCAAAGATAATGCTTTTCTCTCGAAATGCACAGGGCAAGAACTCTCTTTATCTAGCCAAAGAAACGTCTAATTTATGAAAGAGGAAAAATGTACATACGCACCTAGGCGCTTCATAAAGTTGTCATAGTTTTCTTCCTTTTCCATTTCATATTTTCCAGTGAAAGCCATCTTCTGTGGAATGGCAATGAAAAACTTGCATGCGAAAGTCTTGTTGAGGAGGATTCTGACTTGGCCCAGGAATGGAAAACTCCAGTTTATATAAGGCTGTCTTAGTTCAGATTACTCTCCTGAGCACCCCACAGCTGTCCTCATAAAGTTGTAAAAGGAAGTTAACTCTTGTAATGACTGGAGTGCAATTTAGCAACAATCACTAACCCTGGTGTTATTGACCTCGTAAAAAGGTTCATTCTGAGAGGTCTGTATTTAGAAATACTGGAATATTGTCCCTAGACAATATCCAAAGTGATAATGGTTTTTTTTAAAAAATTCACTATTATACTTGTTTAAAAAAAACAGAAATTATACTTTGGCCAATTATGAGTGAAAATTTACAGTGCTATATTAATCCTCATCCATACTTTTTCTTAATCGTTTTTTTCTGTATCTTTCAGAAACCATCTAAGCAATCCTTTTTAGTTTAGGAGAAAATTTATTTTATCCAGACTAAAAAGTTCTAGAAGGTATAGTGTTTGTTTGTGGGGAAAGTATTCTGACTTCCTGGGAATGATGGTTATCAATTTTTACAAAGTTTTCAACTTGTCTAAACATATTTTTTGTTTAAATGGGAGATTTAAATGCATACAATCAAGATCACGTGAAGTGTTAATACCACTTTATAATGCCTTGGTAAGGCCAGACTTGGAATACTGCATTCAGTTTTGGTCACCACGATGTAAAAACGATGTGGAGACTCTAGAAAGAGTGCAGAGAAGAGCAACAAAAATGATTAGGGAACTGGATGCTAAAGCATATGAAGAACAGTTGCAGGAACTGGGTATGTCTAGTTTAATGAAAAGAAGGACTAGGGGAGACATGATAGCAATGTTCTAATATCCCAGGGGCTGCCACAAAGAAGAGGGAGTCAAACTATCCTCAAATCACTTGAGAGCAAGACAAGAAGCAATGGGTGGAAACTAATCAAGGAGAGAAGCAACTTAGCACTAAGGAGAAATTTGCTGACAGTTAAAACAATTAATCAGTGGAACAGCTTGCCTCCAGAAGTTGTGAATGCCCCAACACTGGAAGTCTTTAAGAAGATGTTGGATAGCCATTTGTCTGAAATGGTGTAGGGTTTCCTGCCTAGGCAGGGGGTTGGACTAGAAGACTTCCAAGGTCCCTTCCAACTCTGTTATTCTATTCTATTCTATTCTGTTCTGTTCTGTTCTGTTTGTTATGTTATGTTATGTTATGTTATGTTATGTTATGTTATGTTATGTTATGTTATGTTATGTTATGTTATGTTATGTTATGTTATGTTATGTTATGTTATGTTATGTTATGTTATGTTATGTTATGTTATGTTATATTCCTTCCAGATAGGGTTATGGCAAACATGGGTATCTCAATATTGTATGCATTCCTCAGTTATTATTTCCCCTGAATTAACTGTTTGCTGATTCCATAGCTATCGGTCCTAGGAGGCTAAGAAAATTTATTTTCAGACATTGACCAGTCTGGGATTAGGGAGCATCATTCACCATTTGCTTTGCTCGAAGATAGCTGCATTTTCCACTGACTAAAATCCTGGATGTAATCAAATTGGGTAGAGAAAGTGGCTCGCTCAGCAGTGCAATATTGAATCCAAGAAGCAGTTGTATCCTGTTACAGATTTCATTGAATAAAAATCAACGTCCAAGTACCACTATCTACTCATCCTCTGATCAACAGAAAACTATATGGGCAAGAAATCTGTAGCTTCCATTCCCCTTCTATTGTGTCCATTCTGACTCACTTGTTCAGTGATAAACCCTTTGATTTGCAAGTACAGCATATGCTAGGTAAGTGGATAAAGGTAAATGGATCTTCCATCTCTATTGTCTTCTTTTTAAAAATTAAACTGTGTTGTTTTAATCATTAATAAAAAGATGGTCTGAGCTTCTCTGAACTCATCTTTACCAGAAGAAAAGTTTCTTTCCCAATAATTTCCAAAGATGCCTAGCAATCTTTATTACTGGGCATACAATAAAACTTCTGTTTCCATTATAACAAAGTATTTCCCACAACTCAAAGTATTACAGATAATAACTGCTTAGTTATAATAGTGGTGATCATTCTATCTCATTTTCATTCATTAAAAAATGCAAAAGAACATGTGGGTCCAAGAGTACAACTGAAAATCAGGACAATTATACCCCACCCCACCCCATGCTTCCTTGTTAATATGGGATGTGCAGATTGAAGAGAGAAACCTTGGAATCTGAACTTGCTACGGTATTTTAAAAAATAATCATTAACTTATCAATTTGGCTAAAGAACCTCTTCCGACGTTACTTTAACAGTTCCTAGGTCCTTGGTTAGGACTCGAGCTGTTGAGCTACCAGCCAGCCCCAAAGGCTGTGAATCTCACCAAAGATTATCATCATCATCATCATCATCATCATCATCATCATCATCATCATCATCATCATCATCATATTCAGTCCTTTCTTTGCAAGTTTGTATCCACAGTTCATTTTCTTCAAAATGATTGTCAGTAGTAGCATTGAGAGTATAAAAAGTAGGGGTGAAAGGGAATTGCCCTGGAAAATGCCTCATTTAATTTCAACTTCACCCAGTTCTTCTTCATTAGCTATAAGCTTCATTTTCCAGAGATTCATTGACGTTTCCATGAATTTTTGTATGTTGCTGCTGATGCCAAAGATTTTCAGGCATTTCTTGATCCAGCTATGGGGAACTGAATCAAATGTTTCTTATAGTCTATCCAAGCCATGAACAGGTTGGTTTGTCTTTTCTTTGCATTCTTTAGGATTAGCTTGTCAATCAGCAGTTGGTCCTTTGTTCCTCTTGAATTTTTGCAGCATCCTTTCTGTTCTACAGGAAGCAAGTTATTTCTTTCCAAGTATCCATAAATTTGGTTTGCAATGATACCAGTAAGGAGCTTGTATGTTGTTGGCAAACAGGTGATTGGCCTATAGTTTCCAGGGTCCTTTCCTTTTTCTTTATCTTTTTGGATCAAAAATGTCCTTCCAGTTGTCATCCATTCATCATTTTCAGGTGTTTTTAAGATCTGGTTCATTTGGGCTGCCAATCTTTTGTAAGTGCTTCAACCAGAAGCCATGCAACTCATCTGGTAGTTGAAAAGAAAAAAGTATGGTTCATTGACATTGCAATACCCGGAGATGCACGAATTGAAGATAAACAGCAAGAAAAAAATCACAAAGTACCGGGACTTGCAAATTGAAGTTGAGCAACTGTGGGGGGGGAAATTGTGTGTTGTCCCGATTGTAATTGGAGCCCTTGGAGCAATACCTAAACGGCTACCTGGCTATTTGGAAATTTTAAATTTATCAGACTTGAACATTCTGATTCTACAAAAAACCACCCTACTTGGAACAGCTTATATCTTCCGACGTTACCTTAACAGTTCCTAGGTCCTTGGTTAGGACTCGAGCTGTTGAGCTACCAACCAGCCCCAAAGGCTGTGAATCTCACCAAAGATTAACCACTAATAACAATAATAATCCATGCTATACAGTTTAACATTTTTACATCTACCAATGGCATCTTTCTAGGAATAATTGTCATATCCTTAAGAGAACCCAAATAGTGAGCAGAGCCCCTTTTTTATAAATGATCCTTGAAACAACATTCTCCCTCTTCTGCATATCCCCAACCAGTAGGGGCAACATCTGACAAAACTATTGCTGCATCAGGAATGGGGCACATCTGGCTACAGGAATCTCTATTTAATGTCTCCAGCCTCTTCCAGGGCCCTTTCTTATTCACCCCATTTGGTTGTAACTCAAGCTAAAGAAGGGTTATATTTTAGCAGCAAATGTAAAAAGTGACAGCATTCATGCAAGACCCACTGACTACAATCCATAAACAAAAATAGCCTAATTAGTGACTTTTCATATTTTCTTTAAGAAGATCCGCTTATCTTTCACAAGTGCCTTGCAGGTTGTTCTTCGCTTTTGTCAAAGACAAAAGTGCTAGGTCAAAATGACCAACAAATAGCTGTGAACAAAAGTGCTTTCATGACCTGCTATAAATACATCACAAGTGCAGACAGTATTT
Organism: Thamnophis sirtalis; assembly: GCF_051295495.1. NCBI lineage: Eukaryota > Metazoa > Chordata > Lepidosauria > Squamata > Natricidae > Thamnophis > Thamnophis sirtalis. The sequence goes on from NW_028261383.1 coordinate 111,556,415, forward strand.
ACAAGGTTAATTTTACTCCAAAAGAATAGTCTGAAAGCAGGATGGTTGAAAGGGAGTTGAATGGCTAGGACTTGCAAATAATAAAAAGCAAAGGACTTTGGGGACAGTGAGAAGTCACGGTTATCCCTTCTCTGAGTAAGATTGAGAGGAAGATCTTAGTCCTGACTTCCTTTTTCAAATATAAGAGTGATAGTCTGCAGACTTTCCTTCCTTCCTTTCTTCCATTAAGACATGGATCAGTCTATTTCCCTCTTGTAAGAAAAAACAGTACAACAATGCCCCAGGGATCTCTTCTCAAGTGTTCATGGCAGTTTACATGGAATAACCTGGGCTAAACAGATTCTTGTACTGTGTGCATGTCCTGTATGTACTTTGTATGTGTTCAAAAGTAGTCTCTGTGCAACAGAATAGTTTGCTTGTGTGCATACATGCCAATGGGAGGGGGGTTTGATTCATGTTATGAACAGGATACCTTATCTGAAAGATTTAATTTCAATTAATGATCATGAAGTAATTTTACTGTTTTGGCCTGGTTCTATCTTTTCTGGCATTATGGTCTCTGGCCCATGTCTTATAAATTCATGCAGATATACTTTACATATATAAGTGAAGTTTATGAAGATGTTTGATCATGAGGATGGAATCTTTAGACTGGGTTCATCAGGAATGGGCATCTCCAGATGGCAACATGGGATAGTGGGGAACCTGGGTGGTGTACAGTATTTCTGTAAGTGGATACAGCCTCTTTTTCCGTCTAAAGTTTTGGGGAACTTTTACCTTAAATTAAAGGTTATTTTTCTTGGAGGTATGATATTTCACTAATTACCCTTAAATAGAGCTTGGAAGGTGTTTCACATAATTGTTAAAAATTAACAACAGTGAAAAAAGCTGACTCAATTCATTAAAACTCTCCCTTACCATAAATGAGAAATTATAGTTACCTTATCCATCTTTTATTGCCATGATTATTATTTTATGTCTTTATAATCCCTCCACACGTTTAGTTTCTCATGCAAAAGAAAGGGAATTTAACTGTAATGCTCTTACCCATAACACTTTGGCAACTTCTGAAAGTTTTGCCATTTTCAGAATGGCAGAGATGTTCTGGTAATAAAATACTGCTTCCTCATTAGATAGTAGCGAGCCTGGAGCACGACGCCAGAGAAATTAACTAGAGGAATTCAAAGTGTATGTTGGAAATGGGAACAAAATGAAGGGATCCTTTATCATGTGGACATGCAGAAAAGCTTTAAAAATGAATTCAAATACATATTGTCAGGCGTGTCTCCCTCAATAACCAAGGAAGAAAACTTCTAACTCCATTGTTCATGGAATTAAAATACTTTTACTGGTTATGAAAAGATGGTAGCGAAAGTAAAGCAAGATCTAAGTCAGAAAAGTGCGAACAGATACATATCAAATGGTAACCCAGCCCCCTCCCTCCAACGACCCCATTTCAGTGTCCAATCTGCAACCCCCTTAGGTGTCATGTGGGGTGCATCTCCAAAAGGCACCATCATGTTGGTATGCAGGACAGTTGGCCTTAACCAACTCCAAGCACCGGCCACCAGCATGCGCAGAAGATGGTGAGAAGAAAGCTACCTTTTTCATATCACTCCTGTACCATTTATTCCCATCCCAAATACCATGCCCCCACCCTCCCCGTTTCTATGGCAGCTGATAGTAAGTAAGCGAAGCAGACGCTGACACATATTTCGATACAGCGGATTTAACAATTAGGCTAAACCTAAGACCAATTTGTATAGGAGGCAGTCAATTTGAAGAGTTTGGACTGTTTTGCTCTCCAAAGCAGAATGGCCATGGATGATAGTGCTGAGAAACTAGCCTTAGGACAAGGCCCACCCCACCCTGAACAGGCTGAGGGATGATTGGTAGGTAAAGCATGTCAACATTGCGCTGCCTGCAAAACTTCCATACCAGATTAGTTACAGACAAGTTTACATTACCTGAGGCATACATTGAGGATGAGACGAACCAGGCGTGGGTTCCTGCCAGAGCCGTTTAGAACCGGTTCCAGATCCCTCCCCCCACCCATCCGCACATCATCAAGATGAAGAGCGAGAGGAGGAATTCTGGGAGTTGAAGTCCACAAGTCTTAAAACTGTGAAGTTTGAACACCCCTGGGGTTTTTTTTCTAAAGGGTTAGGGGTGCAAGGGTTTTATAACTTGACAGCTTTAAGACTTGCACACTTCAATGCCAGAGTTCATGAGCCAACATGACTGGAGGAGGAATTCTGGGAGTTGAAGTCCACAAGTCTTAAAGCTGTCAAGTTTGAACACCTCTGAGGTTTTTTTTCTAAAGTGTTAGGGGTACAAGGGTCTTGTAACTTGACAGCTTTAAGACTTGCGTGCTTCAAATGCCAGAGTTTCTGAGCCAACAGTTTGGTTGCTAAGCAAGGGTATTGTTAAGTGAGTTTTACCACATTTTACAAGTTGGCCACTCCCACCCGGTCACATGGCTGGCAAGCCACTCCCACAAAGCAGGCTTCACCTACAGAAGAGGTTCTAAAAAAAATTGAAACCCACCACTGAGATGTTTGTTGGATGTTTATTATACTGAGATGAATGCAAGTCATGAGGACAGGGCAGAAAAAAAGAGGTTGCTGAGACACGTTCATACTGACTTTGGTGCAAATGACAAAAGGCCCTGAGACAACATCCTTTCAATTCTAGGTTGGAAACTGAGTTTGCCTTGGTATTATTTAAGACTTCAAAGCCATTCCAAAATTGTATCTGCTGGCCTTTCTTGTTCTAATGAGATCCAAGTGTCTTCATTGGTCTCTTCATAGTTCTCCGCCAACATGCCCAATTCCAATTCTGTCTGGAAATTACAATAATTGTAGTCCAATCTGTCTGGAAGGGAAGTGTAATCAGTAAATACACTGATGTATTTACTGAGTAATTAAAATAAATGTATGAGATGGTGCCCTCTGGCGGGAAATACCAAGAACTGAATTGTCAACATTTTTAAAAAGAGGCTTTATCCCTTTGCATATTGAAAATTGGAGAAAACCAGAGGAGGTATTCAGCAGGTTCTGACCATTCTGGAGAACCGGTAGCGGAAACTTTGAGTAGTTTGGAGAACTGGTAAATACCACCTCTGGCTGGCCCTGCCCCCATCTATTCTCTGCCTCCCGAGTCCCAGTTGATTGGAAGGGAATGGGGATTTTGCAGTAACCTTCCCCTGGAGTGGGATGCGAATGGAGATTTTACAGTATCCTTCCCCTGCCATGATTACCAAGCCATGCCCACCAAGCCATGCCACGCCCACCAAGCCACGCCCACCAAGCCACGCCCACAGAACCGGTAGTAAAAAATCTGAATCCCACCACTAGAGAAAACCAGTGTCAAATCACCTTAAAACTACACTGCAACATGCATAAAGGAGAACAAAACAGGTGAACAGGTCCAAAGAAGCAGGATTGCAAGGCTTTCCATTCTTCTGGAAAGACTCATCATGGGAGGAAATAAAGTCTTCAGGATAACTCCCCCCCCCCCATACAATGGATTTTCAATCACATGTACATCCCTCACCTCAGAGGGATTGTGAAGTCTTTCTTATGGCCCTGTTGGCAGGGGAAAGCAAAATTGTAATTGTGTCGTCAATCACTGTCATAACGCTGTGGCACATCCATTAGGGAGACTAAAGGCACGTTGGCAACGCTGAGAGCACATCTGCCAGTTGCAAAGAAAAATGTGCAGCTGCTGTGATAAATGCTTGGGCAGTTCAGCACAACATTTGGGAGGCGCAGCGCTCTGCACCGAGCTACAGTCTTCTATGGCGGGATGATTTTATCCTGCAGGATCAGCAAAGTGGCACTGACAGAAATTTAGTGGAGGGCAAGAAGCTTCAAGGTGCAATTGCTGATTTCCTGTTTGGCAATCCCTGAAAATATTCTCTCTGTTAATGATGCAAAAGGGGAGGCTCCTACTGAAGGGGCAGTCAGTCCCCTTTGTTATCTTCACAGGATAAAGGAACTCTGGGTCACTCTGGGAAAGGGAAGACCTAACTGAAGATTTGCAAAATCTCGGCATTTCTTGAAAAGCAAAAGTCTCCTCATCTACATGGGAGAAATGAATGTGAGGCTGGTAGAATATGTCTTGCCACCTTTCCTGAGTCTCAAAATTAAAAGAGGAGCTCAATTCTCCAATTCACATTGCATTGCGAATGAAAGAAGAAATAAACAAACAGACATTTTTAAACCATTAGTGCAGTAGAGAAATGAAGGATTGCCCAGACCTGTATAAGCAGCACTGGGTTTTTTTCTTCCATGAGAAAGGAACATGGCTCGTGGTTACAGGAAACCATTAGGGCTGGTAAGCAAATAACTGGGAGAGGCAAAATGTGCCACGTGATGCCATTTGGTCTCACAGAAGGGGGGTAACCCAGCATGTCAGTAATCCTGAGTGCTCCCATTTAATGGTGGACAATGTATAATAGAGCAGAAACATAAACATGGGTGGAATCTAATACTTACGTATTTGCATTGAGTGTGTTTGAACATCTCTACTTATTCAGCAATGAATGAATAAGCGGCGTTGAGAATAAATAAATAAATAAACAAACAAACAAATACTGTTCTCACCGTGAAGCCTGCCACATATGCTGTGCATGCCCAATATTGCTTTGATATGCACACTCTTCCTATGTGTAAATGTTTGTACATATATGTTCATTAACATGGATAAATATATGTGTATTGTTTGTGTGCTTAATTCTATGGATATATAAACCACGTGTACATATGTACATCCATATCCACCACAAGCACCTCAATCAAGGTCACCATTTATGTCCTTTGCAGACTGTATTACACTCTGCAGAGATTTTGCAAATAGCTTGTATAGTTATGTAAAACTCCTAATCATTCCTGCAGCAAAACATGGTCTTGCACATCACTTGGACACAATGCCCAATCCCAAAGATCTCATAGGGATTATACAAGTGTTGCTCCGGCTTGATACTCAGATCAGCAAAAGAAATAATAATAGACAGCTCTCCTAGGGGTCTTGAAAGAATATTTACAACTAATTAAGAGGGAATGCAGAGACCTCCATAAAAACATGGGAACACAGACTTGGGAATCAGGCTCAGACCTGGTTGTGTATCTCCTTGACCTCCAAATCTTGGTCAGGGGAATGTTCTTTCTTTGTTCTCTGCTCTCCACCTCTCTAGTTCATGTTCCACTTCTGGTTCCTTAATATCTGCCCATTTATATCATAGTAAGTATGGCTGGTATACTTGGAATGTTTTGCATCCCCCCTCCCAGGACAAGGCTGGTTTTGTGTTATGAGGCAGGAACTGACCACCATAATTGTTTGGTGGAACCTGCTGGGCATGATCAAAATCTTTGTCTTGCAATAGCACATCTGCATCCTCTTCCTCCTCCCCAAACTCAGGTACATCCTCTTGCATTTCCTCCAGATACCCCTTACTCTCTGAATTCTGTAAACATTGGGGAAGAGGAAGAGATTGAATTATGCACCATTGCACCATACAATGTGCACAAGGTTTCTTCCTTCCTGCAGCCATCTGCAGTGACGTCAAAGTAGTGTGGTTCATGACTGAAGCACATGTGTGCTCACCTTCCACCTTTGCTATCCTGCCAAACATATATCATATGTTAACTATCAGCCCTGGAGCCATTGGGGGTGTTACTTGGAACACTGACATTAACATTGCACTTTACTTTCTGGAACCTACTAACAGTTTCTGGTTGAATCAAAGTGCCTACGATCACACATTATTATAGGCAAACCATTGTAGCAGAAGCATAATAGCACAGCTATATACAGAAGCTCTTCTGACTTCCCATAGTTCCCTGCAGCCCTGGGATTTTACTGATTTTACTAATTGCTTTGCTTTTGAGTGAGGCGGACGAGGCAAGGATTGTACCATATGGCTATTCCACCTGCTTTTCCCAAGGAAGGTTCCCTTAAAAACATAGGGAAAGCTTCAGAAATCCCACCCTTTGGGAAGAACTTTCTTGGAATAAATAATTGATGATCATGAAACAGATGGTGTCCAGTGCACCTTTTGAAAGTACCCATAAAAGAGGATTGACAGGGAAACTTCGGTTAGCAAAACGTAAGCCTGATATTGACATTTGGCAAACAGACACCAATCTAAAGCCCTCAACTGCATCATCTCTGATAGTGTTGGGTGAAGGTGTCTGTGCTCTCAAGAGTTGTTCTGCATTTTTCTCAAAGATTTCTAAAGTCCAATGGCAGAACTTCAGCTCCCTCTGCATCCTTTTCTTTCAGATTTCCAGAAGAACAATTATTCCATTCCTTTTCCATGTCCTTCCTTATTGGCATTTTGTTGGCTGCCTTCCTTGCTTGGTCATGTTTAGAAAGATTGTCTTTCTAAGAGTAGGCACGTGAGTGATCAAGATAGTGAGGGATGAAGGGATCTATTTCTTACTTTGTGCCTAACATCCAGAAATAGTTGGTGGGCAGCGCTGGAAAACACAGGCATCCGAACATACTTTTTTGGCTTGGGAGTGACAATAGCAATCACCACAATGCCAAATGATGACAAAGTCAGATTGGGGAAAGTAAAATTGTACTGTCTACCTGCCAAATAATGACACTAGGATTCTTTTCAAGAATATAAAACCTGCGATTAGAAGACTTGGTTAGCATGATGCAAAATGCCAGTCAGGAATTGTAGGTGCAAATGTCTCTGCGGAAACCAAATGTCCAGTTTCTTAAGTAGCCAAATCCAAAATAGCTGCAGAGGGCAATGATCTTCAACCAAATGGAAGGGATAAAGCCTAAAGTAACAAATGGAAGCTGGACAGATCTCAGCTTCCAAGCACGTCAATCAATTAAGGGTCAACGTGGTTCATACAATTATGCTAATGGCAAAAGCCCTGGTAGAAAAAGAGGGGAAAGGCTACTTTAAACCAGAAGAGTTAAGGGAGATTTTAGGTTTTCTTGGTTACGTAAGAAAAAACCAAAGCAAACACCAGTTCTGCCTCTTCCTCAACCACTTGCCACGCTGTGTAATTGGAGGGAAACCAACTATCTTTGATCTTTATATCAAAATGCAATGGTAGATTCAACATCACAAGCATGGTAGTCTCAAGGGTGCTTTTTCAAGAGGCAGCTGGACTTTCTGGTTTTTCTTTGAAGACATTTCATTTCTTATCCAAGAAGCCTCTTCAGCTCCATAGACATAAGCATGGTACTTTGCAACTCAATACTATTAACCAAAATAGGATTTTACAGATATGCATGTACAGGGAACAGTTTCTCTAACAATGTTCCGTAGAGCATAGTTCTAGCTTTTGAAAAATGCTGCATTGCTATCACAAAGCCAAGCGAGGGTCAGCTATTGTATAGAGGTTGAAGGTGCCCAGCTTCTACATTAGCAATAAAGAGTGCCTCCTTTTAAGACTGGTTGCAAATATTTGCTGTATTAATAATTGTTTATTGAAAATGAAATCTTTCCAGAGGGGAAATGGCAATGAAAAAGAGAAGTAGCACTCATGGAAATACCATTCCATGATAAAATAGTTTTAAAACAGTGGTGAGGGAAAGCAATAAAAACAAGAAAAGCATTCAGAGAGGGCAGCCGGAGAGCTACAGTCAATAGGAAGTGCCTGTTGGAAGAAATGCCCATCTGGGTTCAGTTCCTAGTGGGGAAGACACTGGAAACATGGAGACTACTTGGAAAGATGATTTTAAAGGGTGGACAGGACCACATGGTTTGAGGTCCTAGGGGGGAAAGGGAAGAGATATTGAGAGGGCCTTGGTTTTATGCCCCCTCTGGACTTTTGAATTTGAGCTTGCATTCTGATTGGTTGTCAGACTCCCATGCAGGGGCAACTCTGTAGGCTGTCCTGAGTCCTAAGCTTGGTTGAGCCTTGCTGGATAATGATGTAATGGCTTTGGGATTCTTTTTATGGCTCTGCCTGAAAGAGGAAGATCTTTGTTATATAGAATAGATTGGCTCAGGCCTTAATGGCCCATTGACAAAGGTGGGGGAGCTGAGTTTCTGCCTCCCTTTTAGGGGACACATTCTGCCCTTTTGATATTTCCTAAAATATTTCATTTTTCTAGGAGAGGGGTGGGTGCTGACTTCCTACATGGCAATATAGACGAAGAAGCAATCCTTAGGCCTCTCAACAGGGAAACAGCAGTTAATGGGCCAGCAATGAAAGTTCCACAAGGCACGCAATGGAGAAGTAATAGTCACTTGGGAAGGAGCTTTTAAGAGAATATAATCATTTTGAGAGAACAGCAATGAAAACAAAGGTAGCATTTACAAACCACTCAGCAGGGGAATGTAAGAGTAAATGGGAAATGGCAATGAAGGAGCAATATAGCCTTCACAGGGAAACAGCTTTTAAGCAGCCCTGAAGGAAACACCCTTGTGGATTAGCAGCAGTATTTAGAAGAGGAAGGCAAGCTCTGTAGGAACCCTTCTCTTTGCTTGAGAAAGAGGGGGGAGGGAGGGAGGGAGGGAGGGGGAGAGCCAGACAAAGCATTAGTAAATTTTGAAAGGAGGGATTGTGGGGGAGAGTGCCACATTCACCAATGTTTTCCAGCTGGATCCCCTCAAAAAAACAAAAATAATACCCCTCCTTGGCTTCCAGAAACCATGATTCTTCTAGAGTTTGGACTCAGACCATTTCAGGGTATGGAAATCGATCTCCTGCTCCTCTGTCTGGAGTGAACCCAGCTAATCTTCCAGGATATGAAACCTAACTCAGGCAGGATTGCTCCAAGGACCCAGCAACAATATTCTTCTGAGGTCTGAGGCAGCAACATATGAAGGCCCAGCAGCCCCCACAGACAGAAAGTTCAAGCCAAGCTTAATAAAGAGCCCTGACAGACCACTTTCCACTTTGTGGTCATACTGGCTATGATTAAACCTAGTCTGTTAAGGAAACCACGCCTCAAGTGGTTCCAAAATTGGGGAGGAGAGAGAGGAGTGGTCGGAGCTGGATTCTTTTTGGATGACTTCGGTTATTCATGAAAAGAGAAGATTAAGCTGAGATTTCTTTTACTGGCTGATTAGCTAAAAAAATCAGAGATTATATACTATGCCCTATCTACCCAAATGAGTCATCCATTCCTTTGGGGCAGGATCACAAAAGATTTCCCTTATCTGTCTGTAAAAGATGCCCTTCCTCCAGAGTGAATAGCACTGATGAGATTTGTAATCCAGTCAACAGAAGGTCAATGTGTTTTCTACTTCATCTTCCCATCATTCCAGTTTTAACCCTAAAGGTAGCACTGTCATAATAGATGGCCAAAAGGTCATATGTACAGAAGAAACTGGAAGAAAGATTGAGAATGAGGCAATAAATGACTTTCTATGCATGTATGTATTTACTCAATGTGGCCACCTGTCTCACCACAACAACTCTAGAGGAATGATAATTAAAATTAAAAAAAACCAAATACAATACAATAAAATAAAATATTGAAACCTATTAGAGCAACTAAGGTAAACCAATTTGCTACACATGAGCAATTTAATGTAATCCAACTAGCAATCTGAACCCCATGCCTGGCATCTTCAAGGATCTGCAAAATATATCACTTGCTAAAAGATAGGTACCTCTCATAATTTTTTCTTGAGATAGGCTTACTTTTTAGCCATCTTTGAAAAATCATTTCAGGATATGTTTCCCACTTCTGAAGAGGAAGAATCTGGATAGTGGATGTGCCAGGACTAGGAGACAACAGAATAAAACAGAAAGTACAGAAGATAATAACAAAAAAGGCCTGCAAATAGAACAAAAGAAAGGAAACATAGAACTAATTTTAATAGGCACCCTGGGTGCAATCCCCCAAAAAACTTGGGCATATTTTAACCCCATTGGCATTGACAAAATCACCATGTCAATTGCAAAAGGCAGCTTTACTTGAAAAGCTTATATCCTTTTGTTGATACTTTAGCATAATCAAACATTTACATGTACCTATCCCAGGTTTTTGGGAAGGAAGCAATATAATACGTGAAAAAAATGCCAAATCCAGTCTAAACATCTGGCTGATTGTGTGACAAGCCATCATAATAATTTCCTTTCTGTTGCTAGTGTGCAGGTGATGTTTCATTGGTATATTTATGGGAACACCCCGCAAAGCACCTAACTTCCATACTAATCAAATGCCTCACCTTGCAGTACTCACAACTATGTAAACATGGCTAAAGGTGTGATGAATAAACAAATGGGAGGGGGAGAGGTGGCTGGAGGAGCAAGTGAAGGTGAAAATAATTGACAAAATAAAAGACAACAAGTAACAAGCTGTTGATGCTGGATTGACTACCATAGTCAATCATAGAGGATTGACTCATAAGCACAGAGGAAGAAGAAACCCTGGGTGTCTGGGAAACCTTTTGGTAATGAGAAGAAAATGACAGCTAGGGTTAGAACATGGAACATTACATGGCCTGAAATTGTTCACACTGGTTTGCAAACGTTCTGGTATTCTTGACTCTCCACTGCAAATAGAAAATGGGGAGGTATAACAGCAAAGTCGCATGAGACAGCATAACTGACTAACTGAAGGATCTTCAAATGCATGTCTTTGCGTCAGAAACGTAATTAGGGTGGCTGCTTCCTTTTGTGTCATCAACCCATTTCTACTGCACAGCAATCTTCTCCCCCCCCCCTTCAGTTTCATGACCAGTTAATAAAAGAAAAGACGGGCTATCCTCAATGGACATATAGAAAAATGGGGGTCAAATAAATAGTCCAGTTTTTTTTTAAATCTAGAATTTTCTGATTTTGTTTTTACCGTGCTATAGGTTTAATGGGAAATTAACGTGTGCTGGTAAAGAAGGCAGCATTCAATATTTGTCTGAAACATAAATTGCTCCGATCTGCCTCAGTCTTTGTTGATGTTAGGAATAAACTAGCATTAAACAGCTAATTTGAATGTAGGTATATGTTGAGGATTCAGAAAATCCTCCACTTACGACCGGGAGGCCAGCAACAGTCTAGGCTGCGCCCTGATTGGCTGAGGCACAGCATAGCCTGTTGCTAGCCAGCCGAGCCAACCTGATTGGCCAGGGTACTGCGTCAGCAGTTGCTAGACGCTACCAAGCCTCCCATTGGTCCCCCTGTTCAAAACTACCGAGTATAAATACCTTGGCACGGAATTGTTGTTTTTGAATCGCTGTCAGCTCCTACTTCTGAATAAACTCCTGTTGTTATTGTTACGTCCTGGCTCTCGCGTCGTTCCTGCCTCGATCCTCTAAACTGGTGACGAGGATGGGATCCAGCGATTCCCGAAGCAGAGCCTAGGACAGAGCGAGAAGAGATTCAGCCATAGCCGCTCAAGCCGCGTCAGACCGCCGGTGCGACGAACCGCTGAATTTTTTTTTCTTCTCTACGCTCCCCGACTACTCTCTCTCGAGTCTACTGAACTGACACATCTTCCGCAGCGAACATGGCATCCGTCTTACCGCCCTTCACTCCCTTCGGAGCCGCTGGTGAAACCTGGGAAGGTTTCATGGAGCGATTCGAATGCTATTTAATAGCATCTAAGAACCACAACCAACCGGAGGCAGAAAAATGCAGCTTCTTTTTGAGTTGTTGTGGGCCCACGATGTTTGCGTCCGCCAGGGCTTTAGCCGCCCCGTGGCCTGTATACCAGCTCAGCTGGGACACGCTAATGTCCCGGCTGAAGAATCACTACGCCCCAGCGACCTCCTGCATCGCTCGCCACTTCGCGTTCCGCCGGTGTGTTCAGAAGCCGGCGGAAAGCATCAGCCAATTTCTGGAGTCGCTCCGCGTAACGGCGGCCCACTGTGACTTCCAAAATTTGGATGAAAACTGGTCGAGCAATTCGTGTGTGGGGTGAAGGACATTAACTTGCGAAGCCACCTCCTGCGACACCCCGACATCACAATGCAGCAGGCCGTGGAAGCTGCCAGAGCAGCCGAGCTCTCTGAGCAGTCCACAGCCAATATGCAACGCCTGCAGCTCTCCCTGCTGCCTCCTCCGATGCTGGCTGGGTGCCCTCCGGCCTGCCCCTTTCGGCTGCGGACGTCGCGGCTCACACTAAGGCCGATCCTGTCCTGGCCCAGGTCTGCTCGTGGGTCTTAAGGGGATGGCCCTTGGGGAAGGTAGCCGATTGCTTCCGGCCGTTTAAAGCCCGGCAAGCAGAACTGTCCCTTCATGGCAGCTGCCTCATTTGGGGGGATCGGGTGGTGATCCCTGCTGCGTTGCGGACCCAGGTCCTGCCTCTGCTCCACAAAGACCACCCCGGCATAGCGCGGATGAAAGCGTTAGTCCGCAGCTATGTCTGGTGGCCTTTGCTGGACTCAGAGATAGCGGCCTACGTAGGCCGCTGCACTACTTGTCAACTCTCCTGGCCTAACCCCCCAGCTGGCCCTTCTCGAGAGTGGGAGGCTCCGAGAGGCCCATGGTCCCACCTCCATGTAGATTTTGCCGGCCCCTTCCATGGCCAGACATTCCTGATTGTGGTAGACGCCTACTCTCGCTGGGTGGAACTGGTCCTCATGACCTCCACCTCAGCTGAGAGTACGGTCAGGGCCCTTCACCATTTGTTCACAACCCATGGGTTGCTGGACGTAATCGTTTCAGACAACGGGCCCCAATTTACTTCTACCACATTTCAGGAATTCCTGGCCTGTCAGGAAATCCGGCACGCGCCCACAGCCCCGTACCACCCGGCCTGCAATGGCCGGGTGGAACGGGCGGTCCGCTCAGCCAAGGAGGCACTGGGCCGGATGGACCGGGGCGACTGGCAGTCAAGGGTGGCAGCTTACCTGCTAAGCCAACACTCCACCCCCTGCCCAACGATCAACAAAAGCCCCGCGGAGCTCTTGATGGGCCAGCTCCTGCGGACCCCCCTGGATAGGCTTCACCCGCTCTATTCGGGGGATCAGCTGTGCAACCTGGGGGTTACCCCTCCCCGATCCTTCCGTGTGGGGGACTTGGTTTGGGCCCGGTCGTTCTCAGGGGATCCTAGGTGGGTGGCTGCCTCTGTAGTATCCATAACTGGCCCCTGTTCCTACAGGGTTGGACTGGCCGATGGATCCGAGTGGAGGCGCCACATGGATCAACTAAGGAGGCGCCTCCCTGCGGAGACCGGCGGCCCGAGGGATCCAGGGCCCAACGACACAGCTGCCTGCCAGCCGGTCCCAACATTCCAGGCCTTTCCCCAGGCAGGCCTCTCCTACCCTCTGTTTCAAGAGTTTCAAGCTCCAGTTGAGCCTCCTCAATCCGTCAAGGCGCAGTACGACAGGGCCTTCCCCAGTTCAGGCCCTACCTTCCCAGGCACCCCCTATTGGCAGGCACCTCTGCAAACTCAACCCGAAACAGTTTTCCCACCAAGTTCCAGCTACACTCCTTTGCCGGTTGCCGTCTCCCGGCAACGCGAAGTTTCCCCTGTGGCTGCGCCCCCTCGGCCCGGCCTACCTGTTTTGTTGAGCCCGCCTTCTGGGCCGTTCCAAAATGGCGTCACTCGGAGCTCCACTCCCTTTGGGGAGGAGCTACCACGAGCAGGTCTTACCCCTCCGATGACTGCAGGCGAACTGCGAAGATCTGGGCGGGTCCGGCGCCGCCCCGCCTACCTAGAGGACTACACATGCTCCAACCAGGGGCATGCGCTCTAAGCCGGGGGGAAGGGGTGTTGAGGATTCAGAAAATCCTCCACTTACGACCGGGAGGCCAGCAACAGTCTAGGCTGCGCCCTGATTGGCTGAGGTGCAGCATAGCCTGTTGCTAGCCAGCCGAGCCAACCTGATTGGCCAAGGTACTGCATCAGCAGTTGCTAGACGCTACCAAGCCTCCCATTGGTCCCCCTGTTCAAAACTACCGAGTATAAATACCTTGGCGCGGAATTGTTGTTTTTGAATCGCTGTCAGCTCCTACTTCTGAATAAACCCCTGTTGTTTTTGTTACGTCCTGGCTCTCGTGTCGTTCCTGCCTCGATCCTCTAAAGTATACACGACCCAAGGACCCACATAGTATCTATGTTGGAGATCCTGTAACTCCATCATTTATTATGCAATGGCAATCACGCCTAGAGCACAATATGCTGTGATGCATAAATAGGGTGTGTGACCTGTGTGCTGATTTGGCAATCACAGCCTTTTCAAAACAAGGTTTTGGGAAGTGTGAGACAAAGCATATGGCTGGGCATAACGTGCTGCATTGAGAGGCTGAAGATCTCAAGGCTTCATTCTCGATGAGGATGCAACAGATCTCAAATCCGCACTCAAGGGTTGGCAGAGAGGAGCTGAGGACATGGCTTAGGTACATAAATCACTGTTATTGCAAATACAAGAAGTTGTAATCATGAAGGAGGACAGCCACTGTAAAATTATTATGCCTGCTATTTATAACAGCTTTATAGATTTACATTTTTGGTCTCTTACTTTCCTGGCTCTCAGCTATGGATGTAGAGGACATCACTATTACATTCTCATTACAGTCTGGTCTGAAGTTCTGCTCCTGCTTGCCAGCTTCAAGCTTCACAGAGGAGATTCTCTGAGAGAGACAACTTCAGGGGGTGGGGCTTCATTGCAAGCTTGGCTTCACTAGCTTGTTATTTCCCATCATGCATTGGGAATAATCAGTAGACAGGTTTTTTTTTTCTTCTCTTCGACAACCAAAATGTGAATATGATTAAAACGAAGCAAAATATTAAAAGCCCAACAAAACAAAGTAACAAACATGCATAGAAAGATAAAAAGATGAAAAACCATTAGAATCATTTTGCATAACTACAATTCAGATGCAATAATTACATCTATGTAAGCATTACTATGACTCAATTTTTAAACCCTTGATCACGTGGAATTGCACTGCTCAGTTATTCCTTTCCGCCAAAAAGATTCAGTTCAATGGCTGAAAATGGACAGATTGCATTGAGCTAGTCTTTAGCATCTGGTACAGAGGTGGGTTTCTACCAGTTGGTACCAGTTGGGGCGTACCAGTAGTTGTAATTTGGCCTGGGTCGCAGAACCGGTAGCAACCCAGGCTGGCCACACCCCCAAACCGGTTTCCTGGCCTCCGCTGCCGTTGTCAGCATGTTTTTAATTAGCTTTGCATGGTATTCATGCATGTGCAGAACAATTTACAGTGAACTGTGCATTCGCAAGCAACACACATAAACGAGCAAAGTGCGCACAAAGCAAAATGGTACCAACACCAGTAGGAACCCACGCCTGGTCTGGTATATAAGCTACTTTCCAGGAACACATGGTAATCATTCTGCCAACTGCCTAAGCACAAGTCCAGAACTAATCCTACATGGACCAAGTCCAGATTTTTGAACTATAATTAACAGTACATAAACATCCGTGAATCTGAACTTTCTCCCAGTCAATAAGAAACTACCACTACAGGTAGTCCTCATTTAGCAATCACAACCAGAATACAAACACAAGTCAGTCATTAAGTGAAGTGGTTAGTAAGTGAAACTGTGACTGCTTATGATCTTCAGTTTTCCTTTGATTTACAGAGATGTGAAGGTTGTAAATGTGCACCTCATCAGTGTAACTTAATGAGGCAGCCGCTAAAGAGTACCACCTATATACAGCATCAAATCGGGGTGGGCTGCTGGGAGTTCGCACGGGCTTGGGTGATCCTCTAGCTAAGATTCTGTCTAGTTTGGCAAACCCCCAAATGCCATCCTTGGCTGGCCATGCCCACCCCGCCCCTCCACTCCCAGGAGTCTCCATGTGGCCCTTTCATCATGCCAGGTAAGTGCAGAGCCCGCATAAAGGCTCGGGGAGAGGGGGAAACAGGCCTACCAGAGGTTCCAGAAGTCCAGAAATGGGCCTGTTTCCAGCCTCTGGAGGGTCTCTGGAGCCTGGGGGAAGCATAAAATATACTTGTTTGGTTTAAAATATACTTATGTTCTGCCGTGTGACCATAACAGATCTAGGAATTGAAAATTCTGTAGATGTAACCAAAATCTGAATTGGAACAATTAGTCTCATCCTTTAATCTATTTCTACATTGCCATTTTTTTGCTGGATTGATCCATTCTATCTTTCTGAAGAAACCTTTATTCTAAACATCAATCTTCCTTATGACAAGCTTGATTCTGGTGTGTCCATTAACATCCACAGTTTCCTTGGCAGAAATATTTGCCATTGCATTCTTCTGGGATCTTATGACTTCCCAGTCTGGCCTATAGCCCTGATATTTCTTTCATCTAAGTCACTCCTTAGCATTTTTTCAAGATCAGCTAGAATTTACTAATGACTTTCTATCGTTGCTCTGTGTTCCCTTCCTTCCATCAGGGTGGTTAGTGGTTAAGGCATCAGGCTAGAAACCCGAAGACGGTAAATTCTAATCCCATTTTAGGCACAAAGGCACCTGGGTGACCTTAAATCAGTCACTCTCTCTGGGAGTGGCCATCAAAAAAATCAAACACTGACTCAAAAGCATGAATAATAAAATAATAAAATAAACTATAACATTGAAAGAACTGTATCATTCTGAGTCAGCCTAGAAGCCAGAGAGAATGGCTCCATCATGGCCATCACCCAAAATAAATGCAGTCCAATTAAATAATACGTTGCACAAAACGATAAAAATGTAACTATGATGATCCCCAGCCCAAACAAGCAGCTGACCCTGGATCAGAGATGTTTTCTTTTTATCTGCACAGAGAGGAGTCTGAGCTGGGTTTGGAAAATATGGAGAGAAGCCAACGCGGGGAAGCCGGAAGAGGAGTCCTTTTGTGCAGCAAGTCTCACTTCCTCAGTCTTTGATGAATGGGGGTATTCTGTGGTGGAGGATGCAGGACTAGGCCTGAAAGACCAAAGACCTGAGGTTTCACCCTCTTCCAGATATACACAAAGGCTGTTCAGCATTGATGGTTTCACCATCCATCTTAGCCATTTTCAGTTGCTAATCAACCCCATTTTCCTGCCTCACACCCAGGCTGAACAGGCCCACTGTTGTGAAACACAATTGTCACTCTACTAGAGGGACTTAATAGCGGACGCTGCATTTTATCCTGAAGATGTGCTTGTACAAACAAACCAAATGTATCCCTAGGAGCATATGTTTGTGGCAATTCACTATTTCTTTATCTTTTTTATCTCCAAGTCCAGAAAAAAAAGAGTGTTTGGTTCCAACATTTCAATCTTTTTCTTAGAAGGAAAACCTGGGTTTGTACTCAATCTGGTTTTAAAAAATCTTATTTTTACTTGGGCAGTATTATATGACATCACTTTTATTTGCATATGGGTATATTCCAAACTAAATTCTCTTGTGACTTTTCATTTTTCAGGCAGTGTAATGCATCATCTAAGACTAGCCTTTTCATCAGCCTTCAGTTTAATTATTTTCCTGTGAGAATTCAGGAAGAAAATAAATGGGTTTTTAGTGAGAACAATGAACCATTTTCATTTGATGTTTGGAATTTTAAAAGACAAGAGCTTTGTTAACCGTTACTCATGAACACATTTCTTTCTACTTCTTCAAAAAGTCAACATGCAGGGACAGGAAAAAGTTTCTGCATAAAAGATAGTTACAGTGCACAGATTCTTTTAAAGCAGCCATCAGGAAATGTAAATATAGCCACCCAAATCTTATCAAATCCCAGGGTTATCCCTAGGGCCTGATGAAAAAAATTCAAGATGTAGTTATGACAAGGAGATTGGATTTCTGCCTGTTTTTTTTTATATGATGCATGTAAAAAGCAGGCAGATTTTCAATCACCCTTGATTTTTTTGATTACATACCACAGCCATCCCTGAAGACAATCCCTCAGATAACCAGATCCAGAGCTATATAGGGCCTTAAAAATTATAAGCAGCATCAAAATATCCAGAAGTTGACTGGCAACCAGTACAGTTCCAAAACAGTGACATCATCCAATAATATGCAGTATTTAACTGCCTGGCCCATTCATTCTGTACCAGCTGTAGCTTCCAAATGCTCTTCCAAAACAGCCATACTTATAGCTCATCCCAACTAGGAAATACTGTAAATAGTGATTGTGAAGAGTCTCCCAGTTCAGGAATAGAGCAATTGGGGTACATACTACCGCTATGCAAATGCTCTCCTAGCTAGAGTTATAGGAGTTGTAAATCTAAAGGAACCCTCAAATTGCAGCCTTTTCTGAATGAGGAAGTTCAACCTCAGAATCAAAGATGAATTTTCCTTGGAATCCATAAACCAAGAGCTACTCTTCTTGGAAGGATTCATTCAGAGTCTGCTCTTCCCTATCCAAACCTGATAAGAGTCCAAGCTCTAGGACAACATTTCTACCTACTATTTCAAGCCAGTGAAAAGATATATAATTGGCTATCATTAGCAGGCTGATGATACTGAGCCCAATGCCAATGGATGCCCTACCCAGCATTGTCTTATAACTTAAGATAGAATGGAGAAACTCACGAGGCTTCCAGAAAGTAGACATCCCCAGGCTGATATCTTGCACCAACAAATAGAACTACCTTTAGTAAGGAGAACCACAGCAGATGGTCCCTTGGAGGTGGTTCAGAAGAATATCATGGTAAGTGGTGTGAGAGACCAAGGGGGACCATGGTAGTGCAGCCCCACTAGCTATTAGCCCCAAAATCCAGAGGGTGTGTTTCTGAGAAAGAAACATTTCTGAACTCTTTCCATGGAGCAGCTCCTAGATTGATGGTGATGTAGCCCAGTACACAAACTGTCCCAGGTTATATTCGGATTTCTGCTGATAAAAAGAGGACTACACCACCAGGAAACATGCTGCTCCAGACTAGCCTGTAGGGCAATCAAAATGTAACAGAGTTTCCAGAGAAAAATCCAACTAGAAAACTCAGAATTAAAAGCTGGCTCTCTACTGACAGCCGCAACATACCTAGACCTGCTACAACCTGCACAGTACTTTACTCAAAGGTCTCATCCACTAGCACTTCTAGTAAGCTCAGGCTTCTGCAAGACAGACAAGACGAATTCCAGTGGCAGAAGAGGAGCTAATCAGCCTTTCAAAGACTTGAAACAAATCCTCAGCTACAAAGATCTATAACTCAGCCATAGTTCCTCATTTCTTATCAACTAAACAAGAGGGCTCTGCAACTCTTCTCTAGCACTCCACACACTGTATTCTAACAATATTGTTGCCTCTCAACTGGAAAACATGTATGCACGCTTACCTACTAATACCCCAAGTATGAGGCTAGTTATCCTCTACACCAGTGGTGGGTTTCAAAAATTTTTAGAACCTCTTCTGTAGGTGTGACCTGCTTTGTAGGAGCGGCTTGCTGGCCATGTGACCTGGTGGGAGTGGCTTGCTAGCCATGTGACTGGGTGGGCATGGCCAACTTGTAAAATGTGGTGAAACTCACTTAACAACGCTCTTGCTTAGCAACCAAAATGTTAGCTCAGAAACTCTGGCATTTGAAGCACACAAGTCATAAAACTGTCAAATTACAAGACCCTTGCACCCCTAACCCTTTAGAAAAAAAACCCAGGGGTGTTCAAACTTGACAGCTTTAAGACTTGTGGACTTCAACTCCCAGAATTCCTCCTCTCGCTCTTCATCTTGATGATGTGCGGAAGGTGGGGGGAGGGAGCTGGAACTGGTTCTAAACGGCACTGTAGATTTGTGGAACCTCTTCTATAGAAGAAGTTAGAACTGGCAGGAACCCACCCCTGCTCTACACCCTAAAATGTTCTTAGTATCCACCCATAAATTAACTTGCAAATCCAATAATTTGACTAGCTCAGTTCTACTATATTATATAGGCTAAACCCAGCACAGTTTATCTTCCTACCTTGATTACCATATACTTAAATTATTTACTGCTAATGTTCAATTCAAAGCAAAGGTCTATAAAATAAATTTGCCCAGTATCAGAAACTCAGTTAAACTTATTTATAAAAAGCAAATATATCAGCCGTGATTAGAATGCAGTTCTGCAGGCTACTTCTGCTGTCTGCCAGTTGCCTGCAGTTTGGCAGTTGGATTCTCACCGGCTTAAGGTTGATTCAGCTTTCCATCCTTTCAAGGTCAGTAAAATGAGGACCCAGATTGTTGGAGGCAGTATGCTGATTCTGTAAAATTGTGAGAGAGGGCTGTAAAGCACTGTAAAGTGGTATATAAGTCTAAGTGTGATCGCTACATATACCAAAGGTTTATTACACAATAAAATGTCTGCAATTGAAATAGCACTAGCACTTATTATATACCACTTCACAGTGCTTTCACAGCCCTCTCTAAGCAGTTTACAGAGTCAACATAATGCCCCCAACAATCTGGGTTCTCATTTTACTGACCTCGAAAGGATGGAAAGCTGAATCAACCTTGAGCCTGGTGAGATTTTATCTGCCAAATTGCAGTCAGCTGGCAGATAGCAGAAGTTGCCTGAAGTACTGCACTGTAACCACTGCCCCACTACGGCTCTTAGAAATAGAAATGGATTTGACAATGTACAGTGTACATAGAATTGTATACATTGGTATCTAGTTTTATATTTTGAGAATTTTATTATTATAGTCCAGATCTCAGAAATCTATCCAAGTAATCACACAAGCACGAATATACAACTGAAATCAAATGAAAATGGACAACAGGGATAACCCATTTTGTATCCCAAAGCAATATCCAACAAAATTAGCACAAAAACTTTAGAGTTTTCAGAGAGCATCTACCTTATCAGTCTACAATCTCTTCCTTAAAATTGATTTTGAAAGGATTGCATCTGTCACAACTGAAGCACCTTTCCTAATTTTGGGAAATTTTCTTTGGGTTTCCTTTTTTTTTTTTTTTTTTGCTATAATATATATTATGAAGATCTCCTGTGAACCTTGTACACATTTTGTTTTTGATTGGCTCTGATCACAGTATTCCCACTCCAAAAAAGACCTTCAAGAAGCCAGCACTGACAGATAGGCCTAATGAAATGATCTTCCTCAACCCATCAGATCAGGAAATGACTGAAGCACTAAACAACAAATGGGACTGTTCTACGAGGGAGACTGATTTCTTTTTCTCATGGACCAATGCGGCTATCATGATGGTTTCAATACTACTCTGTAAATGGCTTTGCCTGCCAAGTAAATGTTACAAAACATAAGACTTCTGCCAAGAAGAGGAGAAAGTAGCCCACAAAGGACTTACTTTTCTAATCATGCAAATTGACCGAGTTGCAGGAAATAAATCTGCTGATTAAGGCAGGGTGTAGAGTGCCAAGTGCTATTGCTCATGCTAGGAGTGGAATAAAGGAAGGAGAAGAGAAGAGAGGTTCTGTAAGTACCCTACAGTTTTTAAAGGCTCCCCGCACCTATTAATTATCCTACTCCCAACATCATACCCTGTAATTCCTATAATTCCCAGCAAGAATAACTGATAGACGGTGGTAAGTCCAAAATGTTTAGATTGTATTAAATAATTTAATGTAAAACAGAACACAGCTGCTGAAGAATTTATTTTGAAGATGAGAACCTACAATTGTGCTAGCAAGTGTTTCTTGATGCAAGCATTTCTCCTTAGACATGAGCACTGGCCTACCAAAGGAGAAGCTTGTTCTGCTGCCTGCTTCTTCTCCCACTGAAGCCCATTTCTGACTGCTGGGAGGCCTCCACTGAAAGAAATGTTTACACTATCTGGATACTGGGAGAACTTCTACTTTCTCGATTTTTATTTTTCATGGGCTCCTAAAGGCACACAAGAGGAGCCTACAAGAGAAAAGAAATTGGCAATGGCAGCCCTAATTTCAGAATAACAGAGTTGGCCTTGGAGGTCTTCTAGTCCAACTGTCTGCTTAGGCAGGAAACTATATATACCAGTTCAGATAAATGACTGTCCAATGTATTCTTAAAAACTTCCAATGTAGGAGCATCCACAACTTCTGGAGGCATTTTTTTGGTCCTGCATATGTTTGAATGCTATGATTCTTCTTTCATCCTCTAGCTAATGTTGGCCAGCACTGAGACAGGAAATACCTTTTTATCTCCTCTATAATAACAAAAACTACAGGGCTTCCAAAATACTTCTTAACAGATATGAAGCAGCTGTCTACCCCTGAAGGCTAATGGGGTAGGGCTTTCAGTTTGTTTGTTTGTTTGTTTGTATATACATATACATACACACACACACACACACACACACACACATACACACTTTCTGGGGTGGGTCCCCTTCTCATCCTTTTCATAATGATCTAACAGCTGTATCATTTTATTCATTTCTCCTTCCTTTCTTTTCAGGATGTCTTCTACAGCAAAAATACTGAACCAATATTAGTAGTAACAAAGTCTGTCTTCTTATGGAAAATGCTTTTTTCACTTTCAACCCTTCCATAACACTGCAGATGTTTTCATACCAGATAAAAAGCAGAGTACCATGATTATCAGGCTTTTTTTTCTGGGCCAAGGGAAAACTATCATGAATGTGACTCAGAAAGTTCTTCAGCAAATTTATATTTCATAGTACAAAACTCCACAAGAACTGTTTACAGGCCAACCTCACACAAATGAGGGCAGGAACTCATTATCCTAGAACAATATTAACCTTTGTGTAACACATTAAACAACAGCATTTTTCCAGATAAGCCACGTGGACTGGCTCCCCTTTCATTAGAGGCACAGAATATATTTACATAGGTGCATTTTCTTAAGAATCATCTGCCAGTACATCTATTTTTAGTTAACTCAAATGCAGTCATAATTGCAAAGATTATCCTAGAAAACTTCTGGCTTGATTAGTTCTGACATAATACATTGGGTCAACTCAGCCAACTGTAAGTTGTAAACCATTGGTTATATAGCAAGTGTTTTGAGAACTCAACCATTTGTGATTAATTAAGCATATCAAGGTTAAGCAAACTACAGCTTTATATGACATGCAAACTTACTTCCTGTTAGCTCTCTTAATATTTTGCCTATTCTTTTATTTATTATTCAGGACTTCTTTTTCTTCAGTCTGTATACAGACAGACACAACACAATACATTAGAAAACTGCATCACTTAGCATAAAGGCTAATAAATGGATGTCATGTGACCTAAACATCATTTATAAAATTTATGTCAACATGTATAAACTTTTTTGTGGTTCATTCATGTTTTTATTTTTAAATATATATATATTTATATCATACCTTTCATTCAGGATTACCAGGTGACCTACACAGCACTCCTTTCCATTTCCCCCCCAAAATGAAGTCACCATATAAGTTCCATCAAGCTAAGACTAGAACTGAATCTGGGTTCCCCCATTCATAGTGAATAATGACTTTCTAAATATATTCACTGCTGCCTCCTTAATTTAAGGGGAATTCTACTTTTCAACAAATTTGGCCTGGATGAAAATCCTTGCAGGCATTCAACAGATGAAAACACGGAGAAACCCAACTGCATTGTTAATAAAGGCTGACTGAAAAGTTGTCAACTTTATTTTCATCTTAATGGGGCTGAGAAGCATCTAGGTACATTTGCAAGCATTCACAGATAATTTCCATTAGATAATGTACTTACCAACCAATATGTGCAAGATAAGCTCAGAGACAAGAGGGTGGCATTCATTTATCACTGCACTTTGCATGATCCAAATTAATCTTTGGGGAAGTCTCAAAAAATTATGACTACATGATTGGCATACAGATTGGCATCATCTGAAAAGGGGGCTCCGGTTATGTAATTCCACATTATAGTATTGTGTAGGCGTGCCCACTATAAATTATTCTGATATAAAGAAAGGTTCTTCTTGAGTTATGCAGTAAGTTGCTGTTGTGGGAAAAATAGCAGGAGGAAGGAGTACAGGGAGTCCTCAACTTACGGCCATAATTGAGCCCAAAATGTATGTTGCTAAGTGAGAACTTTGTTGAGTTTTGCTCCATTCTTATAACTTTTTTTGCCACATTTGCTAAGTGAATTGCTGCAATTGTTAAATCAATAATACCTTTGTTAAGTGAAGCTGGCTTTCCTGTTGATTTTGCTTGTTAGGAGGTCACAAAAGGTGATCACATGACCCCAGAACATACACTTATTCTAATACAGAATAGTGAAGATAGGTATCTTTTTATCATAATAAATACCAGTAGTAAAAATGTTACCTAAGAGGAGGGATTATTATCATTAGCTTAATTTGGACCAGTGAGAAATTAAAATCACATTTCAAAACATGTTTCTAAAACAGTTGTAATATTTTAAATTTGCCATTAAAGGTTTGTGATAAACTCATCAGAACCAGCAGGGCAGTTTTTCTCCTGATTTTTTTTGAATATTGATGTTTACTTCCCGTAGTAATTACCTCTTTCAATGAAATGAGCATGTTCAAATATGAGGATATCAGTTAAATTCTTCTGCAGCTACCATATTTTCTCTCAGTATCTAGGGAAGTCTGTTCAAGAAGTGTGTTCAAGAATGAGTTGTGTGAAGGATATGTGCTAGCACAGGTGTCAAATTCACCGCCTCACGTTGCCGTCACATGATGTATGATGATGTTTTTCCTCTTCGCGGAGCTGGACTGGGCGAGACCTGCGCATGACATATCTGGCTCACAGGCTGCCAGTTTGACAACAGTTTGAAAGATTGGATATTTACAACACTTTATTGCATTGGACTCAAATCTAAAAAAACATTTCATTTCAGTTAAGATGAAGAGGACCAGTAATAGTCTATTTCATTCCCACAACCATCTACTGTAAATTGACCTTACGAGACCCCACCAAACATTAACTGCACAACTATTGTGCACTCACTTAATTAGTCAAAGTGCTCCCTTTGATTTTAATTCTTTCCCTTGTTTCATTAAAAGAATAAAATGCAAGGCATTCATCTCCTGAAGGACTTAGGGCTTCCTAAAACTAGTAAAATCCCTTATTTTGTAAACCATTCTTCTTCTCTCCAGCTTTCCAAAATTTCAAATTATATTGTGAATACTTTACATCATGACTAAGGCAGAATCAATTCTTTTCATTTTCTGACTCTGTGGCAATGAAGAATTTGCCTGCCTGCTGTTGATTTGTAAACCTAGATATAATACGTGTATTTAACTGCTGAATTAAAAGATATTCTCAGCATTTGGTGCTCAATCCTCTCATTTATATACGGTATGTGTGTTATGAGCTCTCTCTTGCACAAAACTGGAGGCTTTTAAAGAAGAGATTGAGTGACACTTTGTCTGAAATTATATAGTTTCCTCCTTCCTGAGCAGGGGGTTAGACTAGAATACCCTTCTAATTCTGCTATTCTGTTATTCTGATTTTTTGTTTGGCTCAGTACCTCTATTAGTTGTGAATCAAGTTTCCATACAAATCCAAATATCCTTCCTCAAGACTTTTCGAGTAGGAGGGCTACAATCCTATACTTTAAGACACACTGAACTAAATGGGACTTAATATCTGAGTTAATATATTTATTTGAACCCCAATCATTCATTCTATGTAGATGGTGATTCCTAAAAGTTTATGTAGAAAAATGTAGCTGCAAACTGACACAGCTGTATCTCACAGGATGAGAAATTATATAGCACATCTGATACACTACAATCAGGTTCCAACAAGTGTGCAAATGATCCCACACATTCCATTTTTTTGCGTTTGGTTTCAAACAATAATTCTCTAGGTCTTCTAATATCGCCGGAGAGCCATGTTATTCTATAATGGCAAAAAGGAGGGGGGGGTCTGATCAACACCTTTTCTAACTAAATATGTTTGCTGGGAAAATGTCATGAGATTCCTGATTTATTTATTTTTTTGCCATCCCTTCTGGAAATATGTTTTTGAGACTGAATCAAAATCAGGTCATTATAAGAGATATGAATTTGAAATTTAAACAAAAAAAAGTTTGTTTGAAGAAGTTCATCTTTTAGTCTAAAGCAAATCATTATTCACACATTGCATTAAATGGTGCATTCAACTGACTATTGTAATTTTACAATGATTTAAGATATTTTTTAAATGATTTTTAAGATTTTATTGTAACTATGAAATTACTGTCTCTTGAAACAATACAAAGAATATACTCTAGTAGCATTAACGGAGAAGTATCTTTTTATGAGTTTTATGCAAGGACTGAGCAGCTGGTATGCTGGGTTAGCATAACCTGATCTGATAAAGTGGGTTGGTGTTTACTTCTTTGAAACAGGCCCAGTGCCGCTTTTAGCATTCTCTTCAAATTATTGTACTTTCAAGCTGGGTTTGGGTCACAGAGCTACAGCTTTAGTTCAGCACGTTGTGAGAAACCAGACTAAGATAAACTGAATATTCTGAAAGGGAAGAAGCCACCTCTAATGCTAATCCCATCAGACTGCAATAACTCTCCCTCCTCGTTTCTTCAAAAATTAAAGCAGAGAGAAAGGTCTCGGATCACGTGCAGCCACAGTAAAACACTTTAGTCGCATCCTCAAAGGTGCACTTTTCCATTCAGTTAAATTGAGCATTCCCAAATCCGGGCGCAGCGTTTTCCATTCATATCCCAGGTCCCACCTTCTCCTTTTCCAAGACGGCCCACAGGCCACGCTAAGCTTTTCTCTCCCAGCCTTCAGTCGCCTTCTCTGGGCTTTTAGAACTGGCATGGTTAACGCTAAGCAGGGCAACTTCCAGTGTTTCGTCCGAGAAACCACAGCATAGGTTTTTCGGGTTCCCTCCCACCCTGGAAGTTCGAGCTTCCTATAAACGCCGTGTTTTGTTTATTTGTTTTGACCGGTCGTCCCAACCCTGGGATCGAGAGCAGAGAATAGGTGATGGGTCCGTCCCTGCCCTATTACCTCCTTCACACGATCAAGCACTGGGGCAAGCACTGGGGGGGGGGGGGGGAAGAGTGCAAAAGATTACGGCTTTCGAGCTTGCTTTAAATCCTACATCTCGCCAGACGTCTGGCAAAGCCAATGAGACGCTTCCGCGAGGGGGGCGGGCTTTTCTCCCCCCACCTACAAATAGAAGAAGAGCTGCTCATTAACCTGCCCCCTTTTGATCTTTGTCGACACAGATACCGGGATCTCCGCCCTCTTTTTCCTCTTCCTGCCCTCAACGTCAACGTTTCCCCTCCGGACCAATGGGAAGTTACATCTGCGCTTGATGGATCTGCGCCGTGCCCAATAGGAGCTGGGGAATCGGCAGGATCCCTGCCTGCCCCGATAGGCGGCGTTCCCCTCCTAGCCAGGCGGGGGAAGAAGGCCACGGTTATCGATCCTGCTGCTGGTAGAGGGAGGAGGAAGCGACACCAGAGAAAATGGCGGCCGTGGCTGCGACTGCGGCGGTGCCGGGTGATGGGGGAACTGGCGAGGTCGAGCCCATGCCAGGCAGCGAAGCCGGCGCAGACGCGCTACCCGCCGGCACGCAAGCTGCCGTGGAGTCGGCGGTGCTCGACGCTGCCAGGGAGGATCCCGAGCCAGCGCCGGGCGGTGAGGCTCAGCAGCCGCCGCCGCCGCCGCCCAAGAGCCCAGCGGGGACCCGAGACCTGCCGCAGGCCCAGCCCAACCCGGGCCCCGTGGGAGAGCCTCTTCAGCCTCGCTCGCTGACGGCCACGCTCTCCGGCCCTTCTGAAGAGGGAAAGTCAGGCGACCAGCCCCCGCAGCCGGGCTCGCCGCTGGTACCTCCGCTGGTGCTTGCAGCTGGGGGCCCCGCGGGGCCGGAGCCCGGGGAGGAGCCGCCCCGGCCGGAGGAGGAGGAGCCGGATGCTGCTGCTGTCGCCGCCGCAAGTACCACGGCAAGCCTTGCAAAGCAACCGGAGCTTTCGGTGGCTGCCGGTGCAGCGGGGGAGGAAGAAGAGGAGGCGCTGCTACTGCCGGGCTCAGAGGTGCTGGTCACCCTGGACCACATCATCGAGGATGCGCTCGTGGTATCGTTCCGGTTCGGGGAGAAGCTCTTCTCCGGGGTCCTCATGGATCTCTCCAAAAGGTGAGCGAGCCTGACCGGCCGCGCCCTGCCTGCTCGAAAGCCTCTCTCTCCCACCGAGGCTGTTGGAAGGAGGCGCATTGGCTGCTTTCCCAGAGTGGCTCCTCTCTAACCTTCAGCTGCTGCTGCTGCAACCCCCTCCACCTTCCCCCCCACCCAAAAAAATAGTCTCCGCCGAGTCGAGGCCTCGATCGCCTCCTGGGTGGCTGCACAGAAAGGTGGGGCACAAGCCATAAGGTGCAGGGCTTTATGGCTCCACCAAGGGGGCGCGAGTGGCTTTTCAGTGAGCCTCGTGGCCTAAACTCGGAGCCAGGAAAGGCCGCCTCCCCCTTCCCTGCCCCACCTCAATGACTACTATTTACTAGCCTTTCCTTTTCATCCTTGGTTTCGTGTTTAAGGTTCATTCACTACCAGCTTTGGTTTTTTTTGTTTTAAGCGAAGAAGTGTTGTGTAAAAGAAGCTCTGAAGGGTTGCTATCCATCCCACATGGACTTGGCTATACAATTTCCCTCACAGCTTGTGAGGATACTGGCAATGTTGTAGCTGTGGCCAAAAAAAAAGTCTGTTCGCCAAACAATATACATTTGCCCTACCTTATTGCTATGGATATTTCAGCATTTCTTCCATTTGGTTATCCTTCTTTCTTAGCTTTATAGAAGTGGAGAAATTATCAGTTGCTATTTGGGGGAGGGGGATGCTAGAATGTCTCCTGATACAGGTAATACATATTTGAAAGCTGCTGCGTAAATAGCTTTCCTTCTTGCAGCCAGGATGAAAACTGCACTTATTTGTATATTGCAAAGCAACTTGTTCTGGCAGAAGCATTAATTTTTCTGGTTTTGAGGAACTTGCACCAGAGCGACACACCCTTTCATTGAGTTCATCAGGTAAAGGGTACATTTGTAAACAATCACAGTATCATCAACATTACAGCTTACTTACAATAAAGAAAATACATGGCACTGAAGGAAGCAATCTTTTTTTCCCCACAGTATACTTGATTAAGGAAAATCAGTCAAATGCATTCCTATGTAGTAAAGCTGAGCCTGTTCCCTTATTTACAGAGAAACAACAAAAGATTGTACCATTAAATTTTATCTAAAATGAAGCTGAGATCATATAGCAGGATTTCTGAGAACTTGGGCCCACGCATCTTTCAGTTCTGAAGAGGAAGATGAATAGTGTCAATTTATACCATAAAGTCCATTTTAAAATTTATTCTTGTGGGTTAAGTATTTCCAGGAACATTGTATAAGTCATTGCTTTGACACTTAAAATACATGTAAAAGGAGCCTCGGGAGATACAAAAGGACTGGAACTTTAACAAATGGAAGGAGGAACTTTGGCAATTGGGGCCAGCACACTTTTAAAATTGTAATACTGCAAATTAACACAATGACTAAGAGGATAACAAGCAAGATGGATGGTTTCAATTACACTGGCAATAGGTGTACCCATGGGAGTTCTTAATAGCCAGATTGGGGACACATCATCTTGGAGAAGGTCTGTTTATGTGGTTGCTAAGAGTCAACACTGACTTGATGGCATGTAATCACTCTAAAGTGCATTGCTTATATATTTAATATATCTAACTACCAAATTTCTGACACATACTAAAATTGCCTGATAATCTTACAGAATTTTTGGTATGATAGTGTATGGCCATTATTACTGCCTTACTTATAAACAAATATAGGTAATGCTGTTTCTAACTCCTTCAGAGTACATACTAAGCAGATTATAAAATGTAATTGTATTAAAATTATGCAACACATGCAGCTATAGAAAGGCTGGTGTTTGTAATGTTTGAGAGAGTGGTATAATGAATTTCCAGTATGCATTTCTTCATTAGTCCACAAGGTGTTTAAAGGATGTATTATATAGAATTGATCATGTATTGCCATAGATATTGCCATATGTTTTCCATGACAAATATACAACATATGCTGACTTTCAAATTCTCAGGTTTGTCAGCCCATTGGTGCTAGTGGAAGGGATAGTCTGGCATTATCCATAGCAGTCAAGGACCTAATGTGCTTGTCTTTTTTCCTTGATATATAGCCTTAATAGATCTGGTAAAGTGTCTTATCTTACATTTTCTTTTGCAGGTATGATATTCGAACTATGCAGAACTGAAATAGGGTTGGAAAACAGAGTAACATCAGTGCTCTTGGTTTAGTTGGAGAAAGTGAAATTCAACCCCATAAGACAAAAAATTAAAACAGCAAGTTGTTTCACACATCAAGCATGGATACTGCATACCCTTAAACAGTGTTATATTAGTAGCTTGTCTCCTCTCTGATGTTTCCAGAGCTATCATTAACATTCTTCTCTAACAAAGAATGGGAAACTTTGCCGCTTCTCTTGCATAGTTGATAAGCCATTTGATACAGGCATAGGTAGGAGGTGTTACTGTTTCATTTACTTCATAGTAATGCTTTTTCAGCTGTTAATATAGTGGATGGATGGATATACACACACGCATTCACACATACTGGAGAAAGGGGATAGGGGAAGAAAAGAACGGGCATGTAGCGTTTAATCTGGTTGGCAAGTTTGAAGCATGTTGTAGTTTCAAAGTAAAGCACAAAACATCCATTAGCAAAATGCAGCCTAGAAAGATTACTGCTCATTTTAGTTTTCTTATTTTGTGCACTTATTTGAAAATGAAGTAGAGAATGCAGTATTCTTAGAAATAAACATTATGCTAGGTATTAGTATTTTGCTGTGTAATGCACAACTACTGAACATAAAATAATATTTTTAAAATAGTGGTACAGAGAAATTGTGATGCTAAGAGAAGTGTTTGTGGATTGGTGCTTTTAGTTGCTAAGTGCCAGTTTAATCTGGTAATAGCTAGAATACAGCTTTGCAGTTATATACAGTTTTATAATAAAACATGACCAAAGTTTAACATTTTCATGAAGTGCATGTTTACTTACAAATCAATAACATCGTTGATGTAATTGTAACAGACATTGTTATAGGGCATCATCTTACAAAGCTAAAATACAGACTTGCTTATCATGTTAGGTAAAGGCTCTTTGGAATTTGAAGACTCTTCAGCTAACATCACGTGGTTTATAAAATGATCTTAGCTTGTTGAAATTCATAGTAAAAATGACTCCACACCACTTTATGTTTCGTTTCAATAGTGATGATGTCATGAGTAGGTTTTAATTACCTTTACTTTTTAATGAGCTGGTTGGAATAATTTAAAAAATAGTCTGATGTTGTAAGTAAACTTCCCTGGGTAGAAGTCATAGTGAAGAATTTGTGTTCAAAATGTGTTACCGTATAACAAAAAGATAAGCAATTATTTGATAGTTGGAGCTGCAATATGCTTGGCATGGGCAGAACCGTGTGGCGTGTATCTGTGAAGCTAGGATTTTCTGATTTTATATTGTCTGAGTTTTGAGTAAGAAGTTCAAGTTTTTCTTCTAAAAATTAAGCTCTGTCATTTTTAAGCTTACTCTGCAATTTTCATGCATTACTTGCCTCAGACTGAGAAGAAATTTATGTTGCCAATTTTTGACAATTGTACAGTTCGTCCTTGACTTACAGCCACAATTGAGACTGGAATTTCAGTCACTAATCAGTGTGGTTATTAAAGAAGGCATCTCATAACAGGACTTGGTTTTACAGCCATTTTTACCCCTTGTTAAGTGACTCACTGTGGTTGTTAATACCAGTAGTATATAGTTGTTTAGCAAATCGGCTTCCCCTATTGACTTTGTTTGTCGAAAGCCAGCTGGGAAGGCCACAGATGTTAACCATGTGACTGCAAAATGCTGTAACCATCATAAATACAAGCCGACTGACAAACTCCCAAATTGTAATCACATTTCTTCAGGTGTTGGTGCAATAATCATAAGTAGCTTTTTTGGGTAATGTTGTAACTTTGACCCTTCATTAATTGAATGGTCATAAAGCAAAGAGTATCTGTAGATACATTCAGGGATATCGGGTATAGAATTTTTGCATGTTATTACCATGATGATGAGGGCCATGATAATCAATGACTCTTATAACACTGTCTTTTTGTGGAAAACTTTTTGCCCACTTTGCCTTCTATATATGGCTTAGTTCTCTTAAATCAGCTTGGGATGGAAAATGCTTTCTGCATTATTCAACCCAGCCTAACTATGTTTGTCCAGCCAATTTTACATACACTTAATAACACTATTATATAAGGAATTTTTATTTTCAGATAGTCTCAACATTAGATTTTAATGGCATGGTAAACCTTCGATTAAGACATTTCATGCATAGGCCAAGCCGTCATGATATTGTATATTCCCGTACATACTTTAATTTGATTTACCAATTCTTCACATATATGATATATAAACATGCAAGTATACAATCCCTTTTGAATATAACAGGCATTGTCATTTAACATTCTCCCTCAATTCAAGTTCTTTATATGGGTAGCTAGGTAGCTATTACATATAGTAGGGAAGTCCTGCAGGCTTTTAAAACTGCATATCTATATATCTTTTTTCCAGCCATAACTGTTTTTTGAGATATCCCATCTATTTTGAGCTAGTATGCGTATGATTTAACATATGAATTAGCAATTTCATACGCATGTAGTTGCTAGAATAACTCCATATTATCTTCCTTGAATTATATTACCTGTAGGGATGCCTTTTTGGGACCGTCTCCTCGTCTCTCAGACAGCTCCTTAGTGGTCATCTGAAAGTTTGGTTTCATAAAAGGATTTTCTCGGGGTTGGAGGTACTAGCAGGCCAAAGATTAACATAATTCAGAATAGCTCTGAATTAAAAATGAATCAAAATTCCTTAAATTTACTTCCAGAACCTCCTGTAAGTAGACATAGCTACGAATAAAAAATACTATGTTGGAG
Source organism: Thamnophis sirtalis (assembly GCF_051295495.1). Classification (NCBI taxonomy): domain Eukaryota; kingdom Metazoa; phylum Chordata; class Lepidosauria; order Squamata; family Natricidae; genus Thamnophis; species Thamnophis sirtalis. Next base: position 111,589,092 of record NW_028261383.1, read on the forward strand.
GCTAGCACTTTTTTTAAAAAAAATCAAATGATATAAAAGTAAAGCCTTTGTAGCCACAGGCATCAAAATACCATTAGGATAATATTTGGCCCTAATCAAGCAGAGTTGGGACAGATAATTATTTTACCAGGTTTACTACAAGCCATGAAACAGCAACTACTCTGCCACTCCTAAGTATGGCTGTAGGAAAGAAGCAGGGAAAGGTATGTTTTGAATTATGGCAGCAATACAAATAGATAAAAGGGAGGAGGAGACCAGTTAGATAGAGCCTAGTGGAAGGAAAATTATGTTTGCATATTTTTTTGAACTGTATCTGTGTACAGAAAACTCGTATGGCAAACTAAACTATTTGCTTTGAATTCTATGAAAGAATCTTAAATACTGGAATCAATAATCATACGTTGCTGCATTGAATTCTGCTGGAAAATGTACATTGGCAGCAGTTGGGGCTCTCTGTTCACAAGCTATTGTACTGTATATTGGTATAGATCAGGGGTGTCAAACTCGCGGCATCACATCATGTGATGTATTGGGACTTCCCCCCCCTCTTCACTAAACCAGGGGTGGGCATGGCCAGTGTGTGACGCATACGGGACATGGGCTGCAAGTTTCACGCCCCTGATATAGATTTAAAAACCCATAAGGCCTGGCATGTCATTTTCAGGTGTTAACTTCCCTAGCTCAGGAGTTCATGAAAATAATTAATAGGCTATAATGTGCTTGATAGATGTCATCATAGAAAAGCTGAGTGACAGTCTGATGGATTTGAAAAGAGCTGAAGTATAAATGAAATATAGTCCAGTATTAGATTTCCTCACAATTATCAAGTGAGGAAAGGTGCAACATCAAATTAGTAGGTTAGTTAGAAAGCAGCTGGATCTAATCTAATGCTAGGTTTAGGGTTAATGCTAGCTAGAATAATAGATGCAATATGAAGCCTTAAGTCTTGATTTCAATGAGAAAGTTAAATATATGTATTCTTTTAGTTATTGAAAAGTGCTTAATATTATCCTAAGAGATTATGCCTAAGAGTTCAGTATATATTTTTGATTGGATTATATTTCCCATCATCACTGAGGATGCTGGATTTGACTGACAGAAGTCTAAAATGTTTGGGATGGGGAAACGTTTTCAGTATTAGTTTTGAGATGTTGCAAATCAGCAGAACTTTCACATGGAAAAAAATTGTGGCAGATTCAGTAAGACTTTTTAAAGGAGTTACAAGTTATGACTAGGCAGACAAAATAGTTGCAATATAACAGGTAAGTTGAACATACAATAGAAAAATTGCTAAGGCCCTAGAAGTAGTTTAGGCAACAGCAACAAAGATAATAAGGGAGCTGGAGACCAAACCATATGATGAATGGCTAAAAGAACTAGATATGTTTAGCCTATGAAGAGAAAGCTCAAGGGAGACATGATAGCGATCTTCTTTTGGACTTCACAAGGAAGTGGGTGTCAATTTAGTCTCCATCACACCTGAGGGCAGAACAAAAAGCAATGGGTGAAAGCTAGTTGGAGATTCTGCCAGGAAATAAGAAATTTTCTGACAATGAAAACAATTAATCAGTGGAACAGCTTGGCTCCTTGGCTTGTGGGTGCTCTATCACTGCAGGTTTTCAAGAAAAGATTGGACAACCATTTGTAAGGATTCATAGGGGGAAACAATGAATTTATAGATGTAGTGTTTCCTAATCAAAAATGTGGTCTTAACTAGAGAATTACCTTTCTGTGGAATGAACTTAGGTGCAGAGGGAAGATGCAAGAGAGATTGTAAAGAGGACAAATATATATTCAGTCATAATGCTAATTGTTCTAAATGAAAAGAATACCAGAAGATCCATGCTTAAAGTGAAACATTGATAGTACAACAATAAATATTAAGTGAGTTGATTCTTTAAATTCATGGTTCCATCAATGTGAGTGTATTATAAAATAAGTAGCTTGGAAATATCTAATAATTGGCAGTCTCAGCTGACCATCTCAGTACCTCTCTAGTATTGTAACATATGCTAGCTTGAGTATGTATTCCACCTATAGCACCTTCCCTTTTTAATTTGTTAATACCCTCAATTTCTCTTGTCTCTCCACAATATCGCATATGCTCCAAAGTATGCTGTGGATCAGGCCTCCATTCCTCCCCACTTTTGCAGTGACTTGCTGCCAATTTTTCATTTTGGAAACTCCTGTGTAGGTAATATTAACTATATAATAATAAGGGAGAAACCAATGATCCTGGTTAAATTATGTTGAGTGATACAAAATTGTTAAACCATACTCTTAATTTAAATTAGACATTTTTATGTCATTTACATAATTCTCCAGTATAGGTATAAAATACTGCTACTATCAACATTTTAGTTATTAAACAAAGTTATTTCAAGCTCATGAAGTACAGGTGAGAAAACCAGTTATGGTTACCATTTATGATTGTTTTTTGTGTTCTTTACTTGAACTGACTATATTTGAAAATAGGTGAGCAGCCGAGGCAGTTCAACTAGATTTTCATTATTAATCTCAGTTATTACCAGATAGAACAGAAAGAAATATTTGAGTTCTCATCAGATTTTGTGTATACAAGCCAGAAAGAATCTCATGTGTACTGAGCCCTGTATATGGTCTACATAACCATCTATTGAATGGATATTTTGTGCTTAGAAGAGTAATTTGTTTGAATGAGAACTTGCCTAACTATATGTTGTGCAGTGCACATCCCTCCCCCCAATTGCAGTCTTCTGCCATTTGACTTCCCTTCCAGTTTATAAGGAGGGTTGGTCAAGCAGATCAGGATGGAAAAAGATATTTCAGAACTGACAATTTAGAAACTAATTGCCTTAGATCATAAAGTTAAAAAAAATGTGAACATTAAATTTAAACTTTTGATGAGTATAAAATTTATGATTATATTTTAAAGCCATTCAAGCCAGTTGAACAATCCTCATTTGATTATATAGATGCAGTTGAGCCATGGAATGCCCTTTAAAATTGAGTATATGATGGTATTCAAAATGTTCCTCTAAACTTCATGGAGATTGGCAGTTAACTGTGTTTTTCTCTCTTATTAAGGTTTGGACCTCATGGAATTCCTGTGACTATATTTCCCAAACGGGAATACAAGGATAAACCTGAAGCCATGCAGCTCCAAAGTAAATCATTCCAAGATGAGATGCAAGTGAAATGTGAAGCTAACGGTGTTGTCCCAGACTCTTCTCCCATCCAGCCATCAGAACATAGCCTGGTTAAAAGCCTATGGACTTCCAAACCGCCTCCCCTTTTCCATGTGGGGGCACCATATCCTCCTCCTTTGTTTATCAGGGACACGTATAACCAATCAATACCTCAACCTCCACCTCGAAAAATTAAGCGGCCCAAGCGAAAATTGTACAGGGAGGAACCCACTTCTATTATGAATGCTATCAAATTACGACCCAGACATGTCTTATGTGACAAATGTAAGAACAGTATTGTTGCAGAAAAGAAAGAAATTAAGAAGGGCAGCAATGCAAGTGACTCCTCAAGGTGTGAGGATACTAGGAAACGAAGAAATGAGAGCGTAACTACTGTGAATAAAAAAATTAAAACTGATCATAAAGTTGATGGGAAAAGTCAGAATGAAAGCCAGAAAAAGAATTCTGTGGTCAAAGTTGCAAATATTGTCCACAGCAGAAGTAGAGTAGTCAAAGTTCCCACTCAAGCAAATACATCGAAAACCCAATTAAATACTAAAAAAGTTCTTCAGAGCAAAAACATGGATCATGCAAAAGCTAGGGAAGTTTTGAAAATAGCCAAAGAAAAGGCACAAAAGAAACAGAGTGCAACTTCAACTTCCAAAAATGCGCATTCAAAGGTCCACTTCACAAGGCGTCTTCAGAACACCAGCTCAGGTTCCCTGCCTCCCCGGTTGCGTCTGAAGCCACAAAGGTACCGAAATGAAGAAAATGACTCCTCTCTCAAGACAGGGCTGGAGAAATTGCAGAGTGGCAAGATGGCAGCTAAGTCCCAATCTCGCTGCTCGTCTACCCGCTCAGCAGGTGAGGCCCCTTCAGAAAATCAGAGCCCCTCAGAAGGTCCTGAAGAGGCCAACAGTGAGGTTCAGGACACCAATGAAGTGCATGTACCTGTTGATCAGGATGAACAGCAGACCATGGGCAAGAGAGGCAGCAAAAGCAATATTACAGTTTACATGACCCTTGATAAAACGAAATCTGACTCTTCCAGTGCATCAGTCTGTAGTAGTGATAGCACAGATGACTTGAAGTCCTCCAATTCTGAGTGTAGCACTACTGAAAGCTTTGATTTTCCTCCAGGCAGCATGCATGCACCTTCTTCCTCTTCCTCCTCCTCTTTAAAGGAAGAGAAAAAGCTCAGTAATTCTTTGAAAATGAAAGTCTTTTCAAAAAATGTCTCTAAATGTGTCACACCAGATAGCAGGACCATATGTGTAGGAGACATTGTTTGGGCCAAGATATATGGCTTCCCATGGTGGCCAGCTCGTATTCTTACTATAACTGTGAGCCGAAAAGATAATGGCCTATTAGTCCGACAGGAAGCTCGTATTTCATGGTTTGGGTCCCCAACAACATCTTTTCTTGCTCTTTCACAGCTCTCCCCTTTTTTAGAAAACTTTCAGTCGCGATTTAATAAGAAGAGAAAAGGTCTTTACCGCAAGGCCATTACAGAAGCAGCCAATGCTGCTAAGCAGCTAACTCCTGAAGTTCGGGCCCTGCTGACACAGTTTGAAACATGAACAAAGTAAGGTAGGCAAGAAATGGGGAGGCACCACGAAATGTCTAACCTAGTCAACTATTTTGAAGGAGTTGGGCCAATTAGATTTTTAAAAATGCACTCAGTTGGCTGCTTTTTATACTGAAATTTCCATTTGTAGCAATGTCTTGACTGAAAGTTAACCTTTAAAAAATTGTACATGCAATCAGATTAACCTAAAGCGAGAGCTCAGTATTTTTCAAGAGAACTCTTTACGTTTCTTTGTAAAAGTTCAGAAGTTCCTTTGCTCACCCCATGCACAGGAGCCATAACCTCAGCTGAAGAGCAGTTTATTTGCAGGGAATTTTTACTAGTTTCTATCCACTATATATAAATTTATATATACCATTTCAATGTGGAGAGGGGAAGGGAGGGAAATCAATCTAAGTGATGGGATTTGCAGGCGTAACTGGACAGCCCACCTTAAATGCAGAATCCTAAGTTCTATCTCACTTGTAAGCTTTATTTTTGTGATTTTACCCAGTGGAAGTGAGCCCAAAGAGTTCACCTATGCCTAAAAATGCTTTTGTTCCTGCTGGCCACTTTAATTCCTTTAGAAACCAGTTTAAATGGAATTCTGGTAGACTTGATTATAAATAAATAAGTTTGTGGTCACTTTTTTTCAAATGCTCAAAATTATGCTATGCACCCATGGATAAACATAACACTCTTCAGGTTTTGGCAAGTTTAAGAGAAAGCTGGTTGCTCACATTAGACTGGACAGTCCTTCCATGTATGGGATCAAGGACTGTTAATGCTGCGTTAAGTGTGAATTACATAATTTCCTGTTGGGAAGGGAGGGTGCTCCTAGGACAGTTGTTCTAAGGGTTAGCTTGAGAATTTTGTGTTGTGTAAATAATTAGTCAGATTTTTTTTTCTGACTACTTGTTCTTAAATCCTTAGGATACGTCCTAGTAAATTACACTTTGTGAATTGTCAGATGTGTAATTGTTGCATTTGGATGTATCAAACTGCATTTTTTTTAAGTATTTCCATTTAAGGTATCTGTTTGCAGGTCAGAAAATATGGAAAATGTAATTGTGTAATGCTCTGAAATGTACAAAAATGTAAATAAAATTGACGAAATCTAATTATTTGTGTGTGTTTCTCAAAAAGCCTTGAAAGGAAACTCAGGAACTGAGGCTGGTCTGTTTATGCAATGCTTAGGAGACATTCTGAAGGAAATCATTTTTTCTTGCTCATCATTAATTAAACTGGCTTCATTAGCTGCTTATAAAATAATAGTGTTCAAATTAACAAATTTTTGATTTTTAATAAATTCAATTGTTTTTCCCTAAATGTTTATCAGTAATTCTGTAAGAAGTACCTTTCCTATATTTCTAATCTGTGTTAATGAATGTTTTCTTGCTGTTAAATATTCTGCTTGTCTCATGTGCTGCACTGGGCAGTGAAATGGAGTTAATTCGGTTAGATAGCATGCGCAATAGGTTCTACTACTATGCATTTAACTGTTATTAGAGGGCGTAACTTCATTGCCCTGAAATTTATACCTGAGTTCTATGAGTAGATATTTTCCAGGAAGAAACAGTGTTAAACAAAAATCAGGCCAACATATGGAGTCCAAAGAAATAATGATTAAAGGCTCTGTTGTGACTGATGCTAAGGTATGTCTCATGTTATAATACAGTGTTAACTCAATTTTTCCAAAATACTTAAGCTTTAAACTGTTTAGCTATTTTAGAAATGTGCTTTAGAAAGTCTCTCTGCTTTCCTGAGCTATTCCATTTGACAATGCTCACAATCAATTGCAAATTTCCAAACCTATTAAGAAATGAACTTGTATTCAGTCAGCCAATGCTTTTTGAAATTGGAAAACACACAAAATGGCATGCAGTCCTATTTCAGTCTTATACCGTGTATTCTCTTTCCTGCAAACAGAAACCAATGTAGTAATTCAACAAGCAAAACGTGCTATGTCTTTTTTAAAGGCAGGCTGTGCTTAGAATTTGTTAAAATACACTGTTTACCATAAACTTGAAAATGTAGGTTGGCTTAGGGTTGCTGTGGACAAAGTTTGTTCTAAATTTGGGTGGACTACCTCTCTAGACATGATCAAGTTGAACATTCAAACGGTATAGGGTTGAAACGGTATAGGGTTTCCTGCCTAGGCAGGGGGTTGGATTAGAAGACCTCCAAGGTCCCTTCCAACTCTGCTAATGTATTATTGTATTTATACTAGCTTATGGAAGTACTCTTAATAGAGGCTTGCTCCTTCTACCTTGGAATCCTATTTCTGAACCAGATGTTCTAATAGATTCAGAAATTAATTTAAACCGAATGCATATTTTTTTTCCAAACCAAGGAATGCCCTAGCAGGGAGTGCTTTGCATGCATTCTCAATAATTATCTTGTGGCCAGGATAAATATTTGAATTATTTTCATTAATATTGAAATGTAATGAAAGATAATGAATATGATTACTCCCTAAATGGATATTTAATCTTTATTTTTGCCACATTAAAAAAAATAACACTAGAGGTCTCTGGACCATACTAAGGCTTACAGGAGCTACATGTAGCTCTAGATTGTGCATCTGTGCTATGGAAATGGAATTCTCTTGTGTCAGAGAATTCTTACAGTCTGGAAGAAATACACAACTTTATCAAGCAAGAATTTATTCTTATTTTCAATATTCTTTTTTCATGTATCTTGCTAATTCAGAGACTGGTGCCTTTTAAAAGTTTGTTCTAAATGTGTTTAATTTTTAATGACATTATGATGTCTTTGGCCATTGCTTCATGTCATTTTATGTCCTATGAAAGTCTTGATTTATGTGGTTAACTTATTAAAATCATGTAGATGTCATGCAGTATGTATGTAACAGTATTACTGTTCATTGCAAGGCATCAAGATGATGGATGTGATTTATTCTGGCTTTTTTGGAGGGAGAAGCGACTGTTGAAGCACCAAATGAAATAAACACTTGTTTGGAATTCCATTCTTTTGAGGAGAAAGTGGCCCTCATGCAGGAGATGATTTGGATTTCTATCAGCTGCAGTTTTGTGGCTCCCAAATTTGGGGTTAATCTCTCCTATCCCAATGTGCTTTTCAGAAACTGAAGAAGCTACATACACAATTTTTATGGGCAGGTTCTTTGTATACCAATTCGGATAAGGTACAAAATGACTACATATTTTGATTAAGCTTGGTATTAGGGACTACTGCAGTTTCTTTTAGTTTGTGTTTGACAAATTGTTTTAAGGCAATTTCTTTAATGGAAGAAATAGTGACGATGGTCTTGCATCTGTATGACTGAGGTGAAACTAATTCAAACATACGTTAAACTCGATTTCATCTTACTGTGAGAACACAATCCTACAAGAGTTGTATGCTCACATTTTAGTGGAAATTAGTTGCTTACATTTGCTGCATTGGTTTGCTGAAGTACAACTTCTGTAGGGCGATTGGCAGATTAAAAACCTTTTCAAGCAACTTGTAATTCATCTATTTTCAGTCTGAATAGCTGTCATAATTATAATGAAAGCTACAATAGTTCACCAGAGCAAAACCAACAAAGAATCTAGCTCTTAAACTATTGCTCATTTCATCTTATTTTTAAAGTTAATTGTGTCCTTTTTTGTGAAAGCCCATTCTCCAGGTGCAATAAATTTCCTCCCTGATTTCATCCCCACAATAATCCTATGAGTAGGTGAGACTCAGTGGGTCACCCACTTAGTTCCATTGTAAATAAAACTATAAGTGTGTACAACTATAAATTTCATATTTATATATCTCATATTTTTATATTCTCTGTGTGTACACATATATACATTTGTGTGTATTTTTTCACATACACCTTTTACATCCTGATGTAGTATATATATTCAAGTTGAGACTTGAGTCTGGTTTTCTCTAGGCCAAGTCTCATATTTTCCTCCTTCGCTGCTTATCTCTTAATTGTCAATAGACCACGTTCAAGCTAAAAATCAGGAAAAGCATAGGATATATCCCAGCTCCTAGAAATCTTAACATCTGACATATCTTGGCATTTTTCAAATTCAGTGCAATTCCTCTCAGATGTTGTTTACCTAATCAACTGCCTAAAAGTAACAGTGCATAGAATGTATGAACATGATTTTGGATTATGGTCTTGATAATTTATCTATAGAAATGTTTTAATCAGGACTGTGTTAGCATGTTTATTTTAACAAGCTCTTACTGAATATTAATCTTAATAAATGAGTCCCCTGGGAGCCTGGTGATGGGTTAAAAGTGTACTTAAGAAAGGTCAAGCAATTAAAATAATACACTGATTTAATGAAATGAGAAATCTAGTTCTGCTGGAAAAAGAAAGTGATAAATAGTCCAGAGCCTCTATCTAGATGAGCTGACAGTGAATGAAAAGACACTTCTGTGCAAGCAAGGTAGCATAAAATATGAAAACTAATGGAATTACTTCAGCAACTTGGAATGAGTTCATATATAAATGTTCCATCAATGCCTTAATAGTAGCCTAGGTACAAAAAGTAAATCAACACTAGATTGAACTAAAATTGAGTACAATAAAGTACAAGATGTGAATTTATAATGTGAAAGCACAAATGTCTCAGTGAGTTAGGCAAGCCAATAATTCACTTTGCCAATGATCTCTATAGGAGGGATGTTCTATGTTTAATGTTTAAAAAGTATTGCCATCAATCCAGCCACAATAAAATTCATGCCTTACTGAAGTATATATGGTAGTATGACACACAATTGTGTGCATTTTGAACTCAGTATTTTTATGTTCGCACATACACAAGCTCAGTTCAAGCCTAGTGTTAATCAATTTTGTTATCAGGAATGGATTTAAAGTTTTCATTAGATACATGTATAAAAGATAAGCTACCCTTTAATCATCAAGATCAAAATTGTCTGAAAACAAGCCATAGGGAACAGGAATGCACTCATGCCAGATATACCTGGCTTCTGGATTTTACATAGCTCTACGGTTGGGCAGTTTAGAGAATACTTGATAAACTAGGTCTTTGGTCTGATTCAACGTGGTTCCTCTTATGCTATTAAACCACAGGGCCATTTTTCATTCTTAATGGTTGGAGCAACCAAAATAAGGTCAAATCAACTGTAATCCTGTAGTATTCTTTCTCGTGCATCTGTCACTTGGGCTTCCTTCTTGTTAGCCAAAGAATTACTAATTTTTATATTCAAAATATTTAAGTGATGAACATCAGTGAATCAAATTAAGGCCAGATGATAGTGTAAGAATTCTAGAACCAGAGGGGCTGAAAAATTGGATGTTAAAAGTTATAGAGGGATTAGATATTTTAAATCAATCCTTTCCATTAAATAGAACCAATGCACTGGAGGCATCTTCAGCATCATTTGCTACTACTTACTGAAATCTAGCCTGACTGAAGGTTTTCCTTTTTTGGTACTGTATGGTTTTCTAATGTTCTGAGTTGCAGTTATGACTTTCCACATTTCCAATAGCTTCATTATTCAAAATCCTTTTGAGGATAAAAGTTCCTAACAGTACTGTCTAAAATACGGACATTCTGGGTTTTCAGCATAGAAGCGTCCTTGTGGTTAATTATTCCCTAGCTTGCCTACATTCATCATGGACAGGATCTGAAATAGTTAAGAGTGGAACAAATATAATTGCTGCTGTTCCCATTTTGAGCAGAGTCAAGTGATACTGTGATAAGGAACTTCTAGAATATAATGCATCTGTCCTTGGATGTAGTACAGTGTATTATTCTACCGGCAGTGCTTATGCCAGTTTCTCTTAAAAGCTAAAACTCTTGACGGACTTTGTTTTATATTGACTCCCCACCCACCAACTTATCCTTCCTTGCTTCCAGTGTCATTTTAGCTTAAGACACCAGTAGTTATGTATCTAACACAGTATATTAGGGAGTCTATTACTTGAGTCCAAGATATAGAAAAATGTTAGCTTAGGTTTCTAGTGGCTATGTTAGGGTTTCCTAGTTTTGCATGAAAGTTTAGAATTGCTCATATCAATGGAAGTATTAAATATCCTGGCTAACCTTACAAATAAATTCTGGCACAAATTATTTCAAAGCAAACAAAAGGAAGGGATAAGGGTCTGGCACATTTCATCTTGCTGAAGTGGACGTACTTGATTTTTATTCATGAATACCTTTTGAGACAAATCTACATTTTAGAAGAATTAGAAGATGCTGGATATCAGTATAATTTTCTCCTTTTTTCCATGTTTTCTGTATCTTTTTTCTAAAATTTTCATATATTATAGAAAATGTTTCAGTGCTTTTTTTTTTCATTTTGATACCTGCTCTTTTCACCTTTTCTACAATATCCATAATTTCCAGCAGAATTCTTCATCTTCATGGCAGTCATAACCTGGGTATCTTTTTTACTAAACTATCCCCCCTCACATTCTCTTAAGACACATGTATTCCATCCAAATATGTATTACTTCACTTTTTTTAAGGACTTTTCCCCCAATTAAGATAAATTGAGACTTTTCATCATTTCATCACTTAAAAAGCATTAAGCTCCAAACTAAACATTTATTCATTGTATTCTGTCCTTCAAGCTTTTGTCAATCCAAGTTATTTTTTCATGTCATCTCTGTAAGTACCCAGATGGGGGGAACGCCACGTGCATTATGTTACATACATTATACAAATTATACAATCTGCCTACTTGGCATTATAGTATAACATACATCTCTGTAATTTGGACCTGATGCTATGTCATGATGACTATAATCTTAGAGTCTATAAATTATGATTCAAACATGGATTAGAGACTTTGTTAAAGAATTTGTGACTAGCCATATCCACCATGGCTGTCATTTGATGGGTAAACAAGTTTTTATATGGTTATTTTGAGTGTGTGCCTAACACATGATCTCAAATTCAAGTGTGCTCCCCCACGCACAGAAATAAGTGGCATATTGCTGGCCTGAACATACATTTACCATCTCTCTCTCTCCTTATTTGTAAGATGGTAGTGGAATAAAACTTACTTTTCTATAAATGGTGATTTTTCTTCTGCAAGACTTGTCTCTCAGACTAGAGATTAAACCAATTTATCTGTAATTTCCTAGCATTATACCATTTCCCCATTTGTTTTAATACAATCTAGGATAATACCACCTATTTTTATTTTTTTAAATAACCATTTTACATTTGAATTAAGAACCCTTTTATGAATACCATCTGGATCTAGCTTTGGCGGGCGAGGGGATATGTCTGGATCTAGCTTTTGGGATAATAATTTCTATTAGAATACAATCCTTGCTCACAAATATTCACCCTAATTGCTTTCCTAAAAATTGCAGTTTTGATATGAGTATTTAGAAGCTTAATTCTATTGTGAACTACAATGAATATTAAGGTTTTTTGCAATTACCTTCTCTTCTAATATTCTTTTAATGTCCTTGATGCCAAATAGTCCAGTTGCATCTTATTTTCCTCTGATATATATTTTTCTTTGATTGCCCATTTGTATATATATTTAATATAAATGTAAGACTTTAGAAGTTATAAAGCCTTCAAAATCAATTACGTATGTTATCAAACATACTTTTCTTGACTTCTAATTTAAATACGATTTTAACTGTATTTTTTAACAAACCTAATAATATGAGAACTTTTACCATTGATAGTATGCCTCAGAAATGAGACAATTGGGTATTTTAAACATGTGCAGTAAATTAGATTAACTACTCACCTCCATTTTCCTGTGGAATCCAGAGTCATAGGAAAATTTTTTATAAAGGTTACAAAATAGAGAGAAAATGCTGACGACACATTGTGTTAGCTTTCATATTGAGTTTAAATATCTACAATATTGTTTCAGTGGAATAAGTTCATATCCATTTTTTAAAAAACTGTTCTATAATAGTATGAACATGTGGAAATAAGCTTACACTATAAATTCATATTTTTCTTTTTCAGCTCAGAGACATTAATCATCTGTTGTGTTTATGGAACTCTCTTGCACTGGCATGAAGTCTGTCAGCCAACCAGAAATTGCATACACCTGATATGCCTGTTTCCTCTGCAATCCAGAACATGGTGTATGCGAAGATACTTTAAAAACAAAAAAGAACTGTACCCCATTTCCAGGAAATCTGTATGTGTTGTACATTTAATTTCAAATCAAAAATGTTAATATTTTATAAACTATTTTTGCAATAAACAAAGGCATGAGCCAAGGAGCCTATTCAACATGTAAGGAACCACTTGAAGTACCAGAATGAAGAATCACGAAGTGTAATATTACTCTTCAAATGCAACTTGTCTGAATGGGCGCCAGGAACTGGTTGAGACACCTGGAAAGTTGGCTATAAAGTTCTTCTTTTGTTCTTGATGTGTTACATTTGACATCTTAACAAACATTAGTCTTTAGTGCAAGTGTTAGCAGAGCTGTAATCCTTTACTGGAAGCATGCCCCAATTCAACTGTGTTATTAAGTGCTGACAGATGTGTTTTGAGACTAAGGTTTTCCATAAAGAAACCAGCAAGGGGCGAAAATACATAATTGTATTGTATTGGGTAATTGTAGCAAAGACCATCCCTTTTGAAAATAGTTTGGTGGCTAGAATAAAGGCTGCATCACAAGGTACAGATCTTCTATCTACTTGTGTTCACCCAGCAGTATCTGCCATAAACAGGTACTGTTAAGATGGAATAGTAATTGGTATCCAAAGTCATGACATTTCTTTTTATAGCACAGTGATGCTTGCACATTAAGTTAGTCATAACTAACATGTTCCACTGAGACTTCCTTGACATTTTAAAGATTAGCTGGTTTACACAGGAAAGTTTCCTATCCCAGCAAGCCCCTAATCTTTTCTCAACGGGACTTGAGTTTTTAACAGCAATGTGGTTTCACATTTCAATGAGAATAAGTTATGCCAAATTTTCACTGGATTACAATGAAAGCCTAAAAGAATTACATGTTCAGTATTTTAAACTGCTTCTCATTTTGAAAGTATGCAAACCCTTGCATTGGAAGCAAAATTCAGCAGTTAGCTTGACAAACTGATGTCATAAAAATGCACAATATATAGATTGATATAATTAACAGTTTTCATGTCAATACAAGGATGCCTTCTAATATATAGATTTCAATCTTTAGGATATTAAAATACATTAAGATATTTTTTTTCTAAAATTATGTATTCCAGAAAATACAGCAAGTGTCCAATTCATTTTTTCCAAGTTGCAATCATAACTTTTCCTCTTTATTTTATTTAGTAACAGATTTATATTTTAAATAGCATTTGAAACAAGTGAAATATGTTTATTACAATACAAGTCTATATTAAAAGATTTAATAATTATCTGTGAAAACACTTTTTTAAAGTATTTATAAAGATTCCAGAGCACCTACTTAAAAAAAGCCTTGCATAATAATGATTCATAGTAATTTCAATTATGCCCACTTTCATAAGAGATTTGGTGACTTTTAAAGGTTCTGCAGTACTCTTTTCACTGATGTTAAAGCAAAAGAGTAATGGTGTAGGCTTTTTTTTCCAATTTTTCATTCAAAAAATGTTATTTGAAACTAGTTTGAGAAGGTTAAAAAGAAACTTCAATGACATAGTGCAGATAATGCATCTATTCCGAAGGAAAAATACTTTTTTAAAAGCATCTTAGTTTAAAATGATGTCTTTTCACTTGAAAAAATGCATAAAGCTTGAGGGAGTCACCATGGCACAAAGTGATAGTTTCTACTCAGGAAAATGGTATCAATCTATACAAACAAGAGTGCATATATTGATTATGGGCGGAGCCAATAGTGCCTCCATACACAACATCCCGCTGTTAGCCAGAACTCTGGTTTATTTTTCTTCAATTCAACACCAATTCTGCCTATTTTACCACCGTAATTCAATGATGTGGAGAAGCCAGTTTATGTGTAGAAAAGAAGGGAGTTAAGTTTGAAAAAGAGACAAGATAACTATTTATATTGCTCATGAATTGAATTGCAACTATCTTGTTTTTCGTTTTGAGATGATGCTGTCAGGGAAATTTTTAGTGGTAGAAGTAATGTATTGCTTTTCACTTTTTTCTTTAGTTGCTTAATATTTAAGCTTTGCTCCATGTTACCTTTTACATCCGTATATTATGTCACTATGCCTCCTTTCTTTGGTAGACTTCAATAAGGAAAAAAATATTAAACTTTTACAGTTTTGCCTGAAATTAAATATTCAAGAATTGTTGTGTACCATGTTTTGAAATAAAATGATTTGTTCTCTCTGCACTTTTAAAAAGTTATCCCAAGAATGTTACTGTTTCTTCCTCTGTTTGTTTCTTCGACAGTAAAAGATTAATGAAAGTTGTAATATTAAGCACAGATAGCTAATAGTAATTCCAACAGAAGACAATAGCTTTCTAAATTATGTAGATTACACCACTTCTAGAGTTTATAATTTAACAGAACAGGTAAGGGGAAGGGAGTAGTGAAATTTTCTGCAGCAATACAACATGCCCACCTGGATCTGGGATAGACCGTATAAATGTTCCTTCACATCCCACAGAGATCATGGACAGCAATGTTATCTTGGCCAGGAAGTGATCTGATCAGGGCAAAGAATATATGTACAGTATAACTAAATGTTATACTGTACATATGCAGATCACTAAACAACTGTTCTGAAGTGTTGCCTTAATGTGTTGGGCCTCAGATCACAAGGGACAAGGTGATGGTTGCCTAGAGGTCATGTACTCCCAAATCTGGGAGTACATGACCTCTAAGCAACCAACAAAACATGGTATCTGAAATTGTCCAGTATCAATAGGCAAAACTATTCCACTGCCAACGAGAAATCATTGAAAGATCATGCTGATCAGCCAGGAGGATACTTAACTTGTTCTTACAGCTCAGTGTAATAAATTGGCATTTACATTTGCTCACTTATAGATCAGTGCCACTACTCCCTTCCTGGTTGATGAACAACAGGAAACAATAGAACGAATCTCCAAGATATTAACATTGGTGCCCTTGCCCAGAGAGGTCCCAGTAAAGTACATGAGATCTACCTGTTCATCCTCAATCAAGCTATAGATAAGCACAGGCTTATTAAAAATGCCTTATTAATGTTACCATCAACTTAAGGCCAAGGGCACTAACAATCCAGCTGCCAAAAGCTGGGTTTGGGGCCACCAGAAGAGATTACCAGCAATTTCTCTAGAATGGCAAACCTAGCATCCCGCATAGTATTTTCCCAAATCTGTCACTAATAGGATCACATTCTCTCCACTTAACTTTTATTCCCTCAGTCCAAGGCCACCAACTAATTTCAATCATCACCACTCAAACAATCCACCAATTACATGCGGAGATCAGTAAACTGGTGACATCACTTATACTGACTCTCTGCCCAATTCACTACTTTTTTTCACCATCTAGCATCTCTTGGGAATCTCTAAATTCCAGATTACCATCTCACCACTACTTTGAGAGAATCCTGGCTCAGGTAGATCATCTATCCATTCAAACCAGTGAACTTCTGTATACAAATGCAGCACAATTTGCTTAAAAATATGATGTATGTGAAAATCAGGCATCACCTTAAGTACCAGAGACTCAGTCTTCTAAGGGTTAATCCAAACATGTTCAGCACATTGGCCAGACAACATACCTTTCTTTGTACTGAGTCCCAAACTGCGAAGTCAGTATTCTGTGTTGTGACTTTCATGTCCACACAGGGAGAAAGAAAAGGAATTTCCACTCCCAACTCCACCACTTTCTAATTGACAAATAGTAGCACTTACTAATGTGCCGTTGATGTTCTTGGTCTCTTCTATTTACTGATAATACTAGACTGTTGGACAATTCTTAACTTTGGTTTCCAATTACTAATTCATCAAACACCCTGAATCTTCAATCACTAGTAATTGCCAGTCTGCTGGTAATGAGCTTCTCAGGTACATCCCAGGTCCAGCCCTAGCTTTCCCTCTCCTTAGAAACAACTTAAAAAGTTAGTATGTGATGGCTACCATATCACCCATCTCTCAAGCAATACCAACATCTCTGTTCGTGTATATTTTCACACTGAGCAGTCAAATAATCACTTTTACAGTCCCCACTCCAACATGAAGCAGGTCAACTGAAAATATTTGCACATTCCAGCAGAACCAACAGATCTCAGCAACAGGGAAATATCACTATAGGTGTAAAACAGCTTCCAATTATAATCTGTCAATCATGTTTCATTCATTAACAGAATTATCCTAATTCATTCAGCTTCTTCCAAACTCTCCTAACACTCTCTTAAACTATTTTATTCCAACCATATAACCAAAGATTAAGTCAATTAAACCAAAACCAGACCATTTCTTACCATAAATGCCATCTTGAACAAAAATGCATGTACAGGTTTAGGCAACTCTAATCAGAAAGTATGTTTTAATGAATCCATATATGAACAGAAGCTAATACAATCTCTACATAATAAAGTTAAACATATCTTTCCATTAATTTTGAATATTTTTTCTAGTTTCAAAATAAATTAACAGAGAATGCAGCAACCACCAAAATCTTATTTTAAAACTCCTTCCATATACTTCTGTAGCCAGCTAATAGTCTTTCTATTACAAAATCTTGGCATTTTTTTCCTCATTCTTCCCTGCACCTTCAAGCTGAAAATAATTCTTTGTAAGTCCCTTTGTATGCACTTCCAAGTTGAGATCTCACAGATGTTCCCACTTTCAAGTTTGCAGATACTTACAGATGTTTGTCCTGCTCAATTATCTAGCTTCTTTTCAAATTCAATTATTTCATTATAAGCGTGTGGGAGAAGACACAATAATCAACTAAAAGAGTTCTGCATGGAAGAATAAAGAAAAATTCCAAAAGCAAGCACAGAAAGACCCGGTTAGCTACAGGAAATATTTGGAAGCTGTTATTCCTGCCAAAGATATTCAAAGTACTAATAGAAAGGATATATAAATGTTTCATGTGCCATATTCACTACTTTCTCACTCTGAATATGTCACAATTCCATACAAATGCTATGCATTCAAATTTGAAAAAAGATGTTTTAACCATGTAGAATTTCTATGCACTGTATTTTCTTTTTGATCAAAACAGCCTATCTTGAAGTCTTATTGAAATGAAGGCTGTGTAGTAATAATGTTTGAACACTATTGGTGAATAATGGTGTTTAGTACAAATAATATAATTGTATACCATTCCTTAAAGATAAAATACAATAAAAGCATATTTAAATACCATAATATACTTTTTATGATACTTACAAAAATTACAAGCTTGTATCTTCTGCAAGAAAAGACACATTATGTGAAAAGCAATCGGATAAAATGTAAGGGTTTAGTAGGCATGTCCAAGCAGAAATAGCGAACTTGCTCTATAACCAGAGAATGTTGCAAATAAATTAACATATTTTTGGTGATCAAGAACTTTTAATTGTTTTAGCAGATGCCCCCTCAATTTTTTTTGGGGGGGGGAGGCTGTTTCAAAATAAATAAATTAATTAAATACAGTGGGACCTCGGGTACCAACCACAATCCATTTCAGGACTTCGGTCGGCACCCAATTTGTTCGTGACCAGAAGCAAGACTGACTGTGCATGCGTGCACACACAAAAATGGCTCAGCTGGGGAAATCGCCACGGCAGAGGAAATGTGTTTATTCGGCAACCGAGGATGTATTTGTGACCCGAATGCAACATTGAGCGGATTTTTCAGTCAGCACCCAAATTGTTCGTGGTCTGAGACGTCCAGGACCCAAGGTCCCACTGTAGATATATTTAAAAGCCCAACAATGTCTTCTAAAAAAAGCATAAAATAAAATAAAATCACCTGGGGAGGGGAGCTTAGTGTAGTATGTAGTTACTAATAACCATTTTCTCTCATTTAACAAAATTTATGCTGTTATGCAACATTTAACACTGAAAAGGCTACTTTGAATTAAAAGACCGGCACTAACATCATGAATGATTTATTAATCTGTAAGGTAAAAGTAGATTCTCTAAACAAAGAAACACTTCTTTGCCCTTCAAAGAGACTTACAAACTTCACAAATGATGAAATGATTGTACTATGGCTACAGGTTTAGACGTACTGACATTTTTCTAACTTGCAAATCTAACCCACATCCCTCCTCAGATGGAAGATGCAGAGTGCCCAAAGTGCATGAAACATCACTGCAAAGGTCAAATATCAGTCCTCTTCTGCCCACCTCTTTTGAAAGAATCACACACACACACGCACACGCACGCACACACACACTCACACAATGTATAGGTCTCAGTTCAAATCCTCCCAGTTTAAAGAATGGCATTATGCATTAAATGTTTACTCATCCTTTTTGCATTCACCGAAACCACATCACCGTTAAGCCTCAAAGCCCAACATTTGCCACATGCAGTTTGGGCTCGTGTTATCGGTTGTTATTATTTGGATTTTGAACAAAGTTGATAGAGTAGGAGCCAGTTGAGGAATCTTGCTTCATTTGGAAGTTTTCCGTTGATAAGCCAAAAGGACGGAGAACCAGATTCCCAAGATCCTTCAGCTTGCCTGCAATACACATACATAAAAAAATTCACACCTTCAGCTACATTTAAAAAAACTAGCACAATAATCAAAGGAATGTCTTCTGACAACGATACTGTGCGGAAGAAGGAAGTTTTAAAATGACTTTTAAGAATTCTGTTCAAGAAATGCCAACATAAGAATAATATCACCCACTTTCACCAGAAATGGTCATTTTAAGAGAGACTCCAGGGGAAAAAATACTACATGTCCAAAATTTGCTCCATTATTATGTATTACATGCAGTTTCTCCCTTTGAATTTATATCTCCACTAGTACAACTCCTGTGGGCTTCATAATGCTCACAGCATGTTTTTGACAGACCGGTGGTAAACAGAACACCTGTTTTCAAACTGACAGACTCTGTTTGCTACTACCCACATGACTTTTTAATCACAATTATTTACAGCTACTGTGTTCATCCTCAATTCTAGAACTCTTTCGTTAACATTTTTATTTTAAAAAGGGTGAGAAGAACCCCTGCTGCCATCTAATGTAGTACTGTAATTAGACAATACAAAGTTTACGAAGAATTGAAACTGGGAGCAGCCCAGATTAAGTCATGTCTTAAGATCATGAAAAACAAAATCGAAAGTAAGCATGTGGATGAATGACAAGAGGGCAAAGATTGAGTGAATAAGCCTTCTCTTTGCTTAACAAACAATTTGTGTTTGGATAAACTGAAATCAGCTATCCACAAAGAGTACAGCAGTACAAGCATAAAACTGTACAAGCATAGAACTGGCTTAAAACTCCGCTCTACTCCTTCGGAAAAAAAAATACTTTAGATATCAGTTTCACTATTATTTAACTGTAATAACATGTTGAAACTAAAATCCAGCTACAAATTATAATACTAGTAGTATTTTTTTTCAATTTCAAACCAAAACATTGTTCTATCTTGTTTTGAACCATTCAAAAAACGACTTCCTAAAGCTTAATTCAGAAAGGCCCTATCCCTTCTGAAGTGTTGCAAGTACTGAAGCAAAAACTAGTTTCTAATGAAAAGGAATTGGGCATGGAAAAAATCAGATATTTTTCCATTTGCTGACCTTTCAACAACTATTATTAACTCTCTACAAGTATTCCAGAGTGAAATGACCTTTTGTACCTTTCAGAGACTTTGGGGGAAAGTGGATAGTATAACACTGGTAATAACAGTTAATCTTCAATTCGATTCACAGTCTGGGGCTGGTAAAAACTTAACAGTTCAAGTCCTAACCAAGGACCTAGCAGTTATGAATAGAGTGGGGTTTTGGGGGGTTGTTTTTTTTTTCCAAAGCCAAGATATTGAGATCTAATCATTTCAAAATTTCCATATATCTAGGCAGGGTATTGTTCCAAGGGCTCCTATTACTATTGGAACAACCATTGATTTCTTCCTCCATAGTGATTCAACTTTAATTTGCAAATCAAAATATTTTGTTATTTTTTTCCTAGCTGTTTCTCTTCCATTTGTGCATCAGCTGGTAGGTGATTCTCTTCCATTTGTGCTGTTTCTCTTCAATTTGTGCATCAGAAATACCAGGTGATGATTGCAATACCAATCATCATCACCATCATACAATTTCTATAAAAGATTGAGGGGAAGTGGATACAGATAAAACCTGGCACTGGCTTGCAACTGGAACATTTAAAAAAAGGAAACTGAAGGCTCAATGTTGGCTGTGCAAAAGCAAGCTATTAAAATTAATGCAATCAAGGCCAGAATTTTAAAAAATCATCAAATGATTTAAAAATCCAGATTGTGCAAAGAAGCAGAAGAAACAGTAGATAATATACTTAGCTGATGCAAGATTGTACATAACACAGTCACCCAAATGATTCACTGGAACATCTATAAAAATTACCATGTGCCAGTAACAAAACACAGAGTTGAAAAAGCAGTTGAATATGAGCAAATTAATATATTGTAGGATTTCCAAATACAAACTGATAAAGTTTGGGTTCACAACACACCAGATACAGCTGTGATTGAAAAGAAAAAAATGTGGATAATTCATGTGACAATACCAAAAAAATTGGAGATCATAAAGTATTAAGTCTCAAGATCTCAAAATGAAAAGATTATGACATAAATCGGCCATGGTTATCCCTCTGGGTGCCACATCAAAGTATCTTCGATAGCACTTTAAAAACCTGTGCATTGACAAAATGTCCATCTAGAATTGCAAAATACCACACTCCCTTGATCTATACATATACTATGCCAATCAGGTTTTGAGGAAGAGCTTGATGTGTATGAAGGTCAACACCATTTAAAGAACTGGCAACTAAGATTTCACATTGTTATGAACAAATTTTACTATTTTCCAAGGAATATAACAATATCGCCATCACAAAACAATTGGCTCAATGAGGAGAAAAACCATTGCCTTTTATACCAATGCACTAGATATAATTTGTCAATATAATTTGCAACCAAATTCTGCATCCAGTCTATTATTTGCATGTTCAGAATGACTTTATGCTTCAGATCCCATGGCAGAAGCAATTTTGCTGTTTGCTTTTATATAAAAGTTTGTTTCCTACTGCCAAAATAAAATCATCGGTATTTCTACTGTGGCAATAGTCAGGGTGTTTCTATTTTTGTAGCTGTAGAGATCAGGGTGACCCAGCTGCAACCGGTTTTTTTTAATGATCTGACAGATAAATATACACAAATCCTTTCATTTCATACATGGCAGAATCTGAAATAAGTCTGTGGAATTCTACAAATTCCACAGAAAAGGCCATTTTAGAAAGGTATATGTTTTATGCATATACCCTTACAGAAACCATTCTCCTGCATAAGCAAACTATATACAAAATGTACTTACCTAACATCTCAGCCTTAAGTTTTTCATTACGTTCTTCTATTTCTTTTGGCAATCTCTAAAAACAAAAGCAAAGAGAAGGCCAATTCCACAAACACATTAAGCAACTTTATTTACTCTTTATTCGGTGTGCAGAGATTGATGCATCACTTAATGATGAAAAGATAAGGACACAATTATTGTCAATGCTTGCTTTAAGTTCATATATAACCCAAGCCATTATCTGATTTATTAGAGAACCATACATACCTGTCCAAGAATGATTTTGCTTTCATCTAAGTAAGAGAAATAACTCAGTGGGTGCAATTTTAGGCTTCGAAATCCAAGACTTGTATGCCCATCATATAACTAAAGATTTCATTTTCAAGTCATATAATTCAGACATAGATAGCCCCTTCACAATAGCATTTAAGGAACTTCAAAGCCGTTATTAAAGCCTACGGCTAGGTATCGATGATGTTATGCAAAGAGTGGAACATCTTTATGATATTCTCTCCTAAGAACATTCTAATTATGTGTGTTTTCCATATTTTAGGCAACCCTCCACACCAGCTCCTTTAAAAGGGGCTATTAGGACCACACATTGCTAAAACTTTAAAACCAAATTATTTTGGCGGTGACCAAAAAGCTACAGCTTTATCATGTGTTCTGAGAATTTGAAAGCAAATGCTCTTCAAAAAGTCACAAAAACGAACAAGAAAAGAAAGGGGGGGAGGAATCAAGATGGCTTTTTGTTCCCGCCATGGCAGATTTTTCCCCACATTTTAATTCCAAAGCTGTGTTTGCTCACATCTGAAGTAAAAGCTTTAATTCAAGAAGCTTGTTAGAATCCTCTTCCCTCATCTCTTATAACTGATCCACCAACTTGAAAATCAGGATTATGGTTTCAGTACCAGCCTATGTTTTGGCCCGCCAGCAGAGCTGGTAGCAGATTCAGACAGTGAAAAGGTTGGGGAGGAACATGGGCCACTCCTGGAGTCTGAGGAAGGCTCTGATGAGAGCTCTGCGTTGGACGCAAAGAGGGGGGCAAAGTCGTATGTCAGTTATCAGCTGCCTTCAGAATCAGACATCAGTGAAGCAGACGTACAACTGGAGTTTGTTCCCAAAGTGTGCATGCGCAGTTGCCAGACGAAGGGAACAGCTAAAGATCAGGGGTTGACTTGGGAGTAAGGTCACAGGTGGATGATGAATGGCCCCTCCCTGAAGAAATAAAAAAGGAGCGAAAGGGGGGGGGCAGTTTGCAAGAGACTCCTTGCCAGATTTTGCAGATATCGGCCTGGTAGCTCTTTATGCCAGATAAGGTCTGTGACTGTAAATCCTCCCTTGAAAGACTTTGCTGGATGTGAATGAGCAGAATTCAGAGTAAATTAATAAAAGGGGTCTATGTCGGGACCAGGAGTTTACTTCATGCTCTTGGGAAGCCTAGGTCAGAACAGCCTTTCTCTTCACTCCCTATTCTTTTGAATCATGCTTCTTACCATCTTTCACCAGAGTCCTGAAATGTTCTGTGCTTTAATGGTATTACTATAATCATCTCCTTGATTGAAAAAATAAGTTTACCATGCAAGCTTCCCTTGCTTGATATACCGATGGATCTTTCTCCAACAGATTTTTGTAATCCTCTAAAGCTTCATCTAGTTTTTCTGTTTTTTCATACAGTTCTGCCCTTCTCAACAGTGCTTTGATATAGTTTGGGTTTAACTCTAGAGCTGAAAAACAAAAAGAGAGCAATGATACACCTTACTTGCAGTATTTCTACAAGATACTTGTACAACCATGCTCCAGTACTATTTAATAACTCCATTGCTAAATAGTAAACAGATTAAGCTGATATACGTATCAACATTTCTAGCACTATTATCATACTGAACCTGAATCTATATTCATAGGATTGGGGGGGGGGGAGTTTGTCTGCTTTCAATTTCACATGCCATATGAACCAAAAAGTAGTTCAGAAATTATTTTATTTGATTAATGGCTTAATATTCTATGTGAGCCCAATCCATTGTTATATATTCAACAAACCATAGGTTAGTATGCATTTTGGTTAACAGTGATGGTAATCAATCTGATTTCACTGTTGCTACCTCCACTCCATTCTATCCAGCCTATTTCCAAGTCCCTCTAAACCTGCTCAACTCATTCCTTCTTTTAAAATCAGATAAACATAGCCCAATTATTTTCCAGGTACTGTATCTGATGCTCAGTTGAAAGCTTCAATCATGGACTAATTATTTAGCATTCTGCTTATTTCAGTCATCAAATCCTTCTTGAGTAAACCAAATATTTGAGGGAGGTAGATGGGGAAATTAACAGTGCCATTGATCAGGCTTCATCCTAGTATATAATATCAGATATCTGTCAAATTCCCTATATTCTCTCCCATGTCTAGTCTCTAAACATAATCCTGACCAAGAGCAAAAGTGTGAGAAGAAAATACCTTTGCTGCAATCACTTATAGCCATTTCTTTCTTGTCCTAAATGAGAGATAACATTGACATTTAATATAAAATATATGTTTCTGACATTCATAAAGATTGGGAAATATTACATTGTAGCATAAAAACTTTATATGCTCAGCATCTAAATCCAGAACCATGGAACAATAAGTCAGTGAAACTAGAGACTAAGAAAGGTATGCTACGTATCTGTACGCTGGCTAACCTATTCCAAGATACCCAAGAATTTTCCATTTGTAGAAAATAAAACAAATAGCAATAGCACTTATTATATACCGCTCCATAGTGCTTTATAGCGCACTCTGGGTGATTTAAAATATCAGGCTATTGCCCCCAACAATCTGGCTCATGGCTACATCCATGTTTCCCATTTTGGGACAAGCCTCCATCAGCCTTTTCCAGTGATCATACCAGAGAGAATAGGAGAAGAGCTGACAGAAAGCCTATTCCCTAAGTTAGCAACATCCAGACCACCTTCACTATCTGTCCTGGTCTAAACATGTCCAACAGGAAGAGCAGTTTCCCCAGCACTCAGGATAGGGAATTCTGGGAGTGGAAGTCTACACATCTTAAAAGTTAGCAGGGTTGAAAAATGTTGCTATAGCAAAGACTCTTTCCCAGCATTCCTTTCAAGTGGGAGTCGGGATATGGCAAAGGATCACAGTTTCAGAGAAAAGCTGGCTAATTAGCAAATGCTTGGCAATACACTCACTCTGCTGTAGTAGATCTGTTCAAACTTAATAAATTTGCAGCAGCATCTGAAATGCCAAACCAACTCACCCACCCACCCACCCACGTATCATTTCCCCCTGCAGCTCCTCCGCACATAAAAGTTCTGGCAAAATGAAATCTTCTCAAAACTTATCGCTTTATAATCTTGGAAATTAGTATTACCTGTTTCATTCTTGCTGCAGCTCTATTTGAATACAAAATGGATCTATCTGTGTTACAGGAGGCCGGACAAACCCGCAGGGCTTTTGCATATGAATCTTCTGCTTCTTTATACTCTGAAGTTAGGGCAGAAAACAACAACAACTGAAATTGGGGGGAAAAACACAAAACAATGCAGAATATTTACATATTTTAATCATTTTTCATTTTAAAATAATAACAGAAAAAGTTAAAAAAAGCAAACAGTGCAGAAATATTGGGGGGGTACCCTAATTTGGTTATGACTCATTTGTGGGATGCAGTATACTTTCCCAGCATGTTCAAAACAGTGGGATTTTTTTTCCTTTTGGAATTAAAAGCAAAGCATCAATCTGTAACTTTTAAATAATAGCTCAGATTCAGGACAATTCAATCTGTAGATAGGTATCATTCAGTTATGAAAAATATTTACATACAAGGAGGTTCCAAAGAAAAGAAATGTGCAGTGTGTTAAGGTTATTCTAACATGAAAATATTGCATAACAGAACTTGAATTTTCTCAGTCATGTTAACACTTGATTTAGGTAGCAAGAATCCAATTAAAAACTAATAAAGACTCCTGGTTCTTTATGTTATTCCTATTGTATTTTGTGGGGTCCACAAAAGCAAACATTTACAAAGCCTCTGGCGTTCTAAGTAGGAATACAAGGATACTATTGTGTAAATAATTCAACTTTGCTCTATGCAGGATAAGAGTTTGTAGGAGATAACTTCATATACGCTACAAAAGGGATAAACTCACTGGCTGAGATTAGGAACTCTACTACTCTGATTAATGGGACTGAGTCTTTTGGAATCAGAACAATTTCTGAAAAAATAGCAGCAATACATTTTTATCACTATTAAAAGTGATTTCAATATAGTGGGGAATGTACATTAAGCTTAGATTGTCTTACTGATATTATCAATAAATTAATATGCAGAATCAATTAATATGAAGAATACACCCATGTTCCATAAAGAAATTTCTACAATTAGTGACAGTCTTCTGTCTGAAACTTTTCTAATAAAGGATGCACACAATTTACATACTGCATATCTTCTTTAATTTCTTTTCTTGACACTTCACTGAAAAATAAAAAGAAGCGTGGTGGTGTTGACAATTGGCAGACTTGTATTTGAGATCTGGTTGCTGCCGTGGGACGGGGTGAGCTTCAATCACACACTGCAGCTCCTGCCAACCCAGCAGTTCGAAAGCAGGTGACAAGAGTAGATAGATGGTTATCACTTCAGTGGGTAACTTAAAGAAGCCCCCAAGTAGGCATCCCCGGGCAATGGGGATGTCACCTTTCAACCCAGAAGCACTTCAGTGCTCCCAACATGACTGTAGTAGTGGAAAAAAAACCTAGCCTATTTCTGAAACTGTACAGATGTGTGGAAGAGACCAGAAATACCACCATTCATTGTCCAAACCCCCCTCCTTACAAATCTCGGCAGAACAACTAAAATCCTAAATTACACTGTACATTTTAGCAGTTTATCCATGAACCAACAGATCCTGCAACAGTAACCAACAATGAGATAATAAACATAGCATAGGTTTGTTATCTGCATTAAAACTGTCAATTCTTTTTTTTATTTCTTGGTTTATTTTCCCTTTGTAGAATGATTTTGGACAATTGTTTATGAAATTTTAACAAATACTGATAAAATGCAAGGCCGCATACAATAAAATTTTGGTTTAAAGGACCAATTGAGATAAGAGTATTCTTTGGTGCTAAAACGCATTAGATAGGAATATACAGTGTGTGTGTGTATATATATATGTGTGTGTGTATGTGTGTGTGTTTTGTGTGTGTGTGTTTTGTGTGTGTGTGCACGCGCATTAATTGCAAAAAATATAGGTACCATTTTAAAGTACTACCAGACTTGGAGTTTGATGAAAGGATGAAAAATGGCATCAAGAGAGGAGGAAACTGCTCCTCTTCCTCTGGATCAAAATATATCCCAGTGTTAATCATTAATAATCAAAGTAATATTACTAAACATAAAACTGCACTTTCCTAACAAATGTTTCAGCCATAGCCACACGATATAATAGTCTCCAAGACAAGCGTGCATAAGGAGTCTATAATCGCAGGCCTTGCCATTCTGAAATACTGACAAAGAGCTGCATGTGCAAAATGGTTCCAAGGCAATAAAGAAAGTAGGTTAGAATAGGAGAGAATTTGATGGCAACCAAGAACTCAATTCTTGCCAAGAGAAATTTGGCTCTTTACTATGGTGTTTTTTTGTTTTTGCTGTCTTCAGATGGCATGTATCTTTTCCTATGAAAAACTCAGGTTGTCACTAATATGCAAGAATACTTTTTTTTTAAAGTGATAAACACAGCATGTTTCAGCATTTGGCTATACTAATCTGGGCTTAAAAGCCAAACAGGGCCAGGCCTGATTAGTATTTGCAGGGGTACCACCAAATCCCAGAGTTGAAGGTTAGGCTGAGTAATTTTTTAAAAAGCATCCAGAAGGAAAGCAAGAGCAAATTACTTCCACACTGTTGTCAAGAATCATGTGAATTTCTACTTTTATCTAAGCAAAACATCCAGGAAACTGAAATATTCTGCAAAACTAAACAGAAGCAGATACTCTTCTGATAAGGGAGTCTTCCAGATAAAGAACATCATGAAGAATGTAAACCTTTGTGAGGAATGCACGAAGAATGCACCCAACATCACTCCTTCCCAAAGAGTCTTCCCAGTTCTGGAAATGATTTTTTTTCTCATTCCTTTTCAAAAATTGTTCAATTATTGCCTTTAGTACTATCTTTCTTCTATCTTTGCCAAAAAATATGGCAAGAAACACTTCCGAGATGCTTTTCTATTTAGACTCTCTCCTTTTAACGCAAACACTTGTTATTGTTACATTGCTGTTTCTCATACCCTGTTTCCCTGAAAATAAGCCCTCCCCGGATAATAAGCCCAATCGAGCTTTTGAGCACATGTGCTAAAATAATCCCTCCCCAAAAATAAATAAGCCCTCCCTGGATAATAAGCCCAATCGGGCTTTTGAGTGCATGCGCTAAAATAAGCCCTCCCCCAAAATAAGCCCTCCCCAAAAATATTGCAACACAGCAGCAGCCATGAGGTGACCATGCTCGCCACCTCCTGCACATCAAAATTAATAAGACCTCCCCGAAAATAAGGCCAAGTGCTTATTTTGGAGGTCAAAATTTTCAGGAAGAACATGGCATATATGTTTTTATAGAATTCCCCTGATACAGTATCATTCTCGGTTTGATGTGCAATGCTAATGTGCGTTTTGAAGCTGATGTTTTGTTTTTTCTTTCAAAACCGAACCACCTCTCACAGAACTTTGTCTGCAATTTTTTGGAATACCATAAGTAAGACTTTTGCTAAGTGCTTATGAGTCAATATCTCTAGTTCCTATGCATGAATGTATTTAATGGGCATACATAACTGAATATATGAATGTACTATAAACAAACATACAGGCAGTCCTCGATTTACAACCAGAAAAGGGACTGGAAAATTCATCAGTAAATGGTGAGGTTGTAAAGCAAGATGCCATGGGACTGCCAACTTCCTTCCCCCTTGACCTTGCTTGTCAGAAGCCATCTGGGAAGGTTGCAAATGGCAATCATGTAATTGCAGGATGTTGCAACTAGGACTCGTTTTTTTCAGCACCTCTGTAACTTCAAATGGTCACTAAATGAATGGTCATAAATCAAGAACTACCTGTACTTTGTACTTTCTAACAGCTTCCTCTAACACACCAGGCTCTCATAAAGTATAATGTCAACAAAATCCCATCCTTGCCTCTACACCAGTAGTTCCCAAATGGTGATTCTCAGGAGCCTTTACATTCTTCAAAATATTTGAGGATCCCAAAGAGCTTTGGTTTATGTGAGTTATACCTATTAATATGTATTGTATTAGAAATTAAAACTGAGAAATGTTAAAACCCTTATTTGATTTCATCCGTCCCCAGGCAACACTGTGACAACCACTGCTCTCAAAGATGGGTCACAGTTATTATTATGATTGATTATGTGCCATTAAGTAATAATTGACTCCTAGCAACCACATAAATAGGGTAGACTTTCTTCAAGAGAAGCTATCATTTCCATAATTATACCAAGCACAAATTTTAAAAAGTACCAAGACCATGAAAAAGAAAATGTGGGCAACCATAGTAACAGATTCATTTACAAAGGGCCAAGCTTATATAACCAAAACAGCTACCACTCAAGAATGAAAGTAGGATGTGATCAATTTGAAATCATCAAGTACTGTATTTCCTTGGTTTGTTATTTCAGACTAGCTTTGCTGTTCTCTCTTTTTCTCCCTCTCTCCCTCTCCCTCTCCCTTTCTCTCTCTCTCTCTCTCTCACTCTCACATACACACACATTATGGGGGAGGAGGCATGCAAGTAATTGCAGAAAAAAGAGTAAGAAAGAGTAAATCAAACCAAGAATAAAAAAGGAAATGCAGCCAAATCTAATTTACTTGAACACCATTCACTATATCTGTCATCTTTTTATTCCTGCAATCAAGCCTTGCTTCCATTATGTCTATATACTGTGCTACTCATTAATTTTTATTGTTTAAATTTCCCACTTTTCTCTTTTTCAAGATTGTATTATTAACTCCATCTAACTGCAATTTTTTGCTCTTGACCCCTTATTTAATTTTATTAATTCTTTCTGTGAAATCAAAACACATAACACTTTTATGTTCACTCCACATTCATTCACATCATTAATGCTTGTCACTCTCTTTTTTTTGTTTTATCACAGTTTTTCAGTATCCAATTCCCATTGTATTCTGTGCATTTTCCTGACATACCCAACTCTTGCTTTCTTTGGCAAACGTTAATTTCTTACAACAGGCTATCTACCATCCATTGTCTACTATCTCATTTCTCCATCCATTATCCTATCTTTAGTAAGAAGTATATTAATATATGCAAATTGCTCTCATTTTCTACCATTTATGTACAATTAGCGATTTTTTCATCCAATTTTGCTTATCTTGCTTTTTGATACATTAATTTTGAGGACTATATTCCTCTTGAGTCATAGAATCAATCCAGCATTTGCTACAGAAAAAGTTGGGTTCTTAGCCAACAATTGAGCATTGTCTATATACAAAAATGCATGCATATTTGTATTCCCAACCAACACAGCTCATTGTTCCCACAAGCATTCCTTATTCATCCATAAACATATAAACAACCAAGGGGAAAATATATAATCTTAGCGCCCTCCCTAAACTATTTGGCAAACATTTATTCTCATGTGTGTTTTGCTTCCACCTGCAGCATTCAGCAACAAAGTCTCAACTCCATTATTTGAGCAAGCGTTCCACAGTTCAAGCCTATTTTATCTTACTCTCTCTCCAAATCAATAAATGAACAATAAACTTGTTTTCTCAATTCATGGTTTTACAGTGACCTTGGTTTTGTAAGAAAGATGCATAGGAAGATATATTATGTAATGTAGGATAACATATATTCTACTTGGGCGGAAACCTTGCATTTCTTTAGAAGCAGTTTATTATATATCTGTATTTCTATACACATGCACCAGGGACGTGCAGTCACTAGAGGCAAGGGAGGCAGAGCCTCACCAGTCTCCTCAGGAAAAAGAAAGAAATTTTAAAAAAATTTTTTAATAATTAAAGCCAAGATAGTTGCTACCAGATTCCAGGTCACAGTGGCTTGGTGTCTGCTTAGTGTTAACCAAAGCAGGAGGCGAGAGAACTCGGGGCCTCTTTTCCATAAGGAATTTTTCGCCTTCTAAAAGTTAATTTATTTATTTGTTTGTTTGTTTGTTTGTTTGTTTGTTTGTTTGTCTTGTATGCCGCCCACTCCCGGAGGACTCCGGGCGGGTCACAAAAGACAAGGGAAACGGGGGAACAAGACAAAGACAACATATTAAAAACAAAACCAACATTCACAATTTCTATGGAGGTAGATGCTTCTCAGCTCCCCCCAGCCTGCTGGAACAGCCAGGACTTGGTGGCTTTGCGGAAGGCCGGGAGGGTAGTAAGGATTCGGATCTCGACAGGGAGCTCATTCCAGAGGGCCGGAGCTGCAACAGAGAAGGCTCTCCCCCGGGGAGTCGCCAGCCGACATTGGCTGGCAGATGGGATCCGGAGGAGACCCAACCTGTGCGATCTAATTGGTCTGAGAGAGGTAATCGGCAGGAGGCGGTGTCTCAAGTACCCAGGTCCGATGCCATGTAGGGCTTTATAGGTAGCGACCAGCACCTTGAAGCGGATTCGGAGACTAATAGGTAGCCAGTGCAGCTTGCGGAGGATAGGTGTAACGTGGGTGTACCTTGGTGCACCTACAATCGCTCGCGCGGCTGCATTCTGGACTAATTGGAGTCTTCGAACACTCTTCAAGGGCAGCCCCATGTAGAGCGCATTACAATAATCCAGTCAATAGAGAGTTAAAAGGCAAAGAAGTTCAGATGGAAAAGAGGCACTAATTCTCCCGCCTCCTGATTTGGAAGCAGCCAATCGTGTCTTCTTGAGCACGCTTACGTTGGGCAGGGCGTGCTTCAGAGGAGAGAGGAGTGGGCGAGAAGGAGGAGGCTGCCTCTTTGCTGCAGACCTGGGCGCTTGGCGGCTCCCACGATGCAAAGTGCCCCACCATCCCCGATGCTGCCGCCCGCTGCCCCGGCCTGCTTCTCCAGGCTCCGCCGCTGGAAGTCCCGGATCGCCTCTGGGGGAAGGCTGGGTGAGAAGCGGAGCGAAGCTTCTCTGCGGCCTCCCGGCGCTGCCCAGAGGCTCTTGCAGGAGCACGTGTCAGCGGCCGGCAGCCTGGAGCGGCCCCGGTTGTGAGACAAGGGAGCACTTAAAGCAGCCGCTGCCGCCGCTGCCACCACCCCTCCTTCGCCCGGAGGGGCGGTGGTGGCGGCAGCGGCTACTTTAAGTGCTCCCTTGTCTGTCTCACAGCCGGGGCCGCTTCAGGCCGCCGGCCGCTGACACATGCTCCTGCAAGAGCCTCTGGGCAGCGCCGGGAGGCCGCAGAGAAGCTTCGCTCCGTTTTTCACTCAGCCTTCCCCCAGAGGCGATCCGGGACTTCCAGCGGAGGAGCTTGGAGAAGCAGCGGACGCAGGCCGGGACAGCGGGGGGGCAGCGAGGCACTTTGCATCGCGGGAGCCACCAAGCGCCTTTGCTGCAGACCCGGGCACATGGTTGCTCCCGCGATGCAAATTCCCCCCCCCCTGCCAAGCCTCACCAGGTATCAACCTCACCGCACGTCACTGACATGCACTACACTATACATATATTGAATACATATATTAACATGTCTAATGGTTAAGGCACTGGACTAGAAATTGGGAGGTTGTGAATCCTAGCCCTCCCTTAAGTATGGAACACTCCCAGCCCAATCCACCTCATAAGGTTGTTGCTGTGGATAAAATATAAGTAACTTGAGTTACTTATAAAAATAAAAAAGTGGGATACAAATGCATAAATAATATTATTTGTAGATCCTAAAATTGAGATTAATAACTGAAAATCCTTTTGTTTTTATTATAATATCTACTGCTAGTTTATTAAAATACAACTAACAACTTATAGGATAGCTCCTAAAAAAATACCCAATGGCATGGCAATAGTGAGAGCATCAGAAACTAGCTATTAATTCTATATATGGATGACAAAAATCAAAGAAAAAGAAAGAAAATTTATAGTAGATAGGAAGAATACATTATCCATTATCTTCTGGAAAAGAATTGACCCTAATATCCCTGTAATTCTTAAGTATAGATCCTGTACTCAAGAATATGAAAGATGATATCATAAACTAATATTATAGAGGATCAAGAGCAGGAGGCATACGATAAAGACTCTAAGGATCAGAGGTGGTATTCTGCTGGTTCACCCTGGTTTGGGCGAACCGGTAATGGCGGCGGTGGGAGGCTCCACCCACCCACCCAGACGTCATTACGGACGCTCTGTACATACGCAGGTGGTTATGCACATACACAGGTTATGTGCATGTGCAGAAGCGCTGCACACGAGCGAGCACTCCCGGTTTCATACCTGCTAAGGATCTTCCAAAGAACAAAGGCGATGATGCCACCATTTTATAAGAGCAATCACAGGAGCAACCATATCTAGAAACCAAGCACTCTCAATACCAAGAATCTGGCTATTCTCAAAGTTTATTTTTGAGGCTGAGCCTAATCTGAAAAAGTTCTGCAGAACTTTCAGAGAATCCAGAAACACTGGGGGCACTAAAATATAGACTGGGCATATGATTGGCTGCAGAAGAATTAAAGGTCCCAGTGAAGATAAAGGAAATGATGATACTGCTGCCCCTTTTCCATTTTCCTCATGTAGAAGAGATTTCTCTTTTTGATTCCCTCAGTTCCAGAACATGTTTATGTGGAATCGCCTCCGCTGTATTAATTCCTGGATTAAGATAGTTAACTCAGCATAACCCACAAGGTAGCTGTGTTGAGATATCCGTGAACAACAAATAAACTGTTCTGTCAAGGGCAGAGGCCAGAGGTGAGTTCCTACTGGTTCAGATCGGTTCAGACGAATAGGTAGTAACTTGGCAGCCTGGGTCACTGGAACCAGCAACAATCCAGGTCTGCCATGTCTCCGAACCGGTTCTCTCATGTGCGCATCAAGTGTGTGTGCACGCAGTGCATCCCTGAGCGAAGAGGTAGTAGCAGAAGCCGAAACCCACCTCTGGCAGAGGCCTTCAGCCAATGGAAGCCCAAGGAAGGACAACGGTTATAGGGTCAACCAGCACACACTCCGCAGAGCATGTTAGAAGCTGCTGATCATTCCTGAGGCTTTCTTCTTCTTCCTCCTGCCAATTGTCTTTTGCAAAGCACTCCTAAAAAACTCTCCAGGGATACTTTTGGCACGCTTTACAGTGCATGCTGGAAGCTACTGGCCATTTGTCTTTTTCCTTCTGCAAAGCACTCCTCCTGCGGAGCACTTTGCAGGAGGAAGGAGAAAACCTCACAAATGGCCAGCAGCTCCCAATATGCATTGCAGAGTGCGTACCTGAAGCGCCCCAGGAGGGTTTTGCATAAGAAGACAGCCCAGCAACCACCAGCAGCTTTCAATGTGTGCGGCAGAATGTGCATTAGAAATGCCCACGGGATCTCTCTTCAAAAACAGCAAAGGCAGCAAGGCCCTTCTGCTTCAGCCACCGCAGCTGGGCACAAAAGGCAAAAGGTCAGTGTGGGGAGCTGGGAAAGTTGGCAGTTGGGCAAATGAACGCTTGCTGAGATTTGCTGGGGCTTCCTGGGCACTGCACCTTAGTGCCACCTTGCTAGGGCAGGATGGAGTACTGAGGCTTGCAGTAGGTCTGCAGTAGCCAAGGGGCAGAGATGGGTGTCAGACAGGCAGCTTGGGGAACTGGTGGCAGTCCCTTATCTTATTTAGGATTGAGGCTGGATTATTTAGGATTGAGGAACCAAGCCCAGAATGGTTTGGATTTGGATGGGCATTCACTTAGCAACCCATGATTCTTGGTTAACAATGGCAACAGTCACTAAAGGATGCAGCCGCATGATTGGAAATGGAATTGGAATTTATTTGATTTGTAAGCCGCCCTATTCCCCGAAGGGACTCAGGGCGGCTGAACAAAAGCCAAGGGAAGGGGAACAAATACAAAAAAGTAAGACAAAACAGGAAAATGATACAAACGATTTAAAAAATACAACAAGCACAGCAAATTCGAGTAGGGGGGGGGAACTCAACCCCAGGCTTGCTGGGACAGCCAGGTCTTAATAAGACTAGATAAATTATTTGAGGATTTCCTTGATTACCATGTTGAATTAATTGTTAGTCTTGTACTACCAGATGTCCAGATCTGTTGCATTCTTATTAATCTGGGCCATACTGATTGAGATAGTTATTCTGGAAGAATTATTCTGCACACCTTAGAATCTGCCTTTAGGCAGCATTTGGAGACCCAAACACTAACGAAAGTTTAAATATTATCATAAGCCATTTGCTTACCTCCATTTTTAAACTGTTTATTTCCTTCTTCTTTTAATGTTGCACTTTCATTTCTTCTTTTCTACAACAGAAATTAAGAACCAATTGATATCTAATAACAACACAAATTGTCCAGACGGAATTCAGGCTAGTTCCCAAGCCTAAAATACATAATTTTGTACAGAGTAGATACTACTACTCATATGACAAGCACTTCTATTTTGTAACACTTTATAAAGATTTATAAACAAGATTTTATAAGCCACAATAAACAGTAAAAATAACAAAAGAATCAAAACCATAAAACTATGGAACCCTGGGCTGGCTCATTCAAACCCTTATAGCCCCCCAGGCAGTGGGCCAGGCACTGGGATATATTGCTTGGCCAGCCAGGGGTAGAAATATGCAACTGAATACCATTGACATATTAATACCACATCTTGCACTGTCGGATTATCTCTTCCATCTATTTCACATAAATATTAAAAAGAAGGGGTGAAAGACACACGCCCCGAGACACCCCATACTGTGGATTTAGTCTTGCAACTCCAATCCTTAATTACAAAATCTAGCTGCAACCTAAAATATGATTTCCAGGAGTGGGATTCAGCTGGTTCGGACTGGTTTGGGCGAACAGGATGCTAATTTTACATCTGGTTTGCCGAACCAGTAGTTGCAAGGACTGGCTGGCCCTGCCCACTACACCCCATTCCTCCCAGGAGTCTTGAGACAGCCCATTTTGGATGCCGGGTAAGTGCAGAGCGCGCGCAGAAGCTCTGAGAAGGTGCTCTAGAAGTTCCGGAAGTCTGGAAATGAGCCCATTTCCAGCCTCCAGAAGGCCTCTGGAGCTCAGGGGACACCGTTTTCACCATGGGGTAGGTGAAAACACCCATCCCCCATGGGGCGGGAGCTGAGTAGGCCATGCCCACCAGGGCCACACCCACCCAGCAATCAGGCAGAGAACCAATTGATAAAACTTTTGAATCCCACCCCTGGTTTTATATATATATATATATATATATATATATATATATATATATATATATATATATATATATATATATATATATATATATATATATATATAAACAATAGTTTTTTAAAACAATTGTTAGTGTTCTTATCTCACTTTTAGCTCTCTGAATTAGACTCAATCAATGTTTGTAGAAAAACAAATGTTATTTGCTACCATGTACTTTTCAGTCTCCAAGGCTTGATAAAAATTACATGAATAATTTATGAAACTACCATTTAATCAATAGCTGGACTGGAAAAGAGGTTTGAGGAATGGAAGTTGTAAGTTGTACAGTCCTCAACATGTATAGCTTTGTTTCTCAACTTTTCACAAAACCTAGCTTCTCAATTCTTCCCATCACCCCCTCACTCTTTTCATAGCTTAGTCCTAATTAAACTAAACATATTCTCTACCCCAATTTCCTTCTAGTACACAGTCTTCCCATGGTCCTTTTCTCCTTACATCCATGACTGCCTGACTTCAGTCCTTAATCATCTTGGCTATGTCTCAAATCTGTTTCCTTCATCAGGTGTTATGACATCACAAGAACTCAAGTGGTTTCAAGGCAACAGTCTATCCTGTACCATGGATGTAACTAATACATACCTCTGGTCCTGTTTTAATAGAGCACAGCTAAGATAACCCACACCTAACACTAGCAATCAAAATATTGATAATCATCTGTAACATCAAAGTTTGGCTGATGTTAATTTAAAAAACAAACTGCTTCAAACACATTCAATTTTATTGACTTTCCACATTTCTACATTTGAATTTCCAAGTACATTATTAACAGAATGCTGCAAGCTATATCAATAATGCACGCTGTATCTATGTTTCCTTTTAGAAGCTTAATAGCAAAAATATTTAATTACACCCTCAAACAATATAGTATCCAATTAATGAAAATTAAGCTAAAGTACATATCAAGGGGATCAAAATTTAACACTCAAGATATTCAAAGGGTAAAAAATGGAGTTTTGTAGTAGTACAATATTATGTAATCCACCATTTTTATATTAATTCAGAATTAATAGAAATTGAATAAATCCCAGTATAACCTTTTATTTTAAATATGCTAGACTATAATTCATATCATTCCCACCTAGCACAGCTAACACATCTGGAACGAAGCAATAGCAATAGCAATAGCAGTAGACTTATATACCGCTTCATAGGCCTTTCAGGTCTCTCTAAGCGGTTTACAGAGAGTCAGCATATTGCCCCCAACAATCTGGGTCCTCATTTTACCCACCTCGGAAGGATGGAAGGCTGAGTCAACCCTGAGCCGGTGAGATTTGAACCGCTGACCTGCTGATCTAGCAGTAGCCTGCAGTGCTGCATTTAACCACTGCGCCACCTTGGCTCTTAAGCAAGATGGGGAGTTATCAGCTCAGGAAATAGCAGATTCAACAGT
Organism: Thamnophis sirtalis; assembly: GCF_051295495.1. Lineage (NCBI taxonomy): Eukaryota > Metazoa > Chordata > Lepidosauria > Squamata > Natricidae > Thamnophis > Thamnophis sirtalis. The sequence continues at coordinate 111,626,952 of NW_028261383.1, forward strand.
CAGGTTATAACATTTGTGTAGCTTCTCAGTAAGTAACAAAAAAGATTAGACAAAGAAAATCCTTTACAAGGTTTTTTTAATTGTGTATATATTTCATACATGACTTCAGCCTCTTCAGATATAAGTTGTAAGCTGACTGGAAAATTTTAAATGGAAAATTCCAAGCTTAGGTACATATTTTGCTGAATCACACATCCTTTTTCCTCACATTAGCTCTCTGCATACAAGTAGTTCAACTCTATCTGCAGGCAGGAACTTTAAACAATGCATCCTATGCTTTGATTCTTATTAGAAACTAGATTCCATTAAACAAAAATTACAGAAACAATCTATCAGCATGGGAATTTAAAACTGCAGGACAAAAATATTCCTGCTTCTGTTAAATGAGAAATATACTGTAACAAAATGCTTAAATATTAATATGTATGGACATTCTTAAAGCTAAACACAGCTTTAAAAAAAACTGAATCTAGAAATTTAAGCTCCAAACAGATCATATTACTTGAAAGCATCATGGTTAGCACTTCTTGTTAATGAGGCTAGTCTCGCTTCAAGCAGCCCTCTTTACAATGGACCAGAACAATGAATCCAACAATCAGTATGAACTGCTATTTCATCCAGCTCATTTTAAAAAGTCCATGAGACTTGGATTTCTTACACTCAAAATCCAAGAAAAACACAGACTCTTCCTCCCATTTTCAGATTTAGAGAATGACAAGCAAAAGATAATGTAATCTATAGAATTGAAATAAACAGAAGGCAAGCAAAACTAATCAAGATTGTGATAAGAAAAAAACCATGACACAGGACATTTAATTTTATGAGAAAATAATGACAAAGCTTGCAATTATACATAGCAGGATCAGAAATACTTTTCCTTAAATCAAACATGTTAGATATGAACCAGGAAGAAAGGGAGACGCGATGACAGAGTGCTGGTCCAGTATTTATCCCAAAATGCCACATATTAAAATATTTACTAACCGACTACAACCTGAATGACTTTACAAATTAACTAGGAAGCAGATTCCATGTAGCTGTGTGGGACTACTTCTGAATAAATATGAAGATAGGTTGCAAACACTATTAGGAACTCATTTTCAAAGAAAATTTGAACCGAACAAGGAATGTTTAACAGCCTACATATTAGCATTCCAAATAGAAACACAGAAATATTTTTGTTGCAAACAACTGCAGATATTTCCAAGCAAGTATATATAGTCACAGTAATAGTAAACAGCTATTTACTATTATTTTTTTAAAAATATTTGTATCTTTAGAACATACCTCTTTTTCTTCCTCTGACATGTTTTTTTCCAGTTCCAGCAATTCTTTTTCATCTAGATCCACCTCATTTTCTAAAGAATTTGTCTCACTGTTGTGATTCTCTTCCACCACTCTTGATTCAAGAGAGTCACTGCAGTCATGGAAGAGATCATCATCCTCAGACAACTGACTCACACCTTCTTTAACGACTCTGGGGATATATGCATGATGTGTAGGACTGCTCTGTTTTTCTGAGAGATTCAAATCCTCAATTAATTTTTCAGGAGCAACAGCATCTTCAGACTCCATGCTGAACCTGCAATGCAAGACAAAGAAATTATATCAGGCAGTAGCTTTCTCAGTATCTTTAAAGATAGATAGAAACATATTTCTTTAAAAAAAATTAAAGATAGAGAATTTTGTAAAAACTGGTATTTGTGCCTAAAAACACATTTACCATTTATTTTTGTTTCATCTAAAAAACCCTATATAAAAATATTTAACTATTTTGAGGCATAATTTGGGGACAGGTTAAATGATACATAGTTCGATATTGGGAAAAAATACTTTTTTCTTGTGGCTCTATTAATTGCTCAACATCAATTGGCAAAAAGTTAACCAAAAACAAATTAACTCCATTTTGCATCTGTGTACGTGATAGAAAATTATCACTAACTGCAACTAGAAAAATATTAAACTGTAAAGAATTTGTTGGTTTTATTTTCAAGACACCCTGGATCACACATATCCCTATTTAGCAAAGCCTATGCAATTGCAACTATACTGTAAGTACATTATTAAATTACATTGTGCAAAATCAGAAAAAAGAGATTGTTCATGAGACCATGCTTTAATTAATTACAGGCAAGCAAGTTGCCTTCAGTCAGATCATGCTGGATCAACCCACTGTTCTAAATACCATTTGTTTTCTGCAGTATATCTTTGCAGTACAATATCTTTTCAAATCATGTTCTTTATTGTACAGTACTGGAGATACCAGATATTTAAAATTTTGCAGTTTTATCATTTAAAGGATGTCCTTCACCAATTATTATTTTTTATTTAACAGAGTCATAATTCCTTCAACATTTCCCTCCCCCCCAAATTGTTTAACCTAACTTTTTTTGGGGGGAGGGGCACATACAAATGATACTCTCTAAACTGAATCCAATAATTTCCATTTCTAAGTAACAAACCCGACCTAAACTGCACAGTGTGGGCACCAGAGGTGCAGCACCTTTGTCAGCTGATCCCACCATCTCCTAAAACGAAATGCAAAACCGTGCCAAAGGAAATCAAGAAAAACCAAGTCTCCAGTCCTGTTTCATAGTGCAATTCAATGCACAGAATATTAAGATGCCCTGAACATTGTCAAATCAGGAACCATGCCCTCCTCCCCCAGCATTTTCCAATGCCAGTCTGGAAGGAAAGCATTATTACTCAAAACATCGAAATCTCTGGCCAGCTGCTCTGGGTGGCACGCTTTTCCAAACCAGACTGGGACCCACACACCCCTCCCTTTCTTCCCTATCCCTCTGCTTGCCTGATTCTACCAGGTCTCTAACTGTTCCCCTCATCAGCAGCCTCCTCGAGCTCCAACCCCTCCCCCCCCGTCCACAGAGCAGACCACTTAACCTCCAGCCCCACCCCCCCACCAACCTGACTTCTTGCGAACTTCTTCCTGCAACTTGGTCTCCCGCAAAGACGCCACTTCCGGTTTCCGGCTCAAGTCGATTAGTACGTAAATAGCCGGGCGGCGCCAAAGGCTCCAGTCAAGCGTCTCGGGGCGAAGATGACGACAGGTGACGTTGCATGCCAGTCATGGCAAGGACCAATTGCTGCAGACAAGGCGGGATGTTAGAAACAGGAGCAGAAAACAAAGACTTTTTTATTTTTTGTACCTGGGGTGATTTTTGTGGTGGTTATTCCAGATCTGATTTGTTTACAGTGTTACATCCTACATTAAGGTTAATGAGGGAGCAATGGATCAATAAGGAATGCTCATTGCGATGACTGCCCCGTCGAATCTAAGTCATTCAAGCGAAACTTCTGAAACGAGAGGCTGAGATTTGTTATTTTTTTCCTTCTCTTTTTCGTTTCCCTGAAGTTTGCTCTACTGGGTTTTGTACTTCTGACCATATGCAGAGTGTTTTTCTCCCTGCAATCGTCTATTTTTGGAATTTTCACAATCAGTCTTCTGTTTCTAGCTACTACTGCCGGCTGCCTGCAATTCCGGCAGTTCGATTCTCAACAGGCTCAAGGTTGACTCAGCCTTCCGAGGTCGGTAAAATGAGGACCCCGGTTGTTGGGGGCAATATGCTGAGTCTGTAAACCGTTTAGAGAGGGCTGTAAAAGCACTGAGAAGCGGTATATAAGGCTAAGTGCTATTACTACTTGGCTGGGAATAATACTGTGATTGAAGCAGGCAACTGAATTTTCGACTACTTTGCATGTAGGTTCATGCATGTAGCTTCATACTTTAAGAATAGCTTCACTAGTGGTAGTCAGATAAAACAAGTCTACATCAAACATTTAGGTGCATTGTACCATCTGACTGAAAAGCAAGGTTAATATAAGAAATATTTTTACAAGGCCACTCAGAGTCCTCCTCTCATAGGTAAGCCCTAATCTTATCAGGTCACAGCAGGTGACTGCACTTAGTTGACTCTGGCTAATCAGGATCAACTCTGGCTAGTGTTTAGATGAGAGACCATCAGAACAAGTGCTATAGCTTAGGGAACTTGAAAAATAATTCAGAAAGAAGGTGGCAGCGAATTATTTTTACTTTGTTGCCAAGCAAACTGGTCGATGTGCCCATGAAATCATCAGCCTTAGATAGTATTTCATACTTTCTCAATGAACACTCCCCCCCCATGCACACAGCCAATCAAAATTGTTTAAGTAGTCTTAGATTAACACAATAGATCTGAAATGCATAAATCCAGCTGGCAGCAATGAGATTCAGCACACCTCTAATTTTCTGCAGCCATTTAGTGGTCATCTGGGCAGTTACTGCCTGCCTCTGCTAGCCCTATTAGGTAAAATGTTCCTTGACTTGAAAATGAGGGTGGAAGAGTTGCTATTAACAGTTTTGCTTCAAGTCAGAGTAGAGGTGGGTTCCTACCAGTTCGCACCTATTTGGTAGAACCGGTTCGTCAAATCTACGGAACCGGTTAGAAGAGGTTCCACCAGTGGACCCGGAAAGCAGGCCACACCTACAGAAGAGGTTCCAAAAATTTTTGAAACCCACCACTGGCAAGGATTTGTAACTTGACAGCTTTAAGACTTGCATGCTTCAATGCCAGAGTTTCTGAATAGCTACTTGGACTGACCTAAGTACTAATTCATAATTTCATATCCGGTCATATGGGCGGCAAGCCACTCCCATCTGGTCACATGGGTGGCAAGTCACTCCCACAAAGGAGGCCACACCCACAGAGTAGGTTCCAACAATTTTTGAAACCCACCACTGAGTCAGAGCAAGGGTTTCTTGGCTTCCCAACTATGTTAAGTAGACTTCAACTCCAAGTCCATCCCTCTTAAAGTTGCCAAACTTGAGAAACAGCAGGTTAGGGGATAGGAATAATTAATCCCCCCCATCAAATTATTCTGAATAGTTTACAGACTGTATAAACTAAACTTAAAATAACCACAATGAGGTTTAAAACAATCTTAAATAATAATTGTCACACAAGCCATCACATAAGAACAGAAAAACAACAAAGAATAAAAAATAGAAAGTAAGATAGGTATAATATAGAGACTCAAGGAAAGATCCTCCAAATCAACAGAACTAGGACAGTCTTTCTCAATGTATCTTGAAAACATTGGTGTCCTAAAAAAAAAGAAAGATACAAATCAGTAGTATGCTAGCCCTTAGAGCAATGTCCACCATATGTCCATTCATAAATCACTAAGCCATGGTTTATAAGATACAGAATAAATCAGATGGACTAACAACATTCTAAATCAAAATACATTGCTCATAGATCATTAAGACTGGGAACATGCAACACATTAAGCCAAAGCCAACAAACTACTGTATGCTTTAACTAAACATTGTTTATAAGCTGGATCCTTAAGCTCATGTGAAAGCATAACTAGAGAAGATGCTTGTACTTTCTTTTAAAAGTCAATAGATTTAGTTTTTAAAGGGGAGGTCTAAAATTGGGGATAACCAAATTCAAAGCCCCACTGTATTATGAAAGTATCTAGGTCTTACTAACAGATGAAGTTACATGCATTGTTGTTGTGTGAATGAAAGGAAAATAGAAGCATAAATGTTATTTTGCACTCTAGAGAAGTTGAGATAGAAATGTGTAATTGCCAAACAAAAACATAATAAAGCAATACTTTATTTTATTAAAAAGTTGTGCTTCCTGGCTTCCTCCAGGTAGACAAAAGCCAGAGTGTTGCATTTACACATAACACTATGCTGCATTTACGCATTAGACTATACCCAAATTTCCAGGCGGTGTGGAGCCGGTGTACATAGAGGCCTTCTGAATCGATCTTACAGCTTTAGAATGACCTAGAAACTGGCCTAAGCTTCTTTAAGCCTTTCCAAAAGAGACATCATTCTATATCCTTTTAGGACAGTTATCATCTGTACAGTTACCATTGGAGAAAATGCATTGAAGATGCAGAGAGTTGCAATTGAGTAAATGCATACATAAATGTACTACACAGCACCTTAAGATTACATCAGTGACTGATTCTTATATTGTAACAACATACAAAACAAGAAGTGTATTTAACTCCTCTATCACAAAGTAAATTATCTTATACTGGCTGCAAATCTTGGCAATTCACTCAATTTCTCCAAGAAAACAATTTGTTCCCTTTCCTTTAGATATTTGGAACTGCTGTCATGTCATTCCTGCCTATTTCTTTCTGTAAAAATGAAGAGTTTTTAATTGCATTCTTGTGTTTCATGAGCTAACTCTTAGTCATTTTTGTTGCCTTTCTTTTTGGTCTCCTTTTTTTTTACTTTGAAATGGTGACAAGCCTACACAAGCAATATAGCTTCAGTTGGCATCCTGTCTTCTACAGCCCTCTGCTGACTGTGCATGCAATTCTTGGTTCATCTTTGTGCCTCAGTTACTCCCAGTATGATTTCCTACTCCTGTTGATTTTTGGAAAATTCTTAAAGGAATGTGTTTTTTTTTTCATTGTAAAAACCAGATGTCCACTATCTGCCTTGTTCCAATTAAAACTATTCACCATCTGTGGTAGACCCACGAGTACACAAAATGTCCTTTTCCTATGAATGATTTTACATATTATAGATTGGTAAAATAAATTGTTGATCATTGCAACACTTGGCATATATACATATACACCATTTTTGACTGACTCTTCTCTATTTCAGCCACAAACGATTTCTACATCTGATTTGTCACTAGGAGATGTTTACTCAAATCATACTAAGCTATCATATCATTTGATTTTAGATTAACATGTTTGAATCCATTTCATTGTGGTAACCATCAAATTTCAAAAAACCTAGTTAAACTGGACAATATTTATTGCAGTATATGATCCAGATCATGTATTCCTGGAAGCTAAGATAAAATCAAAACTGGCTTTTAGGTGAATTAACAGTGCAAAGTTTCTTAACTTAAAAAAATAGACATAAAAAATAGTTTTGAAAGTGTAAAGATGATTAAATATGCCAGTACAGATGGATAAATTTTAGAATTCTGGAGTAAAGGAAATAATTTTGACATGAGGTACAGGAGCTCCTAATTTACTTGGCCATCTGGGCTAATTACATCTGGGCTAATTACATTTGGGGTATTTTGACCTTACCAAAAGTTTTGGTTGAAATCCTTTTACAATAATTCACATTCTCACAAGGAAGAGGGGGGGGACTCTTTTTAGAGAAAGGAATAAAATATTAAAAATATTTTATCTTTATTATCTCCATAAAATAATATAATTCTCATACTATACTAACTCATAATTGGGTGAACTGTGGTTTGCTACATAAACCAAATTTGTTGGGTTTTCATAGCATGCTAAATTTTCAGTTCACACATCAATGGACTAAGATCGTATAATATGGTAAATAAAAATAAGCAAAACATATTATCTCTTAAAAGCTTATGTGACTCAGATCACAGATGTGGGGGACAGTAAGGGAGTACGGTGGAGTGGTTAAAGTGTCAGGCTCAAAGCAAAAAGACTTCCATCAGCTATGGAACCATGTTGGGGACTTTGGGATACTGTAATCATTCTTTAATCATTCTCTTCCAGCCCTCCCACCCCGGCCGCCATTTTCATGGTGATTTTTCTGGTGGAGACAAATAGGAGAGTGCGCTAAATATGCCATCTTGAGTTTCTGCAGGAATGATAAATAATTCAATAAATAAATATATTTTACTTAATGAACAAACTACAGCTGTAGTTTATTGACACACTAGTTTCTTTATTTTGGTTTAAATTAATTATGTGAACTCAAACAATTTACAATAGCTTATCTTATTTTATGAACTAGGCCTTAGGCATTGCACCCACCTATTCTCATGTAAGACTAGTTATTCTACATATCACCATAAGAAGCTGATATTAATTGATGGATAAACATAGGAGTCATACATCTTGCTAACGCATGGTTTAACAGTAGTGTAACAAGCCACAATTAACTTGATTCACACATCCAAAAGTCTTGGAAAGATTAATTCAAACCACCTCTAGTATGAGACATACTATTTGTAATGTTTTAATTCAAACAAACCATAGCCCATGATAGTGTGCAGAATCACTAAGTGTCTTCCCTAGCACTGTAAAGAGTTTATTCAGTTTTGGCTTTGTTACATGAATCTGAACACTGAACATCATAGTTTATGTGAACCATGTCAACTGAAGTATAACCAGTTTGCCTTTGCCATAGCATACATTGACTCAAGGATGGAAACATTACTTTCAACCTGCACCACTTAAAGACACTTCCGACATTCTCATATGTGGGTTAAGGGACCAAAAAATGAAGATTCCTTATGGATTGGCAGCAAACAAAATCTGCTGGGATACATTTGTATCTTGGTTATGTGCAAAATGGGGTGGGGGAAGGGATATATACCTTGTGATTACATTAATTTATTTATTACATTAATTACAAATTCAACATTCCTTTCATAAGTGCTCTGGTAAACTAGGTGGGATTTTCTCTTACTTTTTTCTCTTATATAAAGGACTTTGCATGTATTTGTATTGCTATTAAAGATCAATTTCAGCCCAGTTTTCTAATCTTTTAAGATCAGTTTCAATATTGATAATCTTCTGTAGCTGTAAGTTCAATTGAGAAGTTTTCAAAAATGCAAAGGCAAACCATTTTGTATCATGCCAGGTAAACTATATGGATGTGTCCATGTAAGTCATCAAAATCTGAGTTTGTTTCAAAGACAACCAACCTTTTTAACTTCTAAAGTAGTGTAATAAACATTCCCAAAGACAAAGAAGCCCCTCCCTTTTTTTTCTTTTAATTTTTATGCCTGGAAATATTAGTCCCCTATAGTGTCCAATTTCTGAAATTACAAAATCTCAAATTTCTGTTACAACTTAAGATAGACTAAACAATTTAGTTTCCATAAATGTACTGTTTCTTTGTCTATTATTATAAATGATTCATTTATAATTTTCTTGAATTAAAGTCTTAGCTTTTTGGAGTGTGCAGTGGCCTAGAGGTGGAGCCCTTGCCTCACAATCAGGAGGCTGTGAGTTCAATCCTACATAGAGGCAGATATTTCTCTCTCTGAGCACACTGGGAATATATCTGTTGAACAAAACTCTGCATTGGTGACAGGAAGGGCATCCATCCAGCCATTAAAACACTCTACGAGTTCCATTGAGTTGCCCAGACTCCACCCTACAAGGGATTATGGGATCGTTAAAAGAAGAAGAAGAAGAAGAAGAAGAAGAAGAAGAAGAAGAGGAGGAGGAGGAGGAGGAGGAGGAGGAGGAGGAGGAGGAGGAGGAGGAGGAGGAGGAGGAGGAGGAGGAGGAGGAGGAAGAGGAAGAGGAAGAGGAAGAAGAAGAAAGTCTGATGTTGCTTTTTGTCATTTGTTTCAAATTCTAACGGTTATATTTTGTTTATTTTGTAAACTCATGGCTTTGCAAAACTTGTTGTTTTAAGTATCTCTATTAGCCTTAAGATAATTTTAAAAGGTCATTTAAAAAAAAATGTGATTATAAGGTGAGGTTAGCAAACCCAAAGGTTGTGTCACAGTTGCGAGTGTGATGACTTTTAAATGCCATTACATTCCCATTATCTTGACAAACGAAGCAGGGCAAACTAAGCAGGGCTGGTTCTGAATGTATATTGCATTTAAATGAAAGACTTGGAGCAAAGCCCAAGGAGGTAATCTAATAAACATCCTAGGGGAAAAAAACAGCATTTTTTTTTCATATTGGAGCCAAGAAGCATCCATGAAGTCTCTAGGAGTCACTAGGAGTCAAATATGTTTACTTTAAAGCAGTAAACAGTAAACAGCAGTAAAGCAGACAATGAAAATATGTGATGCTTTAAATGGAATTTACTGTTTGTATTTTAAAATGCACTATATTCCTTTTAATTCAGCCCTGTGAACCATAGTTTTTATCATTTACAATGCAGGCAATGAGAAACGTGAAGCTGAGTGCCAGGCACCTATGCTGAGCTTGCTAGCAGTAAGACATGAGCTAAGGACATTGGTAACATCTTAAAGACTCATTTTTATTAGGGGCTAAGCTGTGGTGGATAACAGCCCGCTTACATATATGTCTTGCAAGATGCTTTGAAACTAATTAGATGTGACTCCTTATTATTTTTTTCAGCTGGATCAGCAACTTAAAAACACGACAGAGCTATGTCAGCCCCTGATGATGGCTGAGTCGGAACCCAAAGGAGTTCATAAAGCCGAATCGCCTATTTCCAGTAGCTGAACTGCATCAGAATGGGCACGATGTTCGCTGCTGGCTCAGACCAAAGCCCAGTCTGGCAAAATTTCCTGCTGGCTCAAAGCTGCGTCTCGCATTTTTAAAAAAAAGATCATACTGCGAAGGCTCCAAGTTCCAAACTACTGATGGTCAAAGTGAAAATAGTGGCTCCTTATCTGAGTAGCTGCATAAACAAATACATTAATTTCATGAGGTTCTGTTGCTCCTGCCATTGCATTGTAAAACACCAAGAATTGTATGGTGTGACAGACAGACAGACAGACAGACAGACAGACAGACAGATAGAGATGGATGGATGGATGGATGGGGATAGATGGATGGATGGATGGATGGATGGATGGATGGATGGATGGATGGATAGATAGATAGATAGATAGATAGATAGATAGATAGATAGATAGATAGATAGATAGATAGATGATAGATGGATGGATGGATGGATGGATGGATGGATGGATGGATGGATGGATGGATGGATAGATAGATAGATAGATAGATAGATAGATAGATAGATAGATAGATAGATAGATAGATAGATGATAGAGTAAATTTCATGCAGCTCTGTTGATCATCCCATTTTTGTAGCAGAAAGAAACATCTTAAACAGAGATAAAACACAACCTGCTTACACAATAAAATAACTTGCTTCTTTTCCCATTACTTCCAGTGAGGCAGTAATTCCCAGGGACTGACCTGTGATGTCTTTTGGAACGCCACAAGAAGTACTCTGGTGATGGTTAAACCCACTTGCTACTTTTTAAGAATTAGATAACTTCATCTACCGGGGGCTGTTAATCTGAATGGCAAAAAGGCGTTCCTCCTCCTGCTGAGGGTAGAGACTTGTTTTTTTTGGGGGGGGGCAGCGCGTGGACCCTGCCTGGGCCCGACGCGCCATAGAAAGTATTCGGTGGAGAAAGTCTGTTTATCCTTTACCCAACCAGGCGCCGCCTTGGGAACCTACTCGAGAGCTGACGGGCGGGCGTCTAGCGGCGATTGGGACAGGCGTGTGAGCGCCAGGGGGGCGGAGGGGGGGAGGATTGGTATATTGCCGCAGCGGCGGTGGCGGCAGTTCGGCTTCTTTGCTTCAAAGCAGAGCGCGGTGACAGCGGCAGCGGTAACGCAGTTCCTCCGGATCAGAACCGGGAGATCGAGGTTCGTTCGGGCGAAGCTCTCGACCAGGGAACGAGGCGACATCAGAAGAGGGGGAGGGAAATCATTCGGATCGTGCGGCTTCCAGGTGAGGCGTCCCGCGAAACGAGGGGTGCTGCGCCGCGCCGGGTCACAACTGCGAAACCTGTCCGGAGTCGAGAGGGGACTCCGAGACAGGGACGCAATCGCCGCCCCGCCTCCTCCTCGCCTTGCAAGGTAGCCCCACAGATGGCTCCGGTGGGGTGCAAGAAGGCGAAGCCAGTTCGCTTTGCAGCTCGCGGGATGATGGGGTTAAAAGTTAACCTTCCACTCTCTGCAGGACCCCCGCCCCACCAGCGCCTGAATGGGGTTGCTGAAAGTAGAGGCGCCTGTAAATTAACGTGCGGCTGCAGTGCGGGTTCAGTTCACGTCTGAAGGCTACTGAGGAAAGATCCGGGATCGGGGTGTTTATTTGCCGAATCGATTTTTCGGAAGGAAAAGAGGGAGAGGGAGGTGGAAGGGGAGGGGGAGAGAGAGGGGGGGAGAGAGAGAGATTGATTCTGCAGGTATCCGTTTTAGTTTAGTCTCAAAAGATTTCAGGGCATGGAAAAGGAGAAACTCTTCTCGTCTTTCTTCCTTGGTGGGAAGAAAGAAACTCGGTCTTTCTTCCTTGGGTATAAGGATGGTTGTAAGTTTTCTTACCGGCCTAGTTTTAATTAGATTTGGATGTATTGGGGGGCGGGGGGGGGGTTGGCGTCCGAATGCAATTAAAATCGTCGTGTTGCAAAATTATAACGTAGGCTAAGAGGGAACCTCTAATTGGTATAACTCATATGTTAAAGGAAACCTGCTAGGTTTGTAAAGTGTGGATGTCAGACCATACTTTAACAGAGGTATTTTAGTGTAATGTTGGGCTGCAATTTAATTCAGGGGATTCATTAGCATAAAGTATTGAAAAGATTTTTTTTTAAATCCTGAGATATAGGATAGTTTTCAGAAGGATTTCCTAAAACTTTTATGAGTAACAAGGGTCGCCGTCCACTATTCCAAATTAAAAACCCCACCTCAACTGAATGGCCAGAAAGTTAATTTTTGTTGTTGTTTATTTAGCTACTAGACATTTTATATGGCCACCCATGTGAATGCTGGGCAGCTAACAACAAAGACAATATAAATTAACCTCTAAGGAGATTTGTTCAATTCCAGCAAATGACAACATAATAAAACAGTCATAATATGATCACCAGGCACTATAAACTCCATCACATACACCAGGCATAGATTGGGCTAACTCCATATTCTTGCCCCAATGCCTAGGTCCAGGAAAAAACCCAGGTCTTTACAATCTTTTCACAGCCAAGGTGGTTGGGACTGTCCCAATCTGGGGGTTGTGGGGTGTGAGGTATGCAACTAATTATAGTTTTTAAACAGGTCTTTGTTGGCAACGGTTTTAATATAACCTGCATCCTATAGTAAATATGGAACTCTACTATGGTTAAGGAGGCTTCTGTTTACCTGGGTAAACGGGAATCAGAATTAATTAGAATTTATGGACAGAATATCTATGTAGGTAAATAAGATTTTCCTGAACAGGACAAGATGCCCATTTGCTTCAAATTTTTAGATGTGTGTGTGTGAGAGAGAAGGGGGAGAATATGGGGAAGGCACATAGCTTATTAATGAACTATTGTATTGAACAGCATGGGCCCCAAATAAGCAAAGTTTACTGAGTTAATTTCTAATACGTTTTACATTGAGAAGATTAGGCAAATTAAGAAAATAGGCAAATATATGAAATGAATTAAGAGCTTTGTGTTACTTGTTATTTTATGAAAATTGCTCAAAGGAATGGGCAGACTTTAAAGTAAGCACCCATTCTTAATTCATTCTGCATATTTGCCGAGATGATAGTTTAGTAAGAATGCAATCATATATCCAATGGTCGGGAGAGAAATTCTTTTGAAGTTTGTGAGACTTATTTTTAGATAAGGATGCTTATAATTACAGATTCTAAAGAATGTTTATTTTTTGTATGCATGCTATTTTCCATGTGCAAATCAGTGTAATTTATAGAATACTATATACTGGCAAAAATTTATGGATTCCTAAAACTTGAAAAGTGAGTTGCTACATACAAATGGTGCAGAGTTTAATTATAATTTGAGTGAAACCATAAGCATTTATCTTGAGAAGGAGGAAAACATGATAACCCCACATTTATCCTATTTCTTGTGTAATGTATCTGTCTATTTTTGGTGCTAGAAATAAGAAAATTAAAATGTTGGGATTTTTGTCCATAACCTTACTAAAATATTATGGATACTTAATGGAAAAGCACTTTATGGAATATTTTCCTCCAATTTAAAACAATGTCCCCTTCACATGCATACATACACACACTAAATCCTGGAGATCAGCTTTGATTCAAATAAAATTCCAAATAAGATGTTCTTTTTGCAACTATATGGATGGAATCCTATTAATTCTAATCTGACCTGATACATTTTGGCTGGTTTCTTCAAGATGTATTACAAATCAGACTTGTTCATAAAAAACTCCCAAAAAATGAGCAAGGAAGCCTAATATTATTGACATGTGTCCATACAACTTTTTGCTTCCGAGGGTTGCCTTCTTGTGCTCCATTGTGATCAATGGAGGAACTGGTTACCATAATTGCTGCCACAAGGATGACAGTTGCTCAGAAAAAAGTGTCCCTAATCTGTGTTGAGATTGAGGCCATCAGTATTTTCCAGGCTGTGTGCCAGGGAATAAAAGGATAGTTCATAATAAAGCCACTGTTCAATGTCAGCCAAGAAAGGAAGGTTTAATAATGGATGACCCTTTTGCGCTCCTAGGCGTGGAGAATATCCCTCCATAAAGATTTAGATATTTAGCTCTAAAGTGGGTCTTATTGGGTGCAGGGGAATGGGGGGGTTACCTCCAACTCTTAGGATGGCAGTCGCTTCAAATTCGAATTCATTCAGGCTAGCAAAACCAGTCTTATAAACAAGGATGCCAAGATTTATTTTCAAACAGTAGGTCTCCTATCTCCCAGTTTATGGGATCATTGGAGTCACTAAAAATAGCATAAGGGAAAGCAAATTATGTTTGCATAGGATTAAAAAAAATAGCATGTATGTAAAGTGAGATTAGACAAATATTCCTATTCCAGGTCATTGAGAGTTCAAAAAAGGAGTCTGGAACTGGGATTGCTTACAATCAAATGGGGAGACCATGAAACATTAGAAACCAGTGGGAATTTGCTAAAGTAGATTCCAAAGAACTGGATTCATAGCAGTGGTGGGTTCCTATCGGTTCAGACCGGTTCAGCTGAACCTGTAGTGGTTTGACAGTCTGAGTCGCTGAAACCAGCAGCGACCCAGGCCTGCCACGCCCTCGAACCGGTTCTTCCGGCAGCGTCATAGGTGCCACCATCTTGTTTTTTGGTTCTGCGCATGCGCAGAACAATTTTAATCACACAGCGTGCATCAAGCGTGCACGTGCGGTGCACAAACGAGCAAACCGGCAGTAGTGCCTGCCGGAACCCACTCCTGATTCATAGCCAAATCCCTGGATACTTGGAAAGTTCCTGGCTCAGTTTTTGATTATCTGATGCCACATTGAAGTTTACCGACAAACCCTTACTAGTCTTAAAGCAGACCAGCTAAGATAGTTACAGATGACGCCAATCACCTGAAACAATGCTTTGTTTAATTTGTCATCTGAAATTGGAGTTGTAGCTTGGTCCCTTTTCAAGCAATCCAAAGGTAGTGGTAGGGGTAATAGGAATACGGAAGAGGAAGAAGCTTCTGTAGCTAGTCTTAATAACAGGCAAAGATGGAAACATGTCATGCCATTACAATTCAAATTTTGCCTTTTTGTATAAGTACATTAGAGGTGAAATTTGTGCATAACACGTTGCATCACTCCCCCCCCCCTTTGGCTGCACATGACAGGAAGAACTATCATTCTTCTTTATGGTGAGCTGGGTCCTATATATGTGTGTGCTATATTAAAGGTAATATCTCCTCTGAGTTAAGCTTGACTCCTGGGGATTTATAGACGTGTATTAAATTTCTTTGCAGCAGCATGACAAATGGCTTGTTGTTGCCTTCCTCCAGGATATCTTTCAATCTCCCAGTCTAATCTATAGCCCTGAAATTTCCTGATAGTCTCCCATCCCTGTACTAACTAGATCTGGCCCTGCTCAGCTGTTGAACCCAGACAAATTCAATTAAGTGTTGCCACCTTTTGCAGTAAAGAGGGGAAAACACTGTTAAATACTTTGAGCATCAAACCAGCCCATAATTTGCATTTTATGAAATAAGATTTATGAGACAGGGCTTGACATGGAAGCACAGGGTTATTAATGAAAGCTGAAGCAGAGATGTGACCAAAAGTTTGGAGTAATAAATGCAGATAGGATGATTCTGCACTGATGGTTCTCCCACCCATGGTTTTTCAAAGCAGTGCCATTTTTTTTTCATTTTTCATTTCATTGAACGTCAAAGCTTTATTGATGCATCTGGGAGAAAAAGATCCCCGAGATCATGACACAATTCCCATTCCCATTAATCTTGTCCTTCTGGAAAGTTTGGGAGAAACCACAGGAAATGCAATTCATTCTCCTTTCCCAGACAGCTAATCAGTTGGGGTTTGGTTGAAATTAGGTTTTTATCTCCACAGGCTGCTGTGTTTCTCCAGTTTCATATCCTATGATGTAGTTCCGTCTTTCTCTGCGCCACCACTAATATCCCATACTCTGCATCTGTATTCTTTTTTCAATTCTCATGGTCTTTAATGCTAAAATGCAAGAGCTCCAACAAAACATGAGATAAATTAGACCACTGGCAACATATATACAGGCAGTCCTGGACTAACGACCACAATTGAGCCCAAAATTTGTGTTGCTAATTGAAACATTTGTTACGTGAGTTTTGTCCCAGTATAAAAACCTTTCTTGCCACAATTGTTAAGTGAACCTCTGCAGTTGTTAATTTAGTAACAAGGTTGTTAAGTGAATTAGTTTCCCCATTGACTTTGCTCATCATGATTTAAAAAGCAATAATATAATATGAGGGAATCAGATCATTTTGTATATATCTTAGCCAGGAGGCATTACAAAGCTGATTTTATTCAGCTTTGAAACAAAGATTGCTTGTCAAATTTCTGCATCTTAATACTCAAGGTGACTGTTTCTAGGGAACTGGAAATCTAGACTCGTATTTCATGGACTGCCTCACCAAAATTTGATATCACGAAAGAAAGGATGGGGTAGAGAGACACCTTGCCTTGAAAATAGTTGCTGTTGTAGTGAGATTTTACCCTCTGGCACACTTTGTTCAAGGACCCAACAACAAAAGATGCAGGAAATATGGATCCACTGTCTTTTTTTGTTCACCAATGCATGTTCCCTCTACAAAGGCTCATTATTTTTAGGACCCACACTTAGGAAGTATGTGCAGAATTTCCCAGGGGACAGGAAGAAACAAAGTGACTTATGTATGTGCAAGATGCATGAAGTCCAGGTCCCCAATATTTTGGATTTCATGAACTTGATTGCTCATATGGTTACTATTTCTTCCTGTGGGCAGGGATTGTCAAAGAACTATGGTAAGTTACATTGGAAAGATAAATTGGCTTTTGGCATACAACAGTGGGGGATGGATGGATGGATGTTTTGTCAAAGTTTAAACTGATTTTCTTTGCAATTACATATTAGCATGACTTTTTTTTCTTCTCTAATTGTATATTACGAAGGGTATTTGTAGCTGTTACCCTTTAAATATATCAAATGTGGCATTTATATTTTTGTTGTACTGGTAATATTTTATAAATGCAATAAAACAAAAATAAACAACCAAATTTGAAAGAGGGTGTTCAAGCTGTACCAGGAAGCAGGAGTTGAGATGTGATGTGCTTTATATTGTCCGTTAAACAACTTATGCCTCTGCTGTTTCTCTGTCTCTGGTGTTATCATCTTCCCATATCTTCCTTCACACACACCCCACCCATTTCTACCGCAATGCTATCTTCAGGCTTATCAGAACACTTTGCAAACATTAATTAAAGCCACATCTTTCCACAGATGAGACTTAGACAGAATCGACACACACAAGACGTGTCTGTCCATAGGTAGCAAGGCACGCTGAGCTTCAGGAGACAGGCAGCCTGGCTTAATGGTGCTGATACACCTCTGCACTGACACGCCATCAGCTTCAGGTCCCAAAAGTGCTTTTTTTTTTCATTACGCCATCAGCTTCAGGCTTTCTGACTGATCATAACAACCTCTCCTTCATCTGCATTTCATTTTGATGGAGTTCCCACCCCCCCATTCCACGAGGAGGAGGAAGAATGATTACTAAGCATCTGAATGAAAAATTTTCAATCGAAAGAAGCAAGAAAAATAAAAGTGAAAGAGATGTCAGGTGTAGTCTCAAGTGGCCAAGTTTTCGACATTTCCACATTAAGATTCTATTTCTCAGATGGATCACAACTTTCCTTAGGTTTTTCTGGTAAAAATTGTCCTTTCCCTCCATATCTAATCTATCCCTCAAGGTGAGGTTTATAGCCAATAGCAAATGCAACCAAGAAGTTGTTCATTTAAGCAAAATACCACTGCAAAGCCGGATTGCCCTCTGGATGAGGGGTAGAATTTATAACCTCTGCACACATTGCTTGTGACATCCCATGTAGCTACTGGTAAGTTCCTCAACAATGACTTGTATGTCATGTCATAAACCAATTGGCGCATTCCACAGCATAGTGATCACTGTGGAATATTCCTGCAGGCTGAACTGTGGTGAAAGCCTAAACCTTCTTTTCTTTGCCCACCTTGTATAAATCTTTCCTGGAATTGTGTCCCTCCTCGTTTCGTGCTTGTTTACATAAATGTGCAATTTGCTTACACATTTTTTAATTTTTCCATGAAGATGGAGGCATTCACATTTTTCTTAACAATATCTTCTCTTTAAGAAGGGAGCTGCTGGTGTTTATCATGACAGCTAGCCCTAACCCGGGTGCTGTAGAATTGCCGGCAGTTGGCTGCCTTGAATTACCTAGCAATGAGAGTGGACCACAGCTGCAGAAGTCAAACAATGAACAGTAGGAATAATTTAATTGCAGCATCTTAGTAGCTTATCAAGGAAGAAGCAAGATTCAGGGAATTGGTGGACAGGGATGAAAGTATGATGTATCCAGGGTGTTACTGCCGGAAGATATACCTGGGGTGTGGGAGCCGTCTCCTATAACCTGATTGGCTGGCTGGCTGGCTGGCATGCTAGAAAACAGAGAAGCAAGCTTCTCCACACCAATTCAGTTTTTCCTTGTTCCCTCTGCCCTTGTTTTCTAGTCATGAGAGGTAGTGGCAATACCAATTGGATAATGGTGATGGCTTCGGCACTGACCATGTTTTGGGTCAATGCAAAGGATACAGATCACTGCTTATCTGGAGGGAAGCACAAAGCCAATCCAAGCGCAGAAGAAGAGTTGGGTATCTGCCAGATGTATGCAGAAAGTAAGTATGGCTCCTTTTTAGAAGCTTTGTAGAATTATGTAGCAGGGAGAGAAAATGAGAGTACCGTAGGATGAGTATAAAATATCCATAATATGGATGATGATGATGATTTCAAGGCCATCTGACACCATAGCAACTATGGGTGTCTTGCAGTTAAAATCCTGAAAACAAGATAAGTCAAAGGAAATATATACAGTATATATATATTATATTGCTGAGTGCTGGCTGCCTGCAATTTGGCAGATCGAATCTCAAGGTTGACTCAGCCTTCCATCCTTCCGAGGTGGGTAAAATGAAGATCCAGATTGTTGGCAGAAATATGCTGACTCTGTAAACCGCTTAGAGAGGACTGTGAAGCGGTATATAAGTAAGTGCTATTGCTATAACCGTATTTTGACTGTTGATCTGGCATACATCTTCCTTGGTCTGGACTGCAATTGTTGGAGGGGTAGTTTGCAGAAGGATAATACTATAGCTAATCTCATGCCAAAGAAATAGAGATGCTGATAGAAGGTTTCTTTCTATAGATGCCTGTTGCTCACCAGAAGTTGCCCAAGAACTTTCCAGAGCCAGTGCTGGATCTTGGAATCATTGTGGAAGCCTCAGCATCAGGTCATCCCCAAGACTGCACTTCTGAAATGAAGGGGACCCTACCTATGTCAGCCATGGGCCTCTAGGGCTTGTGAAGCTGGGCCCTGTCCAGTGGTTAAATGTAAAAAAAATTGCCAAAGGTTCTCTAGGCGTGGCTTGGTAGGCATGGCTTGGTGGGAGGGTGGGTCGTGTGACTGGGTGGCGTGGTCAACTTTAAAAAAATTTTAAAGCATTTTTTACTACCTACTCATCTGAAACAGTAGTAAAAAAAGCAAATTATGTTCAGCTGATCAGCATGAAAAAATGTTCAGCTGATCTGCGTGATTGTCAGAAGCTTTTCCCCCCCTGCTTAACCCTGAATAACCCTATTCGCCCGAACCAGCAGGAAATAAAATGCTTTAAGAAGTTGGGGGAAAAGCTTCCAATGATCACGTGGCTCACAGCTGAGCCGGGTAATCCTCGGAATTTTTTTTACTACCGGTTTACAGAACCAACGATAATCGTCCCTAAAGATTCACGTGAACCAGTGCGAACCTATAGCATTTTACCCCTAGCCTGTTTCATGACTTTTCCTCTGCCAGCCTTTCTGATCACTAATTACCAAAATGGGGAGGAACAGATGCCTGCCTTGCTTTTCTCCCCTGTATCTTTGGGTCAATATTTATGCTTGCTGTTGTTTGATTCATTTTGGCAGGTGTGAGGAGTACCTTCAGCAACTGGATTGTTTTTACCACTGCTCCCCCATTGCTGCTCAATGGCCTCATCATCAACAACCCACAGCCCTGATGGCTGTACCTCTCTGCCAGAATTTCTGTGACCAGTGGTAAGTTATCACATCTCCACATCTAGAAGAGGCCATCCTGCTAGGGAGGAAGAATTAAGTACAAAACCTGTTGAAAGTAGAAGACATTGAGTAAATGTAACAAATAGCTCTGTCTTCTTTTCTATAATTGAAAACATACATATATACACCCAGAAAAATACAGCATACTTCACTTAATCCTCCAAGGAAAGATTGAAGGCAAACGAGGTCCAGGTAGAAGAAGAATATCATGGCTTCAAAATCTAAGGGACTGGTTTGGACAAAACTCAACAGCACTTTTTCTTGCAGCTGTTGATAAAAATAGGATCGCCAACATCTGATGACGGATATGGCAAAGAAGAAGATATGTACATTGGGCTAAATAGAACCATGATCCTTTACGTTATCTGAAAAGAAGAGACCATATTTCTGAAGAGATGCACATATTTAAGGACATTATTTATTATTTATTTAGAGAAGTGTTATTTAGGATTACCATGATTGGGCTGCAAAAATCAGGATGAAAACTAGATGGCAGCAAAGGCCTTTGCTATCATCTACAAAACAAACACATGTACTAGCCTGGTATAATAATTTTAAATTGCTAAAAATTTGAGAAAACTAATGTCCTATTCTCTATCGGTTCAACCTTGCTATGAGGGGAATTATAAGCTTAAAATCTAAACTTTTTCTGACAAGGTTAAGTGATTCCCTGCTGGAAAATTAACATCAGGCAAAAGGGATGATTTAGGTTTGGAAATTTGACTTGGGTAGCGAGGGAATACAAAATTTGTTTGGAGAACATTACCATCTGTTTGCTTTTACTATTTTGTTATTATTTTGTTTTATTATTTTATTATTATAAAGTATATTTTAAAAATGAATAAATTTGTGCGGTAGGGTGCTCAGAGAAGGACAGAGAAACTATCAGGAACTAGCGTAAAAGTTAACCCAGCAATGAAAGAGAATGTCAGCTTTTCTTGGTTGAATATAAACATCTGAGGTCCTCTCCTGAACTGAAAAGGGTGTGGGCTACTCCAAAAAGTTTTAATTCAAATTTCTAGTTTATCATAAGTCTCACTGAGTGAATTTGGGTTTATTTCAGGGGTGGGCTGCTGGGGGTTTGCAGGGGTTTAGGAGAACTCTAGCTAAGATTATGTACAGTTCAGAGAACCCCCACATCCCACTCCTGGCTGACCCTGATCCTCCCAGGAATCCCCATTTTGGATGGCTTGTTTTGGATGCAGATAAGTGCAGAGTGCGTGTGGAGGGTCGGGGTGGGCAAAAAAATGGGTCTACCAGAAGTTCGGGAAATTTCTGGCCTCCAGAGAGCCTCTAAAGCCCGGGGGTCATTTTCACCCTCCCAGATCCTTGGGAAAAGCCTCCAGAGCCCAGGGAGGGCAAAAACATCCCTTCCCCACCATGGTGCAGGAGGCTGACTAGGTCACGCCCACCAGATAGTAAGTCATATGTGTACCACGTTTGGTTGAAATTGCTCGAAGCGTTCCAGAGTTATGCTGGAACATACACATGCCCACTCAGCAGCCAGGCAGAGAACCCCTTGCTAAAATTTGTGATCTCCCCCCCCCCCCCCAGATTATGGTCAAATTGAGCCAAACACCAATGAGCTGTCTTTCTTAGCTCTCAAACCTATTGTCCACCCAGGTATGATGCTTGCAGAGAAGATGTGACCTGCCCTGGCAACTGGCCCTGGGGAGCTGATGGACATAACTGCAGTCAGGAATGTCATTCCTTTGGCCAGGTGAGGACACTAAAGGTGCTGCTTAGCCATAAGCAGAACTATTCTTGTGTTGCTTGCTGCAGTCTAAAGGCGTCTGTGCAAAGGGCCACTTTGTTGGAAACAACATTCCAAAAAGTAGGCAAAGCCAAGGCAAAAGACAGATTGGACCAGAAAAAACAAACATACAATTTAATTAAAGCCACTTCTGGTGGTTAATCTCTTTCAGCTGAATAGTTTGTTCCTTCAGATATGTTGGGTAAAAAGTACAGATATCTTGACTTATGGAGTATAGGAGTTTCAGAAAAACAGAAAACCTAATGTCAGAATTCAGACAAATGCTTTTAAAATTTGCATGCATTGGATGAGATCATATCATGTTTATGTGAGGGAACATATGGTATATGTTTGTACAGGGCCTGAAAATGATGCGTAGGCTGTGGCTTCGGAAACTCAAGCATGTTTGGGAAGAGTAACTGTGGAAAGTGTGTGTGTGGGGGGGGGGCAGGAACTGTGTTTTCCTGAAAGGCGGCAATTACACTAAAAACCAATCCAAAGTTTTCAGTGTTAATAACACTTGCCCAGTACAATTTGAGTTTAACTGACATGATTTATATAGCAAAGCTTGCTTTTTCTCAAATCTGAATGATTTCTAGCATTCAAGGGGAAAAAAATCAAAGAAAAGTATTCTCAGATGGAGGGAAATAAGAATAGGAAATAAGAAGAAAATGCCAGATATAGCCAAAAGTTTATAGTCAAATGTCTTCATCCTGTAAGTGTTTTTCAGTTTCCCAAAGCCTGGCAATTCTCAATGATCTCCATGAGCTCTTATTACATACACCTAGTTTTATATAAAACCAGCCGATAACCCGTCGTTGCCCGGGTATTTATTTATAGGGGGAAATGTCCAGACCAAATGTAATTTCTAATGTTGGATTTTCCCCCTTCCCAAAGGGAGCCCCTTGTGGAGTACTGTGAAGCCATTATCATGGCAACTCCACTATGCTGCATGGTAGAAGCCATTTTACAGCTATAAAGTAGAAGCCATTTTAAGGCACAGCAGGCTGTATCTTAACAGAACACACACTCCAAGGGCTTTAGGGGTTTCTTATCCCCACAATACTTTTCTCCAGATAGTAAGTCATATGTGTACCACGTTTGGTTGAAATTGCTCAAAGCGTTCCAGAGTTATGCTGGAACATACACGTGCACACAAACATATATATATATATATATATATATATATATATGTTTGTATATATAAAGTGGCAAATTCAAATGAAAAATACCTGAAAGTTAAAGCTTATATGGCAGTAACAACTACCTTATCATTGCTAACTCCTTGCCCTGTGTTTGTTTTCTTGAAATATTGTAGAAGTTAGAAAGCAACAGTTTAATCTTGGTTTATAAACAAATATACCAGTCTGGAATAATTATTGATAGACAAAGGTGATTTACCATGAAATATAGAGACTGAGAAAAGAGAAAATTGACCATTATTTTCTACTAACCTCACTAAAAATGATTGGATTGTCTCTTTCAACAACATGATGTAATTTGTATACTGGAATAGAAATGCAGGCAAGAGGAGGATGCTTGCCTTGAAGCTAATAGGAAAGACATTTTTGTTAGAAAGGGGTGGTGGCCAATTGTCATTTTATGGATTCACCTGCCACATTTATCCCTTTCCTTCCCCATGAAAGTATCTGTACAATATTAATAAATGAAGTGTCTTTGATGTTATGAAGCTTATCATAGTATATCCACACAGAAATATCAAGTTATATTCTACCCAAGGAACAGAACAATCAGCATTAGAGACAGGAACATGACTTCCTGAAAAAATTAAATCACAATGGTTCTCGTTTTTAGAAATCAAATCATGTTAGACTGCTCAAGTTCTTTGCATTATGCCCTTTGTGGGAAGACTGCAATACTTTTCATATTCTTAAGTTTCTAAACTTCACAATCCATTCCAGTTGCTTTCAAACCTGAATGGGGTTAGAGTAGTACCTCCCAAGGAAGACGTGTTTTTTTTGTAACATGTGGCTTTTCCCCCTCCTTAGATGTATAAGGATGGCAAGGAGCTGTGTGAGAACATCTGGGATGATGCTTTCATAGTAAGCGCTGACCCTTGCCAATGCCTGATGCTGGATGCCTCTGACGCAGCCTTCTCCACCTCTTATTCTCACCTCAAAGAGAGCAACAGCGTAAAAGAGGTAGACGTCAACAAGGCAGGCAAGGAAAGGAAAGACCGTGTGAGCCCTTGCAGGGGTAACCTTCTACTTCAACGTCTGAGAAGGAATTTGCAGAAGCGTTTTATTTTTATAGAAGACATGGAGGGCAGTGGAAGTGGATTCTAATCCAAGGTAACTATTCTTCCAGGAGGAAAAAAAAAGCCCCCTCTCCAGTGATTGCCTGGGGATTGGGGGGATCGCTTGTGATCTATGCAATTCTGTCACATCCCATACTACCAGCTTCCTGCCATCTTCTACAACTCTGTGCATCTTGTGGCGTAGACTCTGAATCGGCACTTTCCAGGACTCTGAGCGCTATGCCCTAGCAGTAGACGTTGGAACATTAGGGCACCTCTTGGGAACTTGCCTAGAACCAAGATTTCC
The DNA here is from genome assembly GCF_051295495.1 of Thamnophis sirtalis. Classification (NCBI taxonomy): domain Eukaryota; kingdom Metazoa; phylum Chordata; class Lepidosauria; order Squamata; family Natricidae; genus Thamnophis; species Thamnophis sirtalis. The sequence continues at coordinate 111,651,554 of NW_028261383.1, forward strand.
CCAGTTATTGAGTAGAAAAGGTATTAGAGAACAGTAAGCATATTCCATATTCTCCATATTCTTTGTGTCCTAAGAGCTGGCTCAAGGAAGTCGTCGTAGAACGCAAAAGGCCATTCATGAGCATTAGCTGAAGGGAAAGCAGCCTTCACAGGCATTAGCTGAAGGAAAATATCTGCAAGGGAGAGAATGAACAAGGAGGGGTGGGGGTGTGGAGTGAAATAATCAATGCTGGAAAAGTTAGCCTCGGTTGTTGCCATGGCTTCAAATACAATTGCAAGTAGGACTCAAGTAAAATGGAAGGGTCTTCCTGAGCTCAAAAAGAAAAGGGGAAATAGGAAAAGTTAGCTTAGAGACCAGCATGGCTGACTTTCCTGTTGTATTTGTAAGCTTGAAAGCAATGGTTACTGGGGGACCAGCATTGCTAGGTTACTAAACTGGATTACATCCAAAACTGAATTTATTTTTCAAAGCAACCCAGTCAGAGTGAAGAGGGAGGGAGGGAGGGAGGGGGAGAGAGGGAGAGATTCTGCAAAAAAGCATGATTACATAATAAACAATCCATGTCAAGGAAAACCCTTGGGTAATATACATAGCATCTAAACAGAAGTGATCAGTGTACATATATGCCAGTCAGAAAACATCTAATCCATGGTGGCAGTGAGAGTCCAAGAGTTGTCATGTTGACATCTTTACATAGTGCTCTTTGAGCTTTCCCCACCAACTAGCCTCTCCACTCTAAACACTATTCAAATCTCTCTTGTAATATTGTACACCCATCTTCGTCTGCCCATCCATCCTCATTTATCAGCTATATTTCACATTCCTGTTTACCTTGGCTACGCTTACTACAAATTTCATATTGTGGATTGATTTAAACCTATTAATATTATGGGAAATAAAAAAATGGAGTGCGTTTGTGTTTTATTATGAAATGTGTAAAAAAAAATCAATGTAGAGGACTGAATTTTAGTGATTATTCTAGAAGGCATGTATACAGCAGAGGTGGGTTGCTCCTCGGCCGAACCAGTAGCAGCAGCGGGAGGCTCTGCCCACCTGCCCAGACGCTTCTGCGCATGCACGGGCAAACCGGTAATAAACCAGTTAGCAACCCACCACTGGTATACAGCTCTAAAAAAAAGAATCTCTGCCCAATTTATCATATACCATATAAGAGGATTAGTAATATCATGAAACGTTGCCAATACTCTCCTGGGGCAAGGGCTTATGGGAAACTACATTTCTTTGACAAATTGTATATGTCACACTTCCAAAAGCTTGTTACTAAAACACCTAAGATCTGACCAAGGAAACAGTCAGCCTGGTTAAATGTGTAATGACATTATGGACAGAAATGTGGTAAAATTTCTAACTTTATTTCAAAATATCCTTTTGATTTTTCATATATCACAAACTAGTTGACAAAATATAGTGACTAGTTACACACTGCATGAAGGCATACTGACATCTGGGCTATTGGCATTGTAGTAAAAGGATTTTTTGAATGACGCACAGGATATTAATGTAAATAAATGTCTTTTTTCCATTATTCCACTTGATAACAATCAGAGGCCATCCAGATATTGTTGAATTACAACTCCCAATGTATCTCACCATTATCTATGCTACCTGGAGCTGCTGGGAAGAGCATCTGCAGGCCACAAGCTATCTATTTATGGACTAAGCTAAGCTTTCAAGATTGGATTATATAACCCTGAAATAGGATTGTTATGTCCTGCTGAAGAGGCCATGTTCTATCACTGCCAAGAAGGATGCAACAAACATGACTTAGTCTCTAAGGAAAGGGAAAGGAGATGGAAAGCCTGGAAATTAATTTAGACAGATGAGAAGGGAGGATAGTCAAACACAAGTACGCTAATAATCTTCTATGTCAAAAGAGGCTTGGTACAGAAGCAGATCTTGGAGGCTCTTGAAGAGAAATGAAAGGAACTTGTTCAAAGAGGGAGTAGGGTGTCTTAAAATAGAAAGAAACATGCCAAGCTTTCAGAGAGGAAAGAGATGAGGAACTGAAGTAGAAGAGCACATGCAAACTTGGAAGACAAAATGGAATTATATACATCAAAGGAGTAACAGGGCTGGAAACAGGAAAGATAATATATTATATTAAAAATAAAGGCCTGCTATATGCAAAAGTTTATTCTCTTCCACTCTGGTGCAGTGTCCTATTGCCAAGCAACAGCAGTAACAGCAACATTTCAATGATGCTCCCTTTAAGTGTCTTCTGTAATAACCCTGTAAAGAGGATAAATATGGTGTCGATGGGTTGAAAGATCAGCTGATCAGTTTGTGATTTAAGTGAAATTTCAAACAGGGACTTCATTTCAGTTTCATGATCACAAATATTTCTTTCAACTCTTGATCTTTTCCAAGCAGTAGCCCATCTTCACTTTAAGAAAAGCCAGACTGGACAAAAAATATACAAAAAAAAGTCTTAACTAAGAAGGGTTTCTTGGTGTGATTTTTATTTCTACCATAAATAAAAATAATTTTTAATTTCATTATGTAACCCAGCATATATGCATACATAGAGTCAAATTAGTACTGGAATTGAGCCAAAAGCTATGATCATAAGTTGTTACACATGTCAAAAGGTGACAGCACCTGTTTTTATGACCTTTGAGGGATCCTTGGTGCTCTCTGAGCTTGCTTGTTTTCTTGCAGATGTTTCGTTACCCAAATTAGGTATCATCATCAGTGCTTACTACCTTTTTTGTGGCAATCATTAAGTGAATGCAACAATCACGAAGTGAATGTCAGGGGTGAAGCGAACCCAGTTTGTTTTTGGCATTTTTCCAAGACACCGGAAATAAACACGTTTCTGGCAAAAACATTTAAATCAGAGTTGGGATGCCACTAACAGCTGTAAAAGTGATCTAGTTGCTGAGGTCACATGACCCAAGGGAGGGAGAGCAGAGGCCATAAACTTTGAATCTGTAAGTGCTTTTTTGATGGATCTGTCATAACTTCAAATGGTTACTTAATGACGGATTGTAAATTGAATTTTCTTTTGTTTCATATTTTTTGTCCAATCTTAGTGGTATCCTTGAAGTGAAGATGGTCACTGTTTGTTAGTTCCTCTTAGAAAAGGTCAGGGGTTGAAAGAACTATTTGTGTTCATGAAACTGTGTTAGGATAAACTAAATTCACTTCCAGATCAACAGCACAAAACTGATCCCATGCCATGCTAAGGTTCAAAATGGCAGTTAATTGGCATAGAGCAGTAGATCAATCATTTTCTCTTTTGGATAAAAGTCAGGGAGTTTTTGTCTTCCTGTTTAAGAGAGGTCATTTTTAAAAAGTGTGGTTTTTCACGTGCATTTTTCCTAGCGTTCATGCATCTCAGTCACTTTAGTTTAGCTTTCATCAGCGCCTATTAATTTACATCAGACAAAAAGTCTTGCAATCAGTTTTTGATAATTTATTAACTAAAAAAAAATTACAGTAAATCACAGGGGCAAGAGGGTCTCCAGGAAGAACATGTATTCTTTCTGTTTAATTTTGTATCTTTCAGTTAAACCTTTGGGTTTCACATGTTTTGTAGCTGTGGCTCAAAGGATATGTGACTGTCCGTTAAAAACTAGATGTCAGTTTTCTGTCAAGCCAACGTAAGATAATTTTCAACAAGAAGAAAACCACCTGCCACCATCTACAAGCTGCTCACTGTCTCCAGTTTGCGTTCATGAAAGAAGCGATGGGGTGTACGCTTGGAGGGGGAAACCTTCCGGCTAAAGTAGCTCAGCAAGAACTTTGCACTCTGCTGGGATGGGTCATCTTCAGTATCATCCCTGATGAAGGAAGCAAAGATAGGGAGAAATGAAAGATTGAGGTGTATCCTACTTTACTACTGTGCTCTTCTGTGCTAGTTTGAGAAACAGAAAGTACTCAGTGAATCTTGCTGCAACCACTGACCACTGCTTTCCCACAATCTTCTTAGTTCTTAGGATACTTTGCTAAAAAGTGTTTCGGTATGTAGTCCTTTTCCCTGCATCCAAATAGTATCAGGTTGCTGCTAGGGAGAAAATAGGGGGTTTTTTTTGCATCTCCAGCTTCTGTACCGTCTTGCATTACTGCCAAAGTCATTGTGAGATGGCAGGTAACAAAAACACTTGAAATTAAATGGGAGAGTTGCTTGATGGGTTTCTCAAGAGTTGTGAAAACTAGTGACAGGCATTCTAATTATTCCCTGGGATCATCAATTCCTAGACCTGCAGCGTTTTAAACATCCCCCATCTATTCATATTATCATGTAGAGAACAAGGCATCAGGGAATAAGCAGAACTAACCTTGAAGGGAAACAGGAAATCCTCGCTCATAAATGATAAATCACTTTAAGGAATAAATTCTACAGATAAAATGACCCATTCAGATCAAATACAACCCACATTCCTTCTATTTAATCCTCCACACATACCTACTATTCAAATAGCAACCCAAACTCTTCACCTACTCTCTTTTAGTTATCCAAATTCACCTCATCCCTACTTACTCGGTGTCCAATCAATACCAGTATGTCATGCACTTCCTGTTCTCCATCAGTCTGCTGTAGTGATTAAGGTCCTGGCCTAGAAACTAGGAGACTCTGAGTTCTAGCCCCACCCATCTGGGTGACTTTGGACCACTCACTCTCTCTCAGCCAAAATATCTCACTGGATGGTTGTTGTGGAGAAAACAGGAGAAGAGAGGAGTATTAAGTATGCTTGACACCTAGACTTATTTATAAAGTAATAAAAGCAGGATAATAAAAATCTAATAAATAAATAAATGATACACTCCCCAACCCAACTGTTGCCTTTGAGAAAGAGTGTTTCCTTCTGCAAGAATTAAACTCTGAGAATGAAACTTGACACATCACAATATATAGTAGCAGCTGTGTGTAGTTATTTAAATTTTCCTTAACTCTCCATTATAATCTATATCCGTCAGCCCACCTCATAGCTTGTTCATCCACATACCAATGAACAGGCACAGCTTTGTTCTCCAGAATGAGCTGAGCTGTGCTCCAGCTAAATCGTACAAACTGTGGGTAGCCAAAGATTGGGTCCAGGTTTTGAACGAGCCATTCTTTAGTCTTGGGATCTGGGGAGAGAAGGGATGGCTAGGAAGCTTTGCATATTATCTGCAAAGTCCTTTTATCAAACAATATATTTCAGGCCACTACTTACGCTAAAGGAGCAGAGATTAGGCAAAGCATATAACAAACATTAAGATAACCCTGTTTTTTTCCCACTCTCCTCTACAATTGCAACATGTTATAGCTCCACTTTCACATTACAACCGCACCTTAGTCGTAGGGTTTGGAAACCCCATCACTGCATCAGATGGAAACTATGGCATCAGTTGAAGAACAGTGAAGTTTTGGCACCATAACTATCTACCTTAATGGAGTAAGAAATGATGACATCTCATCGGGAAAAAATCATTTAACTTTAATTATGATTTAAACGTAAGATGGGGGGGGGAGGGGGAATGTCTTCTCTTTTCAGTGTTCCTGCCTAGGAACATAAAACCCCATTAGGCCATGGCATGAAAACAATACATGGTGGTTCCTACAACTGGCATTCCTATTACCTCCATTTTCGAGTGAAGAGCCTTAGATGACTAGAAAGATATTACAGAATGGAGTATCATGAAAAATAGCATGGCCATCCAGCTGTCACCCTGAATTAGAGGCTCTTCACAAAGCAAATGTTTTCTGCTTGTCTAATCTTATTTTAAATCTAAACATCATTATCACTTTGCACAGCTCCAAATCACAGGTGGTATTCAGCAGGTTCTGACCAGTTCTGGAGAACCGATAGTGGAAATTTTGAGTAGTTCGGAGAACCGGTAAATACCACCTCTAACTGCCTCTCCCCGCAATCTATTCTCTGCCTCCTGAGTTCCAGCTGATCGGGAGGAAATGGGAATTTTGCAGGAACTTTCCCCTGGATTGGGAGGGAATGGAGATTTTACAGTATCCTTCCCCTGCCACACCCACCCAGCCACGGCCACAGAACCGGTAATAAATTTTTTTGAATCCCATCACTGCTCCAAATGCACAGAAGGAACTAAAAGAATAAACTAGAATTTACCATTGGGATAGCCTGAGCCATAATCCAATTCTGCATCTTCCAGTTTTTCCAAGAATTTCCAATTCTTTACAATCCTGTCCCTGGCTACCTAGAGATTGTAAAAGATAAGATCACAGGGACTGACTTCTGCACCATATGAAAACTCCATATAATTTAGCATTCTTTCTTCAATAATGGACAATTTTTTATCTAAATTAAGAAAGGCCTGGTGGTTAATTGAGCTGATGGGCCAATCTGTGCATCTCACTAGATAACATAACATACATGGAATTGGAGACAAAGGAGTTTTGCATTCACCTTGGCACAGATGCTGGCTGCGCTTACAGTAGGGAAGAGAGAGTCTGCCTTGGGCTTCACTGTAACCTCCAGCTCAGGAAACTGCTGCTTTAGCTTTTCTTGATATTTCTCTGCTGGTCCCACTGTGTCTACAAAAACCTGAAAACAAAAATACCGATTAAGAGTGAGGGGAATGGAGGATTTCTGGCTACTTCCTGGCAGTCTAGGGCACTGAGCTAGTTCACCTCTGCAAGTTGCACACCAGAATCTAGTGCATGCTGGATTAGGCCAATGGCTGTATCGTGGGATAGTGCATTCAAGTTGTACTTCATCCTGCAAGTAAAAGGAAATCACATTGATTGATGAGGACAATTGACTATGAAGCTTATCAGAAAAGAGGTGGATAGAAACTGAAATTAGCTAGATAATGTGATTTGTTATTAAGGATTCTAACTAAATTAAGAGGAACCTAATCTAATCCCCACTGTTAATATAGCTGCCAGGGTGATGAGAGCTATCATTTTTAATACTTAAATGGATTGTTGTTGTGAGGATAAAAACAGATGTGACGCTGCAATGTTCATATACAAAAACAAATTAATGATTCTCATTCTGGGCAAATAAAAATAATTAGAAATAGGATGGCCCATTGTATGCTACAATCAATGAAACAAAGAAATGAACTGTTTTGTAACTTTGGATGACATTAAAAATATGGATATATAATGTGTCTAATTTGCTCCGGACAATTTGATTTTTTTTAAAAAAATTACATAAACATTATACTCTACTACAGCTACATCATTTTGGATAGTTAATAATAATTCAACCAACTCTCCAGCTGTATGTATGTATGTGTATATATATATATATATATATATATATATATATATATATATATATATATATATATATATATATATATATATATATATATATATATATATATATATATGTTATATTTATGCTGATAAATAAATAAAGGGAGACTAGTATAGATCTATTTCAAGCTATTTAGCTCTCATCAGCTAGCCATACCCTTACTGGGATTTGAACCTGGGCTATATTGCACACTA